>NC_135503.1:69392603-69701353 GCF_052857255.1 Amblyomma americanum | reverse complement strand
CGTCCACTTGGTGTGAAAAGAAATTCTGCCTTTTTTCTGCCATTTGTGCCTGAAAGAGCCATAAGAATTGAGACTACTTTATGTCCAAAGGTGCTTTTACCCGTTGGGAGTTCCGTGCGTCTCCTAGGAATTAGCGAAGAGACTGGAACGATGAAAAAATCGCCAGCCTGATACAAAAAGACTAACCTGTTACCAACATCGGTGTGTCGTCGGAGCATGACCAGCCATTGTGGACAATCTTGTACGTATTGTTTCGAAACAGAATGCTCTCAGAAGCGTCCATGTGCCGTGTTTTCTTTATTTTCTGATTCAGAGTAAACACTTCTATGAAACGTGTTCTCAACTGGCAATACGCAGAAGAATGATCTGAAACGAAAACAATCAAAGGAAACAAATGGCATATATAGCAACAAAGACCGACGGAGGCAAGTACGAACATGCTCTCGGCAAAAGCACATAAAGACGGATACGCAAAAAGCACTGAGTGCTTTCACAGTTTTACCAAATGAAGACGCTTAAAGCAAACCAATGGTAAGAACAATTTCGGTGACTTACTCATCCTACTATGCAAAAAAAAAGCTGCACTTGGCTTAACAGTGATGATTTACTTGAGAGTACCAGCAAAATAAAACGCCAAATTTGAGCTCACACAGCGTGGTTCAAGAAGCCGCAATGCGTGGCCCGATGTACCACGAAAAAAATGGGCAACACAAGTAAAAAAGAGTTATTGAGCACCATAAAAAAGCGGCACCGAAGTTGCTTCCTGTTTTAGCGTAACTCTCACGTGTGTGGAAGAAAACACACTGTAGACAGAAAAAGGTGCACAACACGAGATCGAAACCTGATATCAACTAGCGAGTGTTTTCGACGTCATCAAATTACGTTCGCTGTTGATATGGCTTTCTTTTCTCTGACCAGCACAGCCGGGACACTGTAAGAACTTGCTCATCTCTTCTCTTTCGTTGCAGCCGAGTAGTGTCAACTGAACGAAGGAGAGAAGCCATAACAAAGAAAAAGGAGAAAAATTAGCCGAAGAAAGCACATACTTTTAAAAAGGTGGGCTAGCAACAAAAATATGAACTGCATTTGTTGCGTCTCGCCTGGAAAAGAACCGACAGGTGCAGGAGTAGCGCACTGCTGTGCCCTAGCGGCGAAGGCGTTGTGCAAGGAATGTTGGGGCATCTGGCTGTGATGAATATTAATTATTTCCGGCAGCTGATCGATCAGGAGTTCACTAAAGCGTGTCGGCGCTCGCGAACAAAGCTTGGTTATGTTATGTAGCGCCTCCCTTCCCCTCACCCGTAGGCAGCAGAGCTGCGAGGCTTGGGCCGGCACAACGGCCACGCAGCGCGTCGTTGCTTATAAAAGACCTGATAAAAAAAATTCAATGAAGCAGTGGTCGGCTCCTGTGTCGTGTTGTTCAGGAGCACGGGGCGTTGGCCGGGAGGTTCTTGTACCGGTTGAGCCCACCGGCAACACCCGCGCCAGCTCGTCTTTGCCCTTGAACAAAAGCATGCGTGTAGAAGCACGAGCGGAGGCTTCTCTCTGGCGGTGCTGTTCTTATTATGCACACGCTTGCTGCGGGAATGAAGACGCTTTGCTTTTTACACGTGGAAAAGTCCAGTGTACCGGTTTCGGTTTTTTTTTTAACAAGTTCTTGTTACGTTAAGAGGAACAGTAGTACGCGCATGACGAGAAGCAAAGAGGAAGTCGATGTTGAAACTGCCACTTTGGGCGTGACATCAGCACAGCCTGTGCAAGAGTTATTTTTGCTCTCTCGGAAGCGAGAGGCTGGAACTGAGGATATATGTTGGAATTTATGCGAGTTTATTCGCGCTTATATTATGCATCAGTGTGAATCTCTTGAGGCACAGTCCGGTGCCCTAGTATTTCTCTGTCGTCTCTCGCGTAAGCACACTATGACTTAGCTGCCACCGTCGCCCGAACTCTTCACTGAACTCACGTACAATAGACGCGACGCAGTGAACCCACTAATTTTGTATTGTTAGGTATGAAAACGCTCCTCCCTTGGTGTGCACTTTCCCTGCAAACAAGTGCATTGAAAACTTGCGACCCGGTCATATTTGATATTGACACTCCCATGAACATCAAAAGAAAAAAACGACAACGCTTTTGCGATTAACATTCAAGAAGGAAAGAGAGCTTTGATTTCGGGGCTACCGGAAGGAAATAAGAGAGAACCATAGGCGGAGAATTAAAAAAGGTTGAATTCTGAACGGATAGTCGGGCAATTGCAACCGGTCGACCGTCTGTTGCTGTTGAGTCTGCCGACTCAAGCACTTGTTTTTCTATTTTTCTTGTCTTCTTCCACATTCAGAAAAAAAAACAAATGTGCAAATTTCTAATCCCTTGCTATAGCAGTTTTATCGCACTCTCTGCAATGGTCATCTGCTGTTCTAGTTTAGGCAGACATGTCTTAGCGAAATTGAAGTTAAAGCTGGTAATGACACAATTTACATGAGCCAGAGTGAAAGAATCATAGGAAAAACTTTAAATAGCACGCACAATATTCAGATATGAACGCAAGTGGAATTTCTTTTTACTTATTAATCGCTGCGGTCTTACCAACCGCAGTTGACTTGTTTGTTATGCTGCTAAACACCGCTGAAAACCGGAAAGTTAGTAGCGATCATGCAGCACGCATAATTGCAATAAGGTTTCATTTTGGTGTCAGCCATGCCCCGCCATGCATGCAGGAGCGCAGCTCCTTTAATTTTTGCTCCTTTCAACCAAAACAACGATTTAATTAGTTAATTCTTTCCACAGCGATAATTTACCCTGGTTTGTCATTGATACATCTAGGCACACGTGAGGCCTCAAGCCTGACTTGCAAAGCAATTTCCAAACACATCTGCGTGCCATTTAAAATGTTTCTCCAGAACAACGTCGTCAAGCAACTATTGACTGGTGACGTCTAAGTGGAAGTAAGATGACCTCGTAGAGCCAATGAAAGCACAACACAGCAGAGAAGCTTAGATAGCCGATGTTCTCGGCAGCATCAGGGGGCGTGTCGGCCCTCAAAACTCCCGCTAGAGTTAATCGTCAAGCGCTAACGGTGCTCCCACTCCTTGGCAGCGTAACGAGTCGTGGGACTCAAGACAAATAGAGAAGGAGCTACTCGTATGCGGAATGTTGCCGAAAGAGCCTCCTGCTCTGACGACATACGTATGAATCGATAAAGAGGACACGCTCGAGCACATAGCTCTTGCGTCGGGCTCCACACAAGGGAACCTCGGAAGGGTCACTGCATGCGCTATTCATCTTCCTGTCGTTGTCTCCGCAGTGGTCCGCGACACAAGGGCCTCCCTTATTCGTCTGCGCAGAGCTCCATCTCCGCAGTGACTTCATTTGTTCGCCGCCGGTCGCAGAGAGTAGAGTTCATCCCTGTGGTTAATGCGAAAACTGTTCTCGCGAGGATAAAAGGCTACTGTTTGAGATGTGACCCCTTTCCGTTTCCGTACGCCCTCTCTCTTTTGCCCCCTCTTGTTGTGTTCGCCTTTTAAACGAGAAGTGGCGAACGCTGTGCTGTGGTTGACGCGGGACTATGTTGGCGAGTCCCGAGGACGAGGCAGCGTGTGGCAGCGGTGACGGCCTGCAGACTTGGTGATAAGGACTCTGGAGGGCCGCCGAGGTATGGGCAGAGGAGAAGAAACGGGGCAGTGTTGTCGAGTTAGCGGGTCGACGAAAAGCGTTCCTCGGCGGGGACATCGTTGATGAACCTGCCGCTTTGGTTCTGGTCGCTTTTGCCGAAGAGCTCAGAGCGCGCTGCTTCTGCTTATCTTTAGTACGGGAAAGAAACCTGATTTATGCTTAATGAACTCTGCAATGAGAGACTACAGCGTAGATTTAGGCGCGGTTGTTTACGTAACTTGTATTCTTTCAGCTTAAAAAGGAACGCCTAGGAGCGTCAGTTTCCTTGAACTGTGCTGGTTGTTGAGAGATGCCTGCATGAGCGTAAAGTTTTGAGATTGCGTAACGACCAAGAAATTTGTCTGACGAAGTAAAAGCTTGAAATCGTTAGGACTCGTGTATTAAAAAAATATTCAACTCTTAATCAAAATCACGGAAACGCAAAAAAAGACATCTCGACTTTAATCCTTTTCACGTTCGTACAAGCACCACACGGTGGGAGCAGACAGTGCACACTGGAATGACCGCCACAGGAAATCGCAACTAAAGTGTTTTAAGATAGGATCCAGTATAGTAAATAGCAGCTATCACAACAATCGGGAGAAAAAGACATACTAGAATATAAAAATGGCTGAGCTCAACGAAAAGAGCTTGCATTCCGTAATGTCATTTTCCTTTTTTCTTGAGTTTCTTGGAGCAATAATGACAGTACATCAGTCATGCAACTAACACTAACAATTCCATTTTTCTTGTTTAGGCCAGCTGCTCGCGGCTTGTCTGTGTTCTTCTTGCATATAGTGCATCAGCGTTTAGTGCACCCAGACAAGAAAAAATCTGAATTTGCGTCAATGCTTCTGTGATCAAGTTTCGTTGCGTTGATTCATGGCGCTTAGTCTCTTTACCTCAACAGGTGCCGACCAGAGGACTCTTCACGGCTGTACAATGCTGCAAAGCTCGGAGAGGGCTCAAGCGGTACCAGGAGAGCGAATAAGTCTCAAAAACGCCCTAATCTTGATAAAGACGAAAATAATCGATTCTCTGCGTGTTTGTATTAAGCAAAAGAAGCACGGGAATTGTGGAAAGCCGTAATACTTGACCAAAACAGAAAGAGCACGTCGTAATTGCGATTTTTCGCTGAGCCACAACCTCTGGGTCATGCTAGTCGCGAAAATTACAGTCGCGCGTTCGCCGAGACGTCCACGTTCCAGCAGCCTACCGACGAAGACAGGCGTCTCAATTACTCGTTTGCCGGTCGCGAAATTCTTCGAGCGTTCACGGGATGTCCAGGGCTGCGGATGGCTGCGCAACTAGGTCTTCTCTCGCACCGTCGTTCGCTGCGTTCGTCTTCGCCATCCCCATTAATCAGCCGTAAGTCTGGCGATAAGCACGTCGCTACCAAAGACGCGCCGGGCGCGGAGCGACCACTGTCAACAGCCAGCTCTGAAATCTCGTGACCATGCCCTGCACACAGCCCGTGCCTTGCGCCCACGCGCTAACCTCGCTGTCATCAGGTTCGGCGCGGGGTCGAACTAGTTTAACTTTTGGAAAATTTGATCCGGCCTCTTTGCGACATAATTAGACCATAGGTTAGCCGGTACTCTGTTTTTGTGTCCAACCAGTCCTGTGGAAATATGCCGCCTAATATTCAATTTAGGGGCGACTGGTCTGTGGTCATACTGTTATCAGAGCAGTGCCAATAAAAGCAATTTCTGATTTCATCTGTGATATGCTTTTTCTACATAACCAATCTTATATTGCCAACCTCCTTTTTTGCTTACCAAATGAAATACTGGCGGTGGTTGTTCCCCACAAAGGTGACACACTGGACCAATTACAGGTTATTTTCAGCACTTCCACCGTTTTCTAAGATTGTTGAAAAGGTTAATTACTCCAGAATTTCTAGTCATCAGAAATATATTCTAATATGTAGCAGCCATATGAATTTCAAAAAAAAATAAATAAACTGATTTGCTTCAACTGCTATAAAAGAAACACTCATTCAGGTCGTCGAAAATCGTATCTACACAATGGACGTATTCTCAGACTTCAGCAAATCGCTCGATCCCTATTAAACATCACGTTATTCTTAACAAACTCCCGTACTATGGAAAAGATTCATTTCGCTGACACTATTGCAACGTTATCTCGGGGATCCTTCCTGGTATGTCATTCTTAACAGTGGTAAATCTCAACTGGGATACATAAAATATGATCTACCATGAGCCTCTATTTTGGGTCCTATGGTAATTTTTCTCTATATTAATGACATGCTAATTATAGTACAGTCACTCCGTAAATTATTCTTTATGTGGACAGCATCAGTGTTTCCTGCTCATGATCTGGCACTTGCAATTACTGCTATAAACTTATGGCTCAAGAATCTCTCAGTGGCTTACGGCCAATTTAACTTTCGCTCAATGGTAATAAAAAAAAATGACGTCGCACAGTACACGGGCCTTAACATTTCGCTTGCATAGAAATGCGATAGAGATTGCCAGAATCGAACCCGAGTATTTCGAGTCAGCATCCAGGCACCATAACCACCGAACCACCGCAGCTGCGTTTGAGATTTTAAGGCAATTTTAGCACGCGGTACTTTTCACGGACTGAAATCTCGTATAACACAAAACTTGGTGTCTTACGTCACCAGCGCTTGACATCCGAAAGCCGACCTGGACTGTCCCTCGCTAAACGCGCACAGTGCAGCGCTGCTGGTGAGACCACGTGTGCCTTCTGTCAGAGTGGAGGAAATATTGTTCTGGAAAGCGCGTGTGTAAGCAGGACCCTTCCCTGAGGTAATCACAAAAAGGAAGATAATCGGAACTGATATCGCTGCGGTAACTGTATAGGTTGCAGTTGCGATGCGGGTCCAGACGTGGACAAAATAATGCATAGCCCGCTTCGACGTTCTGAGATCTGCCTCGTCTCGTGAACAAGAAGACACGAAGATTTGCTGCGTGTATGCAGAAGCACAGAAGCGGTACTTATTTACATTGTGGTGAGAGGAGTTTGAGCGCTCATGTGTTCGTCGACTCTGCATACACGACAGTCTTGTTCTCGTCTTTGTGTCATATGGAAGTAGCAGGCTATGATGGGGGTGGGATAAAGCCATCTTCGTCACTTCTTCCTCTGTAGGAAAGAGAAAAGCCTGGCCGTCCTCACTTCACTTCTCGTCGACCTGCCTATATGTATGGTGCTTTCGGTTTGTACCTCTTCCTCCAGCTCCTCTCAGATTTCTTTGTGGGCCTCCCCCAAGTGCAGGGTAGCATAACTTAGGCTAATTCAGCGCAAATACAGCTTCTCGATTCGGACAAGGACGACAAAACATGAGCAGGCAGAACTTGCTCATTGCTTGGCTATGCAAGCAGAAACTTCACGTCCATGTAGCATTGCCGAATCTATGGCCGGAGCGACCGCTGTTTGGATATATCGTGAGAAGCGCTGGGGTCATGCAGTGCACCGCTTTAACCACTGGCTCTCTACCTTGATTATTTTCACTTTTACAGCCATATTGCAAACTGTCGTTATGATGAGAGAATATAAAATATCTTTGCCGGTTTCTTATTGAGCATAAACCAACTTCCTTAGTCAGAAAGCAGCACGGTCAAACGATGGCGAAGTCCGCATTCATTCAAGGCGTGCAAAGCGTCGCCCTTTTTGCCTACGATTCATTCAACATCTTGAAAACAATCCACGAGGGCCGAGTTCTCACTTTGCTGCTGTTCAACAGTTATGAACGCATCTTCGTAGCGTGCAGTGATGAGGGGGCGCAAAGTGGAATCTGCGTCTCGATAGTGCATTCATCTCTTTGTGTTGCTCCTCTCATCTTACAAGACTGATCGCGTCAAGCGGTCGAAAAATTTCTGTATACAGTGTGCGGGCTATACACGCTTTAAAGTTCAAATTTCGCGCTTCGCAAACTATGTACTGAAGCTCACTATGGACCTTTTCACTGCTCACAGCTTAATTGAGCGCGCGTGCGTGTTGGACTGTGCTGCGCATGAGCAGTTGACGCCTGTATGAAATCTGCCAATCAGAACGCTGCTGGAACACTCCAGTGGTGAGATGGTTGCGCTCAAAAAGGAAAATATGAAAAGGTTTATACAATAGTTTCTTTTTCAGTAAGGCAGGAAGGCCAACGCGATTCTATCGGTCAGTTTTATGCATACTTGCGCTCTGTTTCTGTCGGCATCACGTAGCCGGCTTGTTGCAGCCGTGCTTACTAACACTAAGTGCAATATCGATTTGAAGAACATGAGAAACACAAAAGATGCAGGAAGCAACAGCAATTCTTCTTTCGAGGTAGAAGCGGCAGTAATTTTTTTTCCGACATTCTTGGCCATACCGACCATGATGGGGTCTTAGGTTGATACGTTTTTACATTGGCGTCTATTTTTCAGAATGGCAGATGTTCATAAATGATGATGCTGCACTTTTGTTTGTTTTTGCGTAATAAATCCTGAAAGTTATATAGCGCGTATATTTATGTTCGCGGGGGCGCTGTACACCTGACCCCTGAGGACTATTTACCAAGTGAGGACAATCTCATAACTTTTTTTTCTAGCCAAAATTTAGTTCCCTGGACAGTAAGTCAGGTGTGGACAGTATGCTAGCATTACTGCAGTATTTATGAAAGTACAATATGGATAACCCCAGACTCATCGTCAGCTAGCCAAAAATTTTGGCGTGAGGCTGCAATGCGCGTCCAACAGGGCAACGGATTCGACAAAATAGCTGACTGGAGTGACATTTGTGCCATCGGCGTCGAGAAATGAAAACAATTCCGCGCTCTGTGTTGGCTGTCGCGACAGTTCCTGCGGTCACTACTTCTGAACCTCACAGAGGTCGGGCCATCTAGCGGTAGAAAAGAGCACACCACGAAATTCGCTTTCTACGCTACCAAAATATGTAATGTGAACACATCTCTCTATTTTTCAACACATGCCTAGTTTTGGTCAATGTAAAATGCCACAAAATGAAAGCTCGGAGTCTCGATATCAATTTATAGCAGGAGTAAAATATACGTTTAAAAGCCTTTATTTCATGTCCCTTTGCATCTGCGTATTAAATGAAGAAATTTAAAGCTGCCTTTCAGCAGAAAAGGCGGCGTCGGCGCTGAGGCCAGAAACCCACGTCGTGCGTGCTAGTCTGGAGCGAAAATTTTTTAGAAGCGGACTTGTAAAGTGAATTAAACTTCGCTCTATGTCTCCAGCGACTTAACTTTATAAAGCAACTGGATATATGTTAACAACAGTTCCTAGAAATTTTAGTTGGGACTCGAACCCAGGATCCTTGGGTCCCCAGGCAGGCACGTTACCAACTAGGCCGCATAGAGACGCTTTTTTTCTTTATTGCATGGAAGTGCACCCACCCTGATAGGCTTCAAGCCCGATTTAACCAGGTCGCATCCTGCAGCCCGTCATACACAGTCAAACCACCATAGTGCTCCATTTTGCTCGCAAATCAAAATTCACAGAGACGCACACATGCATCGAGTAAAGGCAGCCAGGCAGGAGGTCGATCCTGCACAGTGTATACCCCCCGCATCATAGAACACTGCTCTCTGAGCGTTCGATTAATGTGGCGGCTCAACGTGGCGTTCTGTCATGCAGCACTTCCACGGGTTATGCAGACCCATGAGCACTAAAAGATGACATAGAAATTAAGAAGCTTCCAATTTAGGCAAAAAACCTGTAGTATTGGACTTAATCTCAATGTCCTTCCTGAGGGACCGTTGAAAAATGTGCCAAAAAACAAAGCATCACGACAAAGCAAAAAGCAATGATCAATAGTTTCTTGCTGCTGACACAATGACAGTTTTCAAACGATGGCACAAAAGTCTCTTTTTCACGAAGCCACGTGCTTATAGGTAAGGTTGACGTGTGAAGTTTAATAACGAACATCTTTGGGGCCGATTGACACACATCCGTTGCACCCGCTTCGATACACTGTTGTCTAGAAAAGGCAGGTAAGGCCACCGATACATCGGTGGCCTTCTGGAGAGACTGCACACGTATTGTAAGCAAAACCGCACAGGAAGGAAATGCAATGCGTCATCGTCTTCTTTAAAAAAGCCCCACAAAGTCTCCTCATTTCTTAACCAGAGAACGCAAACAGAATAGGCAAATGGCCACTTAATCGTCTACAATAAGGCAGCGAGGAGGAAGGTATTGTTTCCTGTTTTAAAAAAGAAAAACCATGAAACAAGCTGATGAACAAAGAAGTACTGAAAACGAGCGTCACCACCCTCCAGAGAGAGAAACAAATTGTCTCGACGCGTAAGCTGCCACGGAGACCACTACACAAAAGTAGCAAAAATTCTAAGCAATGACTACTTTTTTCCTTGCACAATGCAACATCTACATGCCATTGATAAGCTTCGAAACCAAGACGATATTGCAAACCTGTGCTCGCGCAAAAAGACACAGTTCCCTACCAATCCAAGCCAGGGTTTGTCGGCTAACTAACGAGATCTGAGAATTCCAGTGAGGTGCACTAATACGATACTGATGCAAGGGAACCCCCCTTTAAGTTAAGTCTTCGAAGTACCACTTGATGCCGCCAAAAAAGCTTAGTTTTTTACCCCAATGACTAAGCTAGAACCCCTTTCATTTATCAAGGTTAAGAGATGCACCCGAACTTCCATAAGACGGCTCAGCTGCGCACAAAACTTGGAGCACACTCGTTTTGTCAGAACAGAAAAAGCAACGTGACCAGCACAAGCCAAAATCATAATTTTATATCGCGATAGTAAGTAGCCACAAATTTCTCTCTTCTTGAAGATACTACAACTTAGGAGCTCAAGGTATAAAGCGAATAACAAATCGCTTATGGCGTTTTCATCGTGGCCTCGCGGCATTGTGGTTTATGTGACTATGAGCCCACGTAGGCACACTTGCTCGGTTTGGGCACAAGCAGGGTTTTAATATCTATTAGGCATGGTCTTTCCTGCAAATTGCTATTTTAAGAGCATACCCTAATGAGTATGAATTGAATGCGAAAAGTTGAAATTACGTAATTTGTAATAAGCGAGCGGAAAAGAGCATGTGGACGTTTCATATCCTTTGTGATAGTGGGGATGGCATGCGGTAGCCACCAGAATACCTCCATGATCTCGTGTACGCAAGTGACCCAATGCCGGATTCTGAAACGCTCTTGTGAGGACTTGCGACTGTTTGTCTGTGTTGTGAGGTAAGTAATATATATAAGCGCGTGTATACAGAAGCAACATTACGTGCGTGAACTACAGTGTGGGAGAGTTCGGCACAAGAATATGGAAGTGAACAAATAACAATGACTGCGTGTAAGGAGAAAGCGTTGAAACGAGCCATTAACACTATCACCGGATACACTTAAAGGGGTAGCTTAAGTTCCCTCTCGTTTTCTTGCTCTCTATAGATGTACCTAACTAACATTCCACCTTGCTCTTCAACCCGAACTTAATCAGGAACAAAATAAAATTCGTTTTGTCGCTCTGAAAGTTAGAAGTGCTAAAGGTGCAAGGTGCTGAGAGCGAATCTACGAACTGAAACAGTCGCGGAGACAACCTTCTCAGTGGGATATATGTAAGCGTCCGTGTGGTAAAATTTAGATCAACAGAGAGGAACATATGTTGAGTTTTGGCTCTGTACAAAAATGTTTGCTTAGTACTGCTTTCTATCAAGTTTCAATCCTTTCACCTTGAGAAAAATTAACTTTCTTGCAAATTAATTCTACTATATTTATTGAAAAATATGACAGCTACGCTACCATTCAATGCATCGAAATAAAGTAATTGAATGCGTTTTATAAAAAAATGAATTCAAATAAATAATTTCTATAAAGTTCAAATTTATCAAAAACGTTTTTTATTGCAAGTTGTTGCGCAGAAGTACACAACAACATTAAAGCTCTAGATAATCAATATTTTGAGCTTTATAAGAATCGCTCATTTCTTGAAAGTATTGCAAGAGTCTGTCGTTTTTAATACTGTTTTGGAAAATACTACAAAATATATCCATACCTGCAAAAAAAAATATTTCTGAACGACAGGCTTTTCATGAAGAAAGTAAAATTTTAAAAAAGAAGAAAATGTAAAGTTGATAAACTTAGCTAGCACGACAAAAAAACTTCGAAAGATGTGCGTATATCTTCAAGAAAGAAGATTGTGTAAACAGTGCAAGGTGCACATCATGTTTATGGTTATTGTGGAGATGTCCCAGGCCATGGCAGAATTAATAATGCAGAGGAATGGGAGGCAATACTCAGAAGCGCCGACCTCAATATACAGCGCTACGTTACCCGCCTGGCAGCAGAAGCTGCGCGACTATATCGTTGCTAATCTTCTAGCTGTGGCGCTGCCCCTCCACGGACGCCTGCGCGTGGATGCTGTTTCTTCAAGTTCCTTCGGCTCACTACAAGAAACATCGCATGACAGTAGCAATGAGCATGTGATAGTCGAGAGAAATATGTCGAGATACAGGAATCGTCTTATGAGGAGATCAAAAAAATGACAAAGCTTGATTTAGAAGCATCAATAGACAGTATGTTGTTTCTACATCAGGTTGCTAAGTTTGTAGCATCAGCATTGAATAACTGTGTTAATGAATCTATGCATTTGTCAGATGCAAGTATGGTAGTATAATCGAAATTTAATGTATATTCAGAAATGGTAAGGCAAGATGCCAGATCATTACTGTATACTAAGAATATAAATGGCTCAAGGATGAAACCCTGAGGATTGCCAACGTTCCTCAAGGATATTGCGAAGAATTTCGCAAAAAAAGTGCGCCAGTTTTTCAAGCCTGATATTCATGTTTTTCCATTTCTCATATAAACATTACAATACCTTTGCTTTACGCGGCACGGTAATGCACTCACGGGCAGCCGAAGTGGTCCACATTTTGCTACTAATTACACGTGCCCAGCATTTTGAAGCTGCTTACTGAAAAATCTCTCATCACACATACAATAAAGCAGTGACCAAATTGGCGTCTGGGCTTGAAAGCATATTTTTGCCCTACACACTGTTAAAAATGTAGTTGAAGCTTCAGGTATCGCAAGCCAATTAGGGAGCGCAGGAATGAGAAGACGGTGACTTTGGGTATTAAGAGACAATAAGAATATTTCAGTTGCACAAACACCCTAAGATTTAAAAGCGGGGAGCAAAAAGTGTGCGCACAGTCGGCACAATTTGAAAGCGGAGTTTCTAACTTCACCACTACAAACACATTGATCCGGAGTGTCAACGAGAAGACGGTAAGAATTCTGTTGTACGCATTTTCCGTAGTATAAACTGCAGGAATACGTTGGGTTACGTACTTCGGAAATAATCTGACAGTGCAGAGCCTCCGGCAACTTGCCCTCTAGGACAAGCAACCACCTAAGAGTTTTCCTTTCTTTCGTGAAACGCCACGCTTTCACCAGCCAGCGTCTGTTATGCAAAAGCAGGCAGAACTGCAGAAAATGGTGCCCTCCAAAACAAAACCCAACGCGCATAGAAGTAAGATGGGAAAAGTTCGAGTCGATTCAAATTTGACCATCCTCTTTTTCTCTTCGCAGCCCAAACAAAGCATGCCCGAAGTGGCAGTGCATTATACATGAGGCCAAAAACCACGGAGCTTGAACTTAGAGCCATAAAAACCCTTCTCGCATCTGCTTTGTCAGCTCTAATTGCACGCATTATGCATGAGACGTCACAGCTACATTGACAGCCTTGACTGCACTCTCTTCCAACAGGGCGAAAAGGGGGGCTACACCCAGGAAACGAAGTGAAGTGTGTTGCTGACAACGGTAGTAGTATCACAGCCTCATATTGTTAATGCGCATTCCGAACCGTTTTTATTTATCTGCACCTTTCATAGATCATAATCTGAAGCGGAAAATTAATAAAGTTTGAACATACCTCGAGAGTAAGATCTCTAAAACATTTGGAGTGCACTATAGGTTGGTTGGTTGGTTGGTTGGTTGGTTGGTTGGTTGGTTGGTTGGTTGGTTGGTTGGTTGGTTGGTTGGTTGGTTGGTTGGTTGGTTGGTTGGTTGGTTGGTTGGTTGGTTGGTTGGTTGGTTGGTTGGTTGGTTGGTTGGTTGGTTGGTTGGTTGGTTGGTTGGTTGGTTGGTTGGTTGGTTGGTTGGTTGGTTGGTTGGTTGGTTGGTTGGTTGGTTGGTTGGTTGGTTGGTTGGTTGGTTGGTTGGTTGGTTGGTTGGTTGGTTGGTTGGTTGGTTGGTTGGTTGGTTGGTTGGTTGGTTGGTTTTCTTGCGAAAGGAAATGGCGCAGTATCTGTGTCATATATCGTTGGACACCTGAACCGCGCCGTAAGGAAAGGGATAAAGGAGTGAGTGAAAGAAGAAAGGAAGCAAGAGGTGCCGTAGTAGAGGGCTCCGGAATTGTTTCGACAACCTGGGAATATTTAACGTGCAGTGAAATCGCACAGCACTCGGGCGCCTTAGCGTTTCGCCTCCAGCGAAACGCAGCCGCCGCGGTCAGGTTCGAACCCGGGAATTCCGGATCACCAGCCGAGCGCCCTAACCACTGACCCACTGCGGCGGGTGCACAACAGGCGCACGTGCACATTGCAGTTTTTACACGAATATGAGCAAATGTAAGAAATACAAACGAAAGAACATCTCGCTCGTAAATAATCATGCAGATTGCTGCAACGTCCTCCATCTGCAGATTAGCACAGATACAGAGCGCTGATGCGGCTCCATGTGGTTCTAGTTTATGCATTGCTTCTCGAAGCAGTGTTTTTTTTTATTGGAAAGTCGTTAGCAGCTCGTCAACTACTCTGTTTAAACGATAAGATAGTACAGTTTGATAAAAAGTTGAATATCGCAAGGGAACGAACACAGCAAGATACGGAGACAGAAAGAGCGCCTACTGCCAACGTAGTTTATTACGGAAAACACCACCTTTATACGCCAGTACATTGTCACCATCAGTGCGCTATCATAGCCACGACAAGCTAACAAGAAAATATATGTACAGAAGAAGATTACGTTTAAGGATAAAAGCCAGAAAAATGCTACTCACAGAACAAGGCATGAAAAATTTACGAACATGATAACAAGACTGGATGACAGGATCTACATATGACCATATAAAAAATACAGCTCCCGGTCCCTGAGTTTGACCGATGAAGTGCTTATGCAAGTGGGCCCACCTTTCTATATGTGAAATGCTTCGATAACTTCCTTTCAACTCGCTCTCTGCGTCTGCCAATAAACTTTGCCTCTTCCAGCACCGGTCCGCAATCTTGACAATCTCTGCAGTGATCAGAGAGGTTCCGCCTTTCATTGTTTTTTATTGTCCGTTTGTGCTCAATCGCTCTCTGATTGAAACAACAGCCAGTCTGCCCGAAGGAGACACGCCCACACTTGAGCGGTATCTCATAGATGACTTTAGACGTGCATTCCGTATAACGCTGCCTATGCTTGATAGCGCACCACGAGGGTCGTTTGTCCATGATGGAGCATATCTCGCCAAGCTTGCATGGTGCTGAAAACACCACATTGACATCATAACGACCCCCTATCTTCTTGATGTTGTGCTCTATTTTGTGCAAATACAGAATCGCCGCCACAAGCCTGTTATCTTGCTGCCTGCTTGATAGAGCACCGCTCGAAGAGAGTTTAATCTTCTGCAGCAAGGCTTCACAAACAGCGGTTATGACAAGGCAGGGATAACCAGCGATGTTTAATCTGTGAAGTTTTTTTTCAAAGCCAGCCTGCACACAGTGATCACATGAATTTGAGAGAGCGGCGTGTAAGCGTATCATGGCAATACAACTTTGCACCAGTTTGGAATAGGCACTGCTGAACGGCATGAGGGTTTGCTTGGAGGGGGGGTTATACACCCAACACACATGATCCACGCCAGTGAAATGAAACTTAACGTCCAGAAACTGGATCTTGCCCTTTGCGGCAGTTCCTAAGTGAAGGTGAGGCCTTGGGATTTGTCTCTAAAAATGTTAAGAACATCAGCAACAGCTTCGTCCAAGTTAAAGGCGGGTCAAAAAGAATAAAATAATCGTCAACAAAGCGGAAAACTTATCTGACAGGTGTCCAGTTTAACTGCGCACAAATGCGCTGGTCGCTAAAAGCTGAAAAGATGTCAGTTAAAATGGGGGCTTTAGATGAACCAATGCAAATTCCAGTCTTTTGCAAATAAAACATCTGGTTAAAATCAATGACAGTGGACTGCAGATAAAATTCAAGAAAAGAAATAAATTGGTCACTGGTGATACCAATAGCGTTCTGGAACCTTAGTTCATCAAAAACATTTATGCTCTCACGAATGGCTCTAAAGAGGCCATCGTGAGGAACCGAGTAACACAAGTTTTTGACATCGATAGAGAAAGCACATAAGCTCTGTATAAACCAGACCTCATTTCAGTTAAAACTGAATCAGAGTTCTTAATAAGAAAGGGGTCATCCACAGAATGGTGATTCAAGAAATGTTGCAGAAATTTAGACACATTGGATTGTCATGTCTCCTTTTCCGATACATTAACCTGTAAAGGAAATTCAGGTTTTTGGTTTTCTAAGTGAACAAAATTTTTAAGGCTTCATTTTTCCCGAGTTTACCAGCTTCTGCGAAGATTATAAATTCAGATCCTCTAGGAATTTTAAAGCAACCTGTTTCAGTGAAGCTTGGCCTTGAAAAGCAAATTCAGAGATTAAACAACGCTAGTTATTCCAGCCTTGTCATAATCGCTGTTTGAGAAGCCTTGCTGCAGAAGATAAAACTCTCTACAAGCAGTGCTCTATCAAGCAAGTAGCGAGATAACAGGCTTATGGCGGTGATTGCGTATTTGCACAAAATAGCGCACAACATCAAGAAGATAAGGGGGCGTTATGGTGTCAATGTGGTGTTTTCAGCACCATGTAAGCTTGGCAAGATATGCTCCATGACAGAAAAACGATCCTCGAGGTGCGATAGGCAGCGTTATAGGGATTGCAGGTCTAAAGTCATCTATGAGATACCACTAAAGTGTGGGCGTGTCTCCTTCGGGCAGACTGGCCGTTGTTTCAATGAGAGAGCGATTGAGCACAAACAGACAATAAAAAAACAATGAAAGGCGGAACCTCCCTGATCACTGCAGAGATTGTCAAGATTGCGGACCGGTGCTGGAAGAGGCAAAGTTTATCGGCAGACGCAGAGAGCGAGTTGAAAGGGAAGCATTTCACATAGAGAAAGGTGGGCCCACGTGCATAAGCACTTCATCGGTCAAACTCAGCGACCGGGAGCTGTATTTTTTAGATGGTCATATGTAGATTCTATCATCCAATCTTCTTATCATGTTTATTAATTTTTCCTGCCTTGTTCTGTGAGTAGCAATTCTCTGGCTTTTATGCTTAAACGTAATCTTTTTCCGTACATATATTTTCTTGTTAGCTTGTTCTGGCTATGATAGCACACTGATGGTGACAATGTACTGGCGTATAAAGGTGGTTTTTTTTCGTAATAAACTCAGTTGGTAGTAGGCGCTCTTTCTGTCTGTGTCTTCCTGTGTTCGTTCCCTTGCGCCAGTCCACTTTATGATGAACCAACTAGCCCAACAGCAAGAACTTTCTTTGTGCACACGCGCTCTGTAAACCGGTGAAACTATGGGCTTGTGTTTTTAAAAGATGTTTACTAATTACATGGCGCGGCTTATTTTGTTAAATATTTACACTCTTCGACAATGGGTTTGTAGATTCCGTTACGCAGCGATATATTTTGTGCAGTCTCAGGAGTATAGGTGCGCATTGGCGCCCTCAAACATCATAGCAAGCTGTCTTCGCCCACCTTAGGTGCGTTTTGCCGCTGCAGATACATGGCAACAGGAGCGACGCAGTCTAAAAAAAAGCTATGAAGGTTAAGTGCAATAGGCAGGCACGTACAGCCTACGTCCCCGCTGTGTATGGCGCGGCAACAGTGGGCGCGACGCAATAAAGAAACTAAAATTAGAAAGCAAACAGTGGTCACAGGGCAAAACGCTGCTGTCTGAATTGCTTGGAGATGTACGTGGCTGTATTTCAACGCAGCAGTTGCCTTTAAAAGCTACGAGCTGAGACACACTGACGTTTTTTATGCACGGATGTGGGCCGCACGAGCGCTCTACACAAGGGTGACGCAGGCTGTACGCATGAGGTTTTTACAATGAACGCCATTATACTTACGTTATCGACCCTCAACTGAGGGATGTAGGATTCGGCTTGCCTACAGGGCCTCACCCGTCCCTAACGCTTAGCTTGGCAGCCAGTCCCTTCGTTCTGATTGCGCTGCAGGTGGTTTTGTGTTTTACGCTGTTTACCCATGAATATGCCTAGCAGAAACAGTGTCAAAAGAAGTGGTAGAGCTAACCTTATTGAATTAGTACAATTATAAGCGAGAGCTGACTGGTATTTTCGGTGGAGAGGTCCGGAATGGTAGACGAGAGCCCCATACGACCGCTTCACGGTGGTCCACAGCAATGTCGGGAACGCCGTTTTTCTCGCATGCCATTCGTGGCGAAAAGCGCTCAGAGCAACGACGTGGCGCGCTACGAAAAGCCATAAGTGTCCGCAGCGCGACACGACTTCGCTTCGGTTAGCGTCTCGGTCAACGCATTTCACGCCCCCAGTGCGACCGACTGCCACACCTCTGTGGCCCACAGAAGCCCATACAAAAGCCGCACCGTCAGTAATAGCGGCGCCTCTTCGCAGGTGGCGCTTCCCTACTCTGCGGCCACGCCAAACCAGCAGTCGTGAGACGTCTAAACGGGAACGTGAGAAAGGCAACCGGGCAGTCTCCTGTGGGACGCCAAAATGGGTGCGAGAGACTCTCAAACGGGCCTGTGAGATGGCGCTGCCGTCTTGAGTTATGCGCTTGGCACAACAGTAAATAAGCGACTTTACCTTAATGTCATTCGGGAAAAGGAGCACAAGTCTTACTTGTAACACGTTTAAGTATGGAGCACATTACGATGAGAACAACGCCGAACGAGGTTTTAGTAACATAACTCCTAATAAGTCGAAATCCTTTATCCGGATTTTCATGTGTAACCAACGTAAAGAGAAAACCACCGACATCGTGCTCTCTCCGGCCGCCTGCGCCGGCTGTAGCTATGCGGTCGTGTAAAGTCCTGAACTCAAGATCAAATCCGACTCTTGAATATATCTGCTGAGCGTCAAAAATTTAGGTGCAACAGCTCTCGCTCCCCCCCCCCCCCCCCCCCCCCAGGAGGAGCTTACCTTTAGAACTGCCGCATCCTTTTCTACTTTCATAAATTCCTGGCAGGGGGATACACTGCGGAGTCAGCCATTGCTCGGGGTACAAATAGACGAATCGCTTTACAAATGTAGACAACGTCGTGGAAGGACGGACAAGACATGGTGATAAAAAGTAAGCAGTGAGGTTCATCAGTCCATCTTCGCTTTTTACATGTTTCAGCTGATCGAGGTTCTCTAATTACAATGGACCGTCGTTATTAGTTTAATCTGGTTAAGGACATTGTGTGTTCACGAAACAGAATAGCTCTTTCTGGTGAAAACAGCTGTACAGGTAAGCGCGTGGGTGCGCGAAGTGTGCAGGAATGCTTTACAGATATTTCACGCCACTGAACTCTGCAAACTGAATTTATTGCGTAAGCTTGCGGAAATACGACAAGACTTGTGCTGCTAACACTCGCAGAGATCAGCTAAGATTTAATGCGTCCTTTTTGAGGGCTAGCGTAATGTCGCCAGCAAAAGTTTGCGGGAGGCGATTTCTTGGAAAAACATTTGCTGTAGCTCCGCCTCGCTACCCAGTCGCCTGATATTGTTACCAGAGGAAGGAGCACGTAGGCGCTTAGTATCTAGATACATTTTAAGCAATTCGCTGGCGTGGCTATGCAGTAATAATTTTTTTCAACACACCCATGTCCCGTTACCTTTTGCTGGCGATAGTACGCATCAAAAGGACCTCGGCGTGTACTTACGCTCGAGCAGATGTCCCAACGCTGAGCTGCATGGAGCCAGTAGTGGAGAGAAGGAAGCGTAAAGCTTCCCTTGCGGACCTCCTTCAATAACCTGCTTTCTGGAGAAACAATAAATGTTTCATCTACTGCTCTTTTAAAAAGGCCTATATGTCTTCAGTTAGTGGCACACAGCACAAGAATCCCGGAGGACTAGTTGTGTATTCCTTTCCAAAAATTACCCAAGGACTCACCTACCCCCGCTAAGAAAGTGGCTCGTCCTTCGAGTCAAGTGGCCTAATCTCTTATTTTCTCCCTCTGCTTTCTAGGAACACAACATAGGCCACCGTGGACTCCACCAGAAGACAAGCGCGATCAAAAGAGCTTTGCATTATGTCTCGATGACATGTGCGCCCGCACAAAACTTGGTCTTTCCGGTTCATGCCATGGCGTTGGTTTGTGTGCCGCAGTAATCGAGCAAATGCTCGCTTGTTACCGCGAGTACGCCGCAGCTTTTATTTTTAGCAAACCGTTACGCAGCATCAACTAGCCCAGCTTTCTTCTTTAATCCCTTATACAGTGCACAGAGTAGCAGGCACACAAAACACTTTTCGTGTCCCCGCACTTGCATGGGTCACTTTATTTTTTCAAGAAGACACCTTATTACGGTTGAGCGCAAGGAATTGCACCCCTGACGGGGTTTTCTTTCAAAACGAGGTGCGTTTCTCCCGATCGGGAGTGGCCGAAAGGCAACTGCGAGGCTCAATGATGCTCGCAGCGACCAGTTGCGGGAAGCACAGACATCTTGCTTCCTGGCAATGTACGTGTATTTGTGGTCGTTTACGAGACGCCTGAGGAAGTAGAGGATACCAGAGTGGCGATATAATTAACAACAAAAGCTACACGAGGGGCTTTCATATGGCAGAACTGCTCCGTCATGGGTGTAATATGCCGCAACCAGAAGTTCCAGTGTTCACCAGCTAGCAAAGACGAAAGTCATCAAGGCGGATAAGGATATCGGCTCTCTTTGCCACGAAATGTTTTGTCATCTGGTTTTCCATGCTCACCTCAACCATGACGACACAGAAATGGTTGCCCGCTTAAGGAAGGAGAAGCGATTTTGTACAGACCATTTAACGGCCAGCGAGAATCTTGCAGATGTCGCTAACGGGCTAACATTAATTGAACTTGATAGAGGTCATGATGTTCTCTACCACTGCAACTTAAAAGTGGCAGCCGGCAATGAAAAAATACAGTAAATGAAAGAGCTTCGGCTCCGCCGTCATACGACATGCTCATTAATCAAGTTAGCTCAAGCTCCCGTGTGCAATGTACAGTAGCAGACAAATAAATGCACTGATGTACAGCGTTGCTAGTACAAGTGAAAACTCTTTTGCGACCGCGATATCTCGAAGTCTTTCTGTGAAAGTAGTTGGGAATTAACAGGCATAAGCAGATAGACGTGCATACTGGGGCCAATATTAGATTCCAAGTCATCGCGATGGGCGCGTGAGAGAGGTGCAATAGTACTTTAATCCATTTCTACGCTGAAAGCTGAGGCTCACTGCATGTTTTATAAGAGGTTGGTCACTCATTAACCTTGCACAAATCAAACCGGCACCAATGAGGCCGCGGCGCAACTTAATAAACGCGGAGAGAGCAGTCGGACGTGGATTGCATATCGGGTGGAATTAGGGACAGAGATGATTGTTTGAAGCCGCAAAATAATGCAAGGAAAAATCTAAATAACGCTAACAAATGCATGCGCTGAAAGTCACGTACGAAAACTCCACGTGATACTTCATTTTGTGCTTCCCTGACTTCCTCGAAGCGGAACCTTAATTAGTGAAACTCGGACCGTGTCCTTGCGCTGCAGTGCCCGAATTCGTGAAGCAGCAGTAATATGGCGGGAGCGTAATGAGATTGCATGAGTGATATCATGATACCAACAGAGTATTTTCAGCGTAGAACGAGAAGTACACCGTTAACAGCCCTCTGCATCCTCAGGTCTGGTTGTCGTGAAATAAATTAAGAGGAATTTTACTCTCGCATCTCACGGTTCAGGTGAAGCAGACCTTGGAGGCTCTTCATAGATAGAATGAATTCCATCACGAAGCCTTTCTGGGTGTTGATGCCTTTGTTTAGCGCTTTAAGCTAAATTTTATTTTATTCATTTAAAGACCACTTTAAGGGTACCACATGGTGTTTTGCTAGGATTTGTTACTAAAAATACAGACCATTGCAAAAACTGATTTCAAAACGACCCAGAAAAAGTGGAGTCACATGTTTTTGAGGCGCAGTTGTGCAGTTCGTCTTCGTAAGCCTTGAACGACCTCGCCTTCCCCACTAGCTCTCTAGCTAGGTCCCTGCATTTGAAGCCCTTTTCCATGGTTGCGGAAAACGTTTAAATGGTGAGAATTTTTATTGCTATAGACACAGCTTTTAGTCTTGACTTCTTTCTTTTTGTCAAGTCTAGGATCGTTGGACAGGAATTTCAATTTTGAGGAATTGTAGAATAATGTAAACTACTGTTGTGGAAATATTGAGGATAGCTGTTCATTCTGTCAATGCGGAGCAATATCTTGTTTGAAATTTTTCAATCGGAGTAGTTATTAAGTCTGCCACAAAAAAATAATTGTGAACGTTTTTGACGACTGCAAAAGCGGTACTAGCAAAACCATGAAAGCGTGCCCACAGGAGTTCGGCGTTATTTATGTTAGTATAAAATCTTGCGATATATGATAAAATATATATCGAGAGACTATTCGTTCACTCAAAAATGAGTTTGTCCTAAATTTATGGGTACGTTACGATAAATTGCATAAAAGCATTACAGAAACGAAAGGAGCCACAAAATTCAAAAGTATTTAAAGTTCAAAACCAAACAAGATGCAGAGAGTTGTGTGATGGTACTCTAACAGGCAAATTAATATAACAGTACAAAAATTACGAAACGATACAAAATATAGACTCACGAAGCGGTGTACAAATAAGCGCATGCGTGGAGAAAGAAAAGGCTGTATTTAGATGTAAACCTTGATTACAGAGATAAAAGGCACGCTGTTCCGTAGCACATCTCGCTCCAGCATTCGTGCACTTGAGCACACTGCATTGACTGCTTCACGCTCGCTGCTTGCAGTCAACATTGCCACTATCCCGATTTTTCTGAGTGCTGTTGAGAGTAACCCGCACACAGAGAGAGACACGCAAAGGTGGGCAGGCTTTGTCACCAAGATATAGCGGAATGTCCGCAGGCCCACGCTTCGGCCTTCCTTTTAGATAGGGAACCTTGTTGCAGGGCCTATCGAGCATGCCACCCAAAACTCGCCTCCTCAGTTTCGAACACACGAACTGCTCGCCGTTCTAGTCTTACAAAAATCGGGGGCCCTCACGGAAACAAATATGTAAAGGGATAGGGCACTCGATTAACACACAAACCGAAATGCGATGCAGATCTAAAACAGGTCACTGCAAAAGAGGTCACATGTTGAACTTTGAACAAGAACGCGTTCTGTAATTTAGCAGACGTCTTGTGAAGGGTGATCTAGAAAAAAGCATAAAAGCAAGAGATCAAACCATAGTAACAGAAATATGATTGTAAAGAGACTAGCGGAAATACACAGACAAGGGACTAGGCAGGAGACACATATAATGGTCAACAAGCGCCACTACCACACAGTTGCTAGTAGCGCTTGTTAACCGTGACGTGTGTCTGCTTCCCTCTCCTTTTTCTCTGTTTTTGAGATAATTTCTTTACAATATGCAACACCAACTAGTCCGAAGGGAACGCCCTTCTCAGAAATATAACGGAAGGATAAAACATGTTAGTACGTAAAAGGTGACATAGGGAACTGTGAGAAAGAACAGGGCCTGCAAGTGATACGACGTCTTGTGGAAGGCAGTTCTATTCAGCTGATGTGCTCGGGTTGAATGAGTAAAAGAGCGAGTTACTGGTACAAGCGACAATACCTAATTTGTGAATGGGGCCAATCGATGCATAACAGCATGCAAGAGGGACGAGTGTTGAATTCAGTATTTAGCTCTGGAAGATGATTGATTTTATGAATTAAAATGAATCACGATACTTTTTTGCGGTGTTCAAGAAGTGGGTGTTATAAAAAAATTTCATAGCTATATCGCTGCTTGTGTGATTACAGTTGGATATTGTGAAACGTTTCAAGTTTTTTCATATTAATTCCCCAGCTGATGCGTATGAAGCACAGAGTCCCATACTCATGACGCATATTGTAATATAGGCGTAACTAATGTCATTTGCATTTTTACTTTGATTGAAGTATATGCATTAAAAATTTCAGCGGAGATAGCCCGGAGTGCGGTTTGCGTTATTAATAATGTACTTGATGTGGCACTTTCAAGTAAGGTCAGATGTGCCTATGTATTTACAGGCAGAAAAAGGTTTTAGAGATGTCGAAAACACATTTAGCAGGAAAATAATTTGTACGTGACACGCGAATAACCTTGCATTTGTTAAAAATTGGTAAGGGTTAAACGCGGTTAAACTAAGTATACATGCGAAAACAAATGTTTTTCCTGTTTGGCTCATCGTTTTGCTGTGCTAGGTTGTCTGCACGTCTGGTGACGATATTAAAGCCAGGTTAAGTTATGACCGAGGCTACGCTGATCTGATCTGTACACATCGTAGATGGGAGACGAAGATGTGCAGTGTACATCTCGAGAGCATATGCACTTTAACATGAGGCGGGACCGGCTGTGGCGAGAGCATAGTGCTCTCGCGTTGCTCTCGCGCAGCGGCCTGCGGAGCTTATCTGTTCCCGCCGCCGAGGGTTGGACTTCCGGTTGAGAGTATTTCTTAAATTTTTTATTTACGTACGTAAGTAAATAAATATAAATACGCTCATACGTACGCACGTACACAAGTGAAAAGATTATTGATTACTATCGGTGAGCGTATGATTGCTTGCGCACCAATGCTTAAGTGCATTAGCCATGTCTGACACCAATGGGAAAGGCTCTTTGTTATTTTGTAGCTGCAAGACATCAGGTTGTCAGAGATTTCACGGCAAATACCACATGCGTCAGCAAATTAGTGAACAGGAGAGAGCTCAGCAGACCATTAAATATGTATGGCGGTTCATTTTAGCTGGTGGATATTTTAGCTGGTGGATAGCACCACCACTTACCTGAAAGCGAGCGCGATAGAGGCGTCAAAGAAGCCGGTTATGCACGCTTTCAACTTTTTTGTCCCCAGTGCCAATACCCAACGTACGCCGACGACCTATGCTCAACTGCCGCCTTTCGGAGCAATGTTCACGTATCGCTCTAGTGCCGCGTTTCTGCCACAGCGTTGTCCACGCCAATGCCTGCAGCGCACATCTCTTTGTCACTGCCGCCACATAGGTCAAAGCGCTATTAATAAATTATAGCAGTACTAGTTCATGGAGAAGACATTGCGCAATGTAAGGCGCGAGAGTGTGTTGCGCTTTAGAGCCGTGTTCGGCTGCGACAATAGCTTAGTGTTCTCTCGCAGCGGCCAGTAAAGTTTATCTATTCGCGCCGCCGCAGGCTTGAATCCCTGTCCCAAAAATTTATTTCGCTTCTCTTTATTTACTTATTTGAGTGGACACAAACCCACAATCATCGCAAACCACAAATATCGCAAGATATTGCTTGGGGTTTGCCCCATCGGAACAATAATAGTCATCATCATCAGCCTGACTACACCCACTGCAGGGCAAAGACCTCTCGCATGTGTCTCCAATTAGCCCTGTTCTTTGCCTGCTGCGCCCACCCTATGCATGCAAACTTCCTTATCTCATCCGCCCATCTGACCTTCTGCCGCCCCTTGTTACGTTGCCTTCTCTTGGCATTCACTCCGTTACCCTTATGGGCCAGCAGTTATCTTGCCTTCGCAATACGTGCGCTGCCCAAGCCCATTTCTTCCTCTTGATTTCGATTAGGACGTCATTAACGCGCGTTTGCTCCCTCACCCACTCTGTCCGCTGCCGGTCTCTCAGCGCTACACCTATCACTTTTATTTCCATGGTTCGCTACGTTTTCCTTAACTTAAGCTGGACCCTTTTCATTAGCCTCCACGTTTCTGCGCAACAGGTGAGTACCGGTAAGATACAGCTGCTGTACACTTATTTCTTGAAAGATATTGGTAACCTGCTATTCATGATCTCAGAGATCCTGCCATACGCGCTCCACCCCATTCTTATCCTTCTAGTTGATTCCTTGTCATGATCCGGATCAGCTGTCACTATCTGCCCTAAATAGACGCATTCATTTTCAACTTCCAGCACCTCGCTGCCAAATGTGAACTGCTGTTCTTTTGCTAGACTGTTGAACATTACTTCAGTTTTCTGCATGGTAATTTTTAGGCCCACCGTTCGACTCTGTCTGTCTAACTCACTTATCGTGGTTTGTAGCAAGGCAATGTCATCAGCAAGGCAAAGCAATGTCATCAGCGAATCGCAGATTGATGCTTTAGTTGAAATCATCCTTCACTCATTTAAACACTTTTCGTGTTCTTACTTTCTGTGACATCCCTCCTACAACAATGCCTGCAGGGAGATTTGTAGTCCCATAATAAATAAAAAAGAAGTACCATGGTGACTGGGGTAAGAAGGCGCAGTTTTATGCTTTAGTTGCAATGATCCTTCACTCATTTAACCACTTTCGCCTTCTTCTTTTCTGTGACATCCCTCCTACAACAATGCCTGCAGGGCGATTTGTGGTGCCATAATAAATAAATAAGTACCACGGTGACAGAGGTAAGCAGGCAAAGTTTGATATCTGAGTATAAGAGCTGTTCATTTATTAGCGAAAATGACCCATTTACTCTGGGCCGATAATTATAATACCAGAGATTTATAGATCTCAAGGATGAATAGAGCCGCGAAAAAAATGTGCTAAAGATTGAGGAGTCATCGGCGCCTACATGTGCAAATGCATCAGGGTAAAATGTACCAAGAAACGATATCATAGGAATGTGACCACAGGGCTACAAAGAAATTGTGATGCACATAGTGCAATAATAAAAATTAAGAAAGAGAAAGAATGTTCAGCGAGGCAATTGGTTGAAATGCAGTACATACTTGAAAAGATCATGAATCATGTATTAACTTTTGCCATCAGGGACAGAGAGAAAGTAGTTAAAAGAAAGGAAAGATGGAGATGTCGGTTAGTGGTACGGTGAACCTGGCCTGCTACTCCAGACTGGGGAAGGAGAAAGGAAAAGTAGAGTTAGGGTGCGAATGGAGAGTGATAATGCTTAGCAAGTTGTGGGTGCGACCTAGTTGGTGATCCATACTAAACGTAAAACGTAACCGAACTGTACTTGTGGTTTGTCTTTCTTACGTCCCTGCGTTTGCCGCTCTTTAGGTTCACTATGAGAGTGATGACGTCAAAATACAATTATCTGCTTGGGATGGTCTGGATTATAGAGGAGACCACGCACACAATCGGTGGCACTCATCTCACGCAGACCAAGTTTACCACATGCAGTATATATCCTCCGCATGTAGCATACGTGTTTCACACGCGCCAGTTCGCGCTGCACGCATTCGGCGCACAGTTGCAGAGAAACAGCTGTGCACACTCTCATGTCCCGGCAAAGTATGCAGTCACACCACCACAAACGCGTATGCACATGTGTCGTCCCCACTGTACACCATGGAGGCGCGCGCAGCACAGCGCATGCAAGTGTTACAGATAGGGATCAAGGCCGATTTCACAAAACAGAAAAACTTAAAACAGCCTTCATTAAACACCATCTGTCAAAGTTTCGCCCTGGAGCTTAGAGTATTTTCCTCAGTGAGAGGGCGACCTTCCATCGGTTTCAGAATATTTTCCAAGGACCTTCTTGCATCAGTGTAGTGAGGGCACTTTCACTTTTCATCTTCTGCCATGCAGGCAGGAACTTAATGGCACAGGCATAATGAATAATGCCAATTACACAATGGCAATTCTTTGTTCATAGAGTTCCTCAGGTTGACTCGGTTGAGAGTTCAGAAATTTCAGGCGTAAATCATGGGCTACTCTTCCGCCATCATGACACGTAATCTTTGGCCTACCCTGCAGACTTGAAAGCACTATCAAGTAAATGGTTCAGCTAAGCAGGCAGAACTTTAGAGACGAGTTTACTTGTTGTATTCCTTGTTTGCTACCCACTTTGCCCTGCTCCCCCATTTGTCATCCTGGCAGTACAGAGGCATCGTTAATTACCGCAACGCCACCTGCCTGCGCAGTAGTGGATTTAAGCGTCCCTCCTCTTCTAACACGAACAGCTGCGGTAGGCCTTGTAGGAAAAGAGAGCACGGGGATGCGAGCTACAAAAGACTGCGCATGCGTAGCAGCTACTTTAAGGAACAGTCTGCGCATTCATGACGCTCCCGGAGAGGAGGAGACGGCGCAATTAAGCGCCGCTTTTACGCGGTCAGCTCTTTCAGCATGCCCGAAAGAACCCGTTCACTGTCGCCCCCTGAGTCTGCGACTCGAACGAAAGCGCGTCTCTCGTGGCCAGTGCTCCACCTTACTCAAGGCAACGACAAAGAGCCGAAAAAGTAGTTTGCGTCACTTCGCTCGGGCTACGGTTTCTGGCGCATTTCGTCTCTGTTTGCCTTAGGCAGCTGGTCGCTTGCGTGTTGCGCAAACACGTTGCTGTTTGGCGGAGCTTAAGCCACGTCGGCTTTGTGTGAGATGCCTCCTCATTTTCTTTTGGGACCGAGATGCTGTGAGAGAAAGCCTTTTCGGGAGCACTGGTGCTAGTACTGATGCAACACTGACTTCCCATGCCGGCCTAAAGATCGGGCTTGACGCGAAGATAACGTTGAGAAAAAAAAACAATTTGCTTCGCAATGACGTTAAATTTCTTTAGCGCCCGGTTGTCTTTTTGTGCAACCTGCGTACTCGTCGCTGCCACCAGCAACGTGTCATAGCAGCTTAGACAATGCGGCGGGTATTGTTTTTAGTTTCGAGAAGGCAATGCGAGCAGAGAAAGATAGCAGTAATGTGAGCAGAGAAAGATAGGAGAAAAAATACTCTGTAGAACATTTATGCGAAAATTTTCTAATATTATCGAGTTATCGCCTAATGCGAGTACAGCACATAGGGTTAATGTTCCAAGACGGTGTCGAGAAATCGGTAATGCTAGCTGCTGAGGAAATTTCAGGAAATGTACAACAAGGAAAACAAATAGGCGGCATAATTATGGCTGCAGCCTAATTTTATCTCTGCACCTAAAGCATTGAGTTTATGTTTCAGTTTCGAACAGAATTGCATTCAAAGAGAGGAAGCGAAGTTCACAAAAATCTAAAACCCATGAACAGTGGCGCGTAGGATCGCACATGTCTCGCTGCAATTTTTAGAATGTAGACGACAAGTGTGGTAACGGCTCTTTATATCAAAACTCCTTGGTGAGTACTTTGGTGCTATGTTGGTCTTTTTTACAGTTTATGTTTCAGTGCGTCAGCCAGGTCAACTGACCATTAAGGCAATTTTTACGCATACTTTGTTGACTCTACACTTCCTCTCATTTTCTCTACGTTTTCTCTACTCATGCGTTAAACTCCGATCAGTGTGACTTGCCCAAGAACTCTGAGGTTAACTGATTGTAGTGACGCTTGCAGGCAGTGAAATAAACTGTGTACTAGTTACAAACACTCAAGTCTTTGCTGACCGCCGTTGTCTCTAGCAACAAAATTAGTGACATGCAGGAACAAAAGTGCTTAGTTATATGAAATAGAAGCTGAAACGAACAATACATTCCTGCGCTTATGAAGGGACGAACGAGGGCTACATTTTTTAATTCAGCTCTTAGGCGGTACCTTCATCTGCTAATTAACCCGACGTGGTCGCAGGATATGGCCGGCTTTCGAAGCGGAGTTTCGTAAATTTTATGGCAAAATACCTCTGCTTAACATCAACACCTGCGAAACTGGCGCGCACCGGGCTAATACACTCGCCATGAAGAACAACTGAAGGGTGGGAGGAAAGAACTTAAGTTACGTGAGTACTTGAAGGCGTAGAGTTTGTTCTTTGACGAATGGAATGTAGACTTTTTGATGCACTCGAAACCAGTGACAAAATGCACTCGCCGTTTCCCAGCACAGGTACCCCGGGCTTAGATACTATGCTATCGAAAACATGTCGCTTGTTACAATCATACAGTGTACATCAACAACCTAACCATCCACATTTATTCACTGTATGTGAAAACATGTTCACTCAAAATACATTACAAGAGCTTTACCTGTCTTTCGCTTTTTATGTGTTCATTCTTATTACGTATTCATTTCAAATACCTTCATGCATCTCACTGCTCTCTTCATTGTGCTTTTTCATTATAATCATCAAGCCTGGCGACTAGCATGTAAATAGTGACCCATTTTGTGTTGTACTTGTGGGATGTGTACTGTCCTGCGTCTCCTTACCGCTCGCTCTAATGTCAATGTTGATGCAATTTTCAAAGTCAAATAAACTTTTTTTACCACCATTCTTGATTTATGTCGCTAGAAATGGTTTTTCATTAAAAACAAACACAACCAGCCGAGAGCTGTGATCTATATTGCTCGGATAATAAGCAGTGCCGGAGCACTGAGCAGGATCTACCATTGCTATCTTTCCAAAGAAGCCACAGTACCGGTACCTACGCATATTTGCAGATTTTGTTCAGGTTTTGGGCAACCGGAAAACGATGTTTACAAGCCGTGCAAAGGCAGTCGACAAAGCCTAAGAATGGCACATGAGTGCTGTTCTGGAAATTGAGCTTCGATGCTCTAAGTAGTATTCAACTGCTTTCTATACGGAAGACGTATTTCGGACTACAGCGGTAGTTACGAAGAGTCCTATTTACTTTTCCCGTCCACGCACTGCTATTATCCTTAACGGCACGGATTATGGAGAAAGAGAGCCAATGATTAAAAACCAGCTGATGTATAGAAATCAAAAGATTTGGGTACAAAGAAAATGGCTCGCGGTTTAACATTGCTAAGTGCAAAATATATTGCGAGAGCGCAATGTATTGTTTGTGTACACCACCGTCAGGCGCCTGAGAGCTGGATTGAGGTGTCCGCTGACCCAGGGAACTAGTTATGCGCCTTTCATATCTCCTCAAAATCCGCGGTGTGTAAACCCAGTGCTCATTCACACCTGCCCAAATTCATATGTGGTACCCTACCGTGACGGCCACGTTTCAATGGAAGTTAGACGCCTTAAGTGAAAAAAAATGAAAATTCGTTTTTGGGGAAAGACAATTTCGCAGTATCTGTCTCACATCTCGGAGGGCACCTGAACCATGCCGTGAGCAAAGGGATAAAGGAGGAACTGAGAGAAGGGGAAAATCTTAACGGGGTGCCGTAGTAGAGGGCTCCGGAATAAATTCGACCACCTGGAAATTTTTAACTTGTGCTGACATCGCACAGCACACGGGCGCCTTAGCATTTCGCCTCCATCTAAACGCGGCCATCGTGGCCGGTATCGAACCCGGGTACTCCGGATGAGTAGCCGACAGCCCTAACCAGTGAGCAACTGCGGCGGGTAGAAGAAATTGCAAAGACACAGTACGTATTTCTCCAGATCCTTCCCTGTTCTCTTTGAGAGGCCAGTCTTTTCATAGTGAACCTCTACAGCCCGCTCAAAGAGGGGCCGCTAGCTATTACCTCCTTGTGCAAGAAAGCCAGGACACATGCGCAAAGCACCGCGCTTTTATTTGTGAGGGATTTTAATGGTTCACCCCCTCCGTATGGCTGTAGAAATAAAACGAATCAAAGAAAGGGCAGGAAAGTATGGGAAACGATGCAAAACCTTGGGCTCATCCTCCTCATCAATCCGGAATGACTCACGCGCGTAGAAAGAGTAAATAAGGACATCCCCCCTCCCACCGAGCCCCATCCTCACCAAAACCATACTCAAGGCTACGTGGGAGCATACGGCTAGAATTTAGGTAATGATCACTACATTCTGTCGACCACTACTACCTCAGTAACAAACTTGAGTTTCGGTGCAAAGGCACATCACCGGGATAGACAGCCTGGTAAAATCGACGCAAACCCTACCTAAAGACATATCCAACGCTACGAGAAAGACTTCGCGGACGACGGGAGAATCCAATCCAGACCCTAAAATGCTACACATGCTCGAAGCGCACGGCAGTCTGCACTAGCGCTGGCTCAAAGCTAAGCACAACCGTAGGCTGAAATTACCTCTGACCAGGCTCAGCAAGGAGATTGAAGACTACGCGCAAAAAAAAAAACGCCTGGCATCTGCTAAAACATCTCCTTGACCCAGGGGCGACCAGACCGACTGCTAAAAGAGGCTAGAGGGTTATGCATAATTTCAAGGGAGTCAACGACAAGCTGCTGAGGGTACTAACAAGAACATATATCAGCGCCACTGGGGACCCCCCTCTCAGAGATGCATATATAGGGACAACAAACGAGTCTTTGGATAGAGATATCACGGAAGCAGCGGTTAGGGGGTTCTGAATAGCATCAAGAGTACAACCTCAGCCGGTGACGGCGGCATTACCAACAGGATCCTACGAAAATGAGATGACCGTTCAATCACAGTCATCACAAAATTTCTTAATGTGGTACGGAAAAAAGGTGATATGCCCCCGGTGTGTAAACATGCGAAAGTAGGTTCCATTCCCAAACCAGGCATATAATTCGACGTTACCAACCTTTGACCCATCTTGTTTACGTCGTGCCTAGGCAAAGCCACGGAGTACGCGATTCTAAGCTGTCTAAACGCCTATGTTGAGGAGAATGAGATCTTTTCACAGACAGTCCCAGGCTTCAGACCAGCCATATCTACGCAAGAGATCATGCAGCGGATCCAAAATTACATTCTCACATCAGGCACAGCAAAAGCAACGCGTACCCTATTTGAGTTAGATGTCAGCAAAGCTTTCAACATTGTAGCGCACGCAGCCAACTATGTCAAAAGCCTTCTATGCAACAAGACAGCCGCTATGCATGTGGGTAGCTTAAAAAGCTAAAAATAACACTTAGACCGAGAGGCATCCCGCAAGGGGGGGTTCTATCCATTTGCCTGTTTAATGTGGCCCTGTAAAACCTACCCGCCAAATTAAATGATATATATGGCATCAAGTACTCGATATATGCGGATGGCATCCCCATCCTGACGCATCAGGGATCGGACGGCCTCATACAAGGTGCCCAGCAGGAGGCAGTCGACACAGTCCAAGAGTACGTCAAACTATATGCCTAACATGCTGAAAGAGGAAATCCGAGCTACTCATCTTTCGGAACAAACGCAGGGATCCAAAAGTGCATGCATCGGCCGACACTACAAAACTCATTGTCAGCGGCGACAGCATACCGAAAGTCAAGACTATCAGGGTCCTCGGTATGCTAGTTGAAAACAATACGCAGAATACAACAGTTACTCAGCAGCCGAAAACAACATCTAAACAGATTGGAGTATGAGGAAGAAAATTGCAGTGAGGAACGGGGCATGAAGGAGCCTGACTTCTGTAGGCTCACACAAGCATTTTTCTTAATCAAAATCGCACACTCATTTCCGTGTTATCTAATTCGGCAAAAGGACGGGGCGGCAATCGATAGCGTCATTCGTGGTGCTTAAAGGGCGGCACTAGGTATACCCAGTTTTGCCAGCAACAACAAGCTAATTGGCGTGCATAACACTCTCGACGAGCTAATTGAGGCACATATAACGCTCAAAGGGAACGGCTGCCGAGAGCGGGCGGAGAGCGATGCATCCTAGGAGAGCTGGGCCTTCGGTCCGCTGACACGGCAACTCAGCGCACAGTCTTTCCCGAAGGCACACGGCTGAAGCTCAAGGCCAAACTTTTAGCCAAAAACATGCTACCTGGATGACATAATGAAAGACGAATTGCCCAGGCGGAGGCCATAGACAAACAGTATGCGGGCGACCCCTGTACCGTGTATGTGGATGCGGCCAAGAGAGACCCAGGTAGGTGCATGGTCTGTGTGAATTTGCCTCATTAAAAATTATCAACGTGGCGACATTTCTCCCCCCCCCCCCCTTCATCAAACACACAAAAGAGGCAGCCATAGCACTGGTCATTAGGGATCACCGTACGAAGACAGTCATTAGTGACTCAGAATACGCGATCGCCGGCTATCAGAGGGGCTAAGCAGGTACATTCACGGCGTCCCTACTCCGAGCTTACACACCTCCATCCACCACCCACCTTGTATGGATGCCGGCCCGTTCCGGCTGCTCACGAAACGAGAAAGCCGACGAATGTGCTCGAGGGCTAACCAACCAAGCTATCTGCACAAATGAGCCGCCGGTGGGGCCACCTACCACATTCAACGGAATTAGAAACATATATAAGAAAAACAGACGCCTTTACCCACGCCTTCAGCCAGAGCTTACCAGGGCACAAACCACGCCTTTTCAAACTCAGACAAAAAGTCTTATGAGCCCATAACGATTGGTCTTAATTACAAAGAGTGAAGTTATTACTATTTGAAAATTTCGTGACCAAACTCTTAAAGCAGATAATGACCATATTCTCTGGGGACGCGATGGAAATCCTCCCCCCCAGAATGCTCCGGCCGTATCCCTCAGCTGACAGCTGGGAAAAGATCATGCATAGTGAAAACAAACAAGTACAAGCCAACTTCGGAGATTGGATCGTTGAAGCCGCCCCTTCATGGAGGCCACCTGAGGCTAAAGTGCCTAACGACGAAAAAATTTAATAGAGTTTATTCCTCCTTCTTCTTCTCCATACAAATTGAGTACGCTTACGCAAAGGCGGGAGGTCTCTTGGAATTTGGCGTGAGAGAGAAAGAAAACCTTTATTGTTAGCAGGGACTCCCAGTCCTCCTAGGTCTTGATTTCCTCTAGACCCCGCGGGGTAGAGTCCGCTAGGCAGAGGTGGAGGGTGTGGAGGAAGAAGAAAGGGTTCTGGGCATACGGTGGAAGCAGGAGTGAAGCAGAAGGGATTATGACGGGGGGGGGGAGTAAGGGGGGGGGAACGAGTTTGTGTCCGTAGTCTCAGCCAGAGTGTTGCGCAACTGTTATCTAGGGAGGGGGGGAATGGGGGTAGAGCTGGCGTGAGGCTCTGTTGACCTGCTTCAGCTAGCTGAAGATATGCATCCGCTCCCTCGTGAACCCTCGATCCTAGGACCTGAGCCAAATTCAAAGCACCTCTGGTTAAAAGGTTGGCGGCCTCGTTTCTGGAATTCCTGCAGTGCGCAGGCACCCACGTCATCTCGGTATGGTGGGGTGGGGTTGCATAGGGTGAGCCCAGTATGCCAAAAGCAGGGACCTGTACTCAACCTCGCGCAAAATTTAGAATTGCAGTTTTAGTCTGTTAAAACGTAGCTGGCTTCCGCGCGGGCGATTGAAATTGCAATCGCGGCTTCCTCTGCAGCCTCTGGGAGGGGGGGGGGGGGTAGTGTGAGGAGGGCCGATGAACAGGATTCCACCACGGCGGCCGTCGGTTCATCTCCCATACAGGCAGCGTCGACCCATACGGCGTCCAGCTCGGAGCCGTATACTTGGGGGAGTGCCTTCGAACGGGCTCTGCTGCGCTGCTCATGTTGGGAGGGGTGCATATTTCTCGCAGTGACTTGATGAGCAGCTCTCAGTGAAGGTGTCGGGGAATGAGGAGGAGGGGTTGGGTTATTGGCCAGTATTCTGATTCCGGGGGATTACAGGATGCTGCGGCCTCTGGAGGTTTGTGTTAGCCTGAAGAATTGAGCCTGTCGGTGGGCCTGCACAAGGTCCACGATAGTGTTGTGGAGGCCCAGGCCTAGTAATCTGTCTGTGCGTATGTTGAGAAAAAAATGAGTGACCACGAATGCTTGCACCTTGAATGCCTCAGTGTTGAGTACGTTGAGGAAAAGATAAGTGATCTTGAATGTCTTGCAGTTGTACCATGATATCTTGATACCTGATTTAATATCTGCTGCGTGTCCTTTGACCCAAGATATTAAACTTATTTTTGGAATATTGCGGAGTGCATGGCATGAAGCACTCTGGCACGGGTCGGCCGGTACTGCACTGCCTCTGGAATCGGCCCGGGGCATAATTAGCGCGTCCCTTTATTTCTCTCTTTGCTCTCTTATCCTTTATTTCTCATACTTTCATCGCTCGGCAGCGAGCGTGGTTCGGCTTGAGCCAGTAGGCAGGCCCATGCACTTTTTCTTTCTTCCTGTAATACCATTTACCTCTCATACTTTCAGCACGTGTCAGCGAGCGCCGTTCTGCGTGAGCCAGCAGGCAGGCCCGTGCACTCTCCTTTTCTTCCCCAGCAATCAGCAGCAGCAGCAGCAGCAGCAGCAGCACAGCAGAAGCAGCAGCAGCAGCAGCAGCAGCAGCAGCAGCAGCAGCAGCAGCAGCAGCAGCAGCAGCAGCAGCAGCAGCAGCAGCAGCAGCAGCAGCAGCAGCAGCAGCAGCAGCAGCAGCAGCAGCAGCAGCAGCAGCAGCAGCAGCAGCAGCAGCAGCAGCAGCAGCAGCAGCAGCAGCAGCAGCAGCAGCAGCAGCAGCACAGCAGCAGCAGCAGCAGCAGCAGCAGCAGCAGCAGCAGCAGCAGCAGCAGCAGCAGCAGCAGCAGCAGCAGCAGCAGCAGCAGCAGCAGCAGCAGCAGCAGCAGCAGCAGCAGCAGCAAGCAGCAGCAGCAGCAGCAGCAGCAGCAGCAGCAGCAGCAGCAGCAGCAGCAGCAGCAGCAGCAGCAGCAGCAGCAGCAGCAGCAGCACAGCAGCAGCAGCAGCAGCAGCAGCAGCAGCAGCAGCAGCAGCAGCAGCAGCAGCAGCAGCAGCAGCAGCAGCAGCAGCAGCAGCAGCAGCAGCAGCAGCAGCAGCAGCAGCAGCAGCAGCAGCAGCAGCAGCAGCAGCAGCAGCAGCAGCAGCAGCAGCAGCAGCAGCAGCAGCAGCAGCAGCAGCAGCAGCAGCAGCAGCAGCAGCAGCAGCAGCAGCAGCAGCAGCAGCAGCAGCAGCAGCAGCAGCAGCAGCAGCAGCAGCAGCAGCAGCAGCAGCAGCAGCAGCAGCAGCAGCAGCAGCACAGCAGCAGCAGCAGCAGCAGCAGCAGCAGCAGCAGCAGCAGCAGCAGCAGCAGCAGCAGCAGCAAGCAGCAGCAGCAGCAGCAGCAGCAGCCAGCAGCAGCAGCAGCAGCAGCAGCAGCAGCAGCAGCAGCAGCAGCAGCAGCAGCAGCAGCAGCAGCAGCAGCAGCAGCAGCAGCAGCAGCAGCAGCAGCAGCAGCCAGCAGCAGCAGCAGCAGCAGCAGCAGCAGCAGCAGCAGCAGCAGCACAGCAGCAGCAGCAGCAGCTGCAGCAGCAGCAGCAGCAAGCAGCAGCAGCAGCAGCAGCAGCAGCAGCAGCAGCAGCAGCAGCAGCAGCAGCAGCAGCAGCAGCAGCAGCAGCAGCAGCAGCAGCAGCAGCAGCAGCAGCAAGCAGCAGCAGCAGCAGCAGCAGCAGCAGCAGCAGCAGCAGCAGCAGCAGCAGCAGCAGCAGCAGCAGCAGCAGCAGCAGCAGCAGCAGCAGCAGCAGCAGCAGCAGCAGCAGCAGCAGCAGCAGCAGCAGCAGCAGCAGCAGCAGCAGCAGCAGCAGCAGCAGCAGCAGCAGCAGCAGCAGCAGCAGCAGCAGCAGCAGCAGCAGCAGCAGCAGCAGCAGCAGCAGCAGCAGCAGCAGCAGCAGCAGCAGCAGCAGCAGCAGCAGCAGCAGCAGCAGCAGCAGCAGCAGCAGCAGCAGCAGCAGCAGCAGCAGCAGCAGCAGCAGCAGCAGCAGCAGCAGCAGCAGCAGCAGCAGCAGCAGCAGCAGCAGCAGCAGCAGCAGCAGCAGCAGCAGCAGCAGCAGCAGCAGCAGCAGCAGCAGCAGCAGCAGCAGCAGCAGCAGCAGCAGCAGCAGCAGCAGCAGCAGCAGCAGCAGCAGCAGCAGCAGCAGCAGCAGCAGCAGCAGCAGCAGCAGCAGCAGCAGCAGCAGCAGCAGCAGCAGCAGCAGCAGCAGCAGCAAGCAGCAGCAGCAGCAGCAGCAGCAGCAGCAGCAGCAGCAGCAGCAGCAGCAGCAGCAGCAGCAGCAGCAGCAGCAGCAGCAGCAGCAGCAGCAGCAGCAGCAGCAGCAGCAGCAGCAGCAGCAGCAGCAGCAGCAGCAGCAGCAGCAGCAGCAGCAGCAAGCAGCAGCAGCAGCAGCAGCAGCAGCAGCAGCAGCAGCAGCAGCAGCAGCAGCAGCAGCAGCAGCAGCAGCAGCAGCAGCAGCAGCAGCAGCAGCAGCAGCAGCAGCAGCAGCAGCAGCAGCAGCAGCAGCAGCAGCAGCAGCAGCAGCAGCAGCAGCAGCAGCAGCTAGCAGCAGCAGCAGCAGCAGCAGCAGCAGCAGCAGCAGCGCAGCAGCAGCAGCAGCAAGCAGCAGCAGCAGCAGCAGCAGCAGCAGCAGCAGCAGCAGCAGCAGCAGCAGCAGCAGCAGCAGCAGCAGCAGCAGCAGCAGCAGCAGCAGCAGCAGCAGCAGCAGCAGCAGCAGCAGCAGCAGCAGCACAGCAGCAGCAGCAGCAGCAGCAGCAGCAGCAGCAGCAGCAGCAGCAGCAGCAGCAGCAGCAGCAGCAGCAGCAGCAGCAGCAGCAGCAGCAGCAGCAGCAGCAGCAGCAGCAGCAGCAGCAGCAGCAGCAGCAGCAGCAGCAGCAGCAGCAGCAGCAGCAGCAGCAGCAGCAGCAGCAGCAGCAGCAGCAGCAGCAGCAGCAGCAGCAGCAGCAGCAGCAGCAGCAGCAGCAGCAGCAGCAGCAGCAGCAGCAGCAAGCAGCAGCAGCAGCAGCAGCAGCAGCAGCAGCAGCAGCAGCAGCAGCAGCAGCAGCAGCAGCAGCAGCAGCAGCAGCAGCAGCAGCACAGCAGCAGCAGCAGCAGCAGCAGCAGCAGCAGCAGCAGCAGCAGCAGCAGCAGCAGCAGCAGCAGCAGCAGCAGCAGCAGCAGCAGCAGCAGCAGCAGCAGCAGCAGCAGCAGCACAGCAGCAGCAGCAGCAGCAGCAGCAGCAGCAGCAGCAGCAGCAGCAGCAGCAGCAGCAGCAGCAGCAGCAGCAGCAGCAGCAGCAGCAGCAGCAGCAGCAGCAGCAGCAGCAGCAGCAGCAGCAGCAGCAGCAGCAGCAGCAGCAGCAGCAGCAGCAGCAGCAGCAGCAGCAGCAGCAGCAGCAGCAGCAGCAGCAGCAGCAGCAGCAGCAGCAGCAGCAGCAGCAGCAGCAGCAGCAGCAGCAGCAGCAGCAGCAGCAGCAGCAGCAGCAGCAGCAGCAGCAGCAGCAGCAGCAGCAGCAGCAGCAGCAGCAGCAGCAGCAGCAGCAGCAGCAGCAGCAGCAGCAGCAGCAGCAGCAGCAGCAGCAGCAGCAGCAGCAGCAGCAGCAGCAGCAGCAGCAGCAGCAGCAGCAGCAGCAGCAGCAGCAGCAGCAGCAGCAGCAGCAGCAGCAGCAGCAGCAGCAGCAGCAGCAGCAGCAGCAGCAGCAGCAGCAGCAGCAGCAGCAGCAGCAGCAGCAGCAGCAGCAGCAGCAGCAGCAGCAGCAGCAGCAGCAGCAGCAGCAGCAGCAGCAGCAGCAGCAGCAGCAGCAGCAGCAGCAGCAGCAGCAGCAGCAGCAGCAGCAGCAGCAGCAGCAGCAGCAGCAGCAGCAGCAGCAGCAGCAGCAGCAGCAGCAGCAGCAGCAGCAGCAGCAGCAGCAGCAGCAGCAGCAGCAGCAGCAGCAGCAGCAGCAGCAGCAGCAGCAGCAGCAGCAGCAGCAGCAGCAGCAGCAGCAGCAGCAGCAGCAGCAGCAGCAGCAGCAGCAGCAGCAGCAGCAGCAGCAGCAGCAGCAGCAGCAGCAGCAGCAGCAGCAGCAGCAGCAGCAGCAGCAGCAGCAGCAGCAGCAGCAGCAGCAGCAGCAGCAGCAGCAGCAGCAGCAGCAGCAGCAGCAGCAGCAGCAGCAGCAGCAGCAGCAGCAGCAGCAGCAGCAGCAGCAGCAGCAGCAGCAGCAGCAGCAGCAGCAGCAGCAGCAGCAGCAGCAGCAGCAGCAGCAGCAGCAGCAGCAGCAGCAGCAGCAGCAGCAGCAGCAGCAGCAGCAGCAGCAGCAGCAGCAGCAGCAGCAGCAGCAGCAGCAGAAATGCCTTACACATCAAGGCATCCAAAGCATTTATGCCGTGTTTGGATAGCTGTGGGTATGTGGTAGTGTAGAGCACACGGCTGAGGACGAAGGCATGAATGAAGCGACAGAGGTCGCTTTCTTTCATGCTTCTATGATATTCCGAAAGTCTGCGGATGAGGTGCGATATCGCGCCTGCAACTTGCTTGAGTTTCTTGAGGGCGGTGTTGTTTTAGATATCGTTCTGGATATGCAGGCCCAATACGCGGGGGGTGTCAACCTCCGGTACCGGGTCCCCATTCAATTCAATGACCATGGAGAGTTGAGGAACCGATGGCTCTTAGGACGGATGAAGAGACCAGTTCGGACATCTCTGGGGAGCAAGACAGTCTGATGCTCCGTGCTTAATTTTTGGTGAGAGTGGCTCCTTGCTGTTGTACTCTATGCCGCCGTTACTACCGTCGGTGGTCCACAAAGTGATGTCGTCGGGATAAAGAGTGTGCTTCAGGTGGGGAAAAGTTGCCAATTGTCGGGTGAGGGAGATGAGGGTGTGTTAAACAGGAAGCGGGAGAGGACGGACCCTTGAGGCGTTCTGATACTCTGGAGCGTGTAGGAATGCGGAGAGGGCCAAAGAGTATGACAGCCTTGCGGCCAGTGAGGAATGCTTGAATATAGGTGTACGTGAGCGCACCCACATTTAATGGGATAGGGCAGTCATGATCGCTTGATATTCAATGCGATCAAAAGCTTTAGAGAGATCCAAAGCTAAGAGTGCCTTGGTGTGACAAGGCAGAAGCAGATCGAAAAGGTAGCGTGTGAGTTGCAGCATTGCGCCCTGTGCGGTAGATGGGGGTGGAATGCCACCGTGCTTTGGGTATAGATTGTGTTCCGCCATGTGTCTTGTGAGTCTCGCTAACACAACGTACTCTAGCAGCTTCCCGAGGCATGAAGGTAGCGAAATCAAGTGAAGGTTTTGCAGTGTAAGTGGCTTGTTTGGTTTGAGTATGTATATTACCTTCGCGTGGCGCCAGGTCGGCGGGAGGATACCCTTCCTCCGGCACTGGTTAAAGTATTAAATAATTTGGGCGATCTATTGGTTGTCCAGATTACGGAGCATGGAGTCTGTGTTTCAGTCTGCACCAGGTGCGCAGTTGGTTCGGAGAGTCAGGAGGGCCACTCTAACTTCCGACTCCGTGATGTCGGAGTCGGGTGCGGGATTGGCTGGTCCTGTGTATAGGGTAGAAGTGTGGGGGCACCCGGAGAGGTGTATGTGTTTTAAGTGGGTTTATGAGGGCCTCGGCATCATCATCGTGTACATGTGGGAGGCGTGTCACGTGGTGTTGTGTTGCTGCTTGGGAGTGTGTGAGGTCGATGAGCTGTCGTGGTTGTAAACTTTCTTTAACCACTTCATCCTTTCTTAATCGCTTCCTTCACTCTTAGAGCTGGTCCTTCCCTGTGAGGCTACCCCTATGCGATTTATAACCTTTACTACTCCTACTCAGGCATGCGGAGAGCGTCCAAGGGCGTTCGTTTTGGCGACTTTGGCGGCGTCTTTCACCTGCGCAACTCGCCGGTGGCAAGAGGCACGACAGTCAAGCAAATCGGCGCGGGCAAGGGATGGTCATTTGATCATGAATGAGCGCGCCTCCTAACTTCCTAAATGAGCGCGCTTCATAACGACAAAATAAGTGCGAGGAAACCACTTCCTATTACAAGAAAAGCTATCATCGCTCGGCCCCGAAACACTACTGCTGTAAAAGTTATTAATATTTGAGGCTAGGCATGGCAACAATGTTTATTTAGTGCGTAGGGCGTTACCACAACCCCAATCTCTCACCAAAATCGAACAGGCTATCTGGAGGTAACTCAGGCCCGCAGGCTCGTCTCCTGTCTTTCTTGCCCTCGTCTATCTGGGGCATTATACTCCGGAGGGCACCGTATGGGGCGCCCCCATAGCCGATTTCCATGACATACTCTGAGTTGGGCAGAAGTTCAACCCCATCCCTTTCGCAACTCACGGACATAGAAGGTTAGGAGGTCATGGTGCCCAGCTGCGACCTGGACGCACAGAAGCGGCTTGAGGTCTGGGCCATGCAATTTCCTGAACGCCACAGGCAACCGGCCACTACTCGCTACCGCGAGCCAACCTAACAGTACGATGTACACATAAGGCTCCTTACTGATAAATATTTACACAACAAACACTACTCACGCAAGGTGCCTCTTGAACTACCCTCACTCTAACACTTATGAGCCTTTGCAGCCAGTACTCATGACCATAATATTGATTGCATCTCCTCGGGCGTAGTGGCCTACATATCCCGTTGCAAAGCGATACAGAGGCGATAGGAAAGAAACACAGTGGCTCGCGCAGAGGGCTCAAGGTTTGTCTATCATGCGTGTCGACTCAGAAATACCTTGCTCGTGCTTTCGCAATGCGTGCTTCCCGGTCGCCCTTGGATGTGGCAGTGTGCTACACTGTCACGGGGAAGCAGGCAGGTGAGATGCTTGAGCCGCGCAAGGGGAGTATGAGCTGCAGAAAAGTCTGAGAATGCTTGGTGTGTATGAAATATAGTCCAATAGAATTATCTACTACTCTCGCCCGTAGTAGGCTCTTCAAACTGTAATGCAATCTCATTGCTCTATTTTTCACCTGAGTGCTCCTCTAGTTCACAAACACTAGACCAGGCTGCATGTCCCAAGAGATAGCATCTGTTTAAGTTTCCTCGTGTAAGACGACTCTTGTGTGAAGACATCTAAAGTGCGGCTTGGGTGGAAAGATAGCAAAGGTAGGTCCTGCGTCAGTGGCCCTGCGTTGGGTTCCCTTATGAGAGCAAAATTACCCGCAGCTCTCGGCCGCTAGAGTTTGCTTTCAATGTGTGTGCGTGCGCGTGTGCGTGCGTGTGTGTGTGTGTGTGTGTGTGTGCGTGTGCGTGCGTGTGCGTGTGTGTGTGTGCGTGTGTGTATGTGCGTGTGTGTGTGTGTGTGTGCGTGTGTGTGTGTGTGTGTGTGTGTGCGCGTGCGTGCGTGTGCGTGTGCGTGCGCGTGCGCGTGCGCGTGCGTGCGCGTGTGCGTGTGCGTGTGTGTGCGTGTGCGTGTGCGTGTGTGTGTGTGTGTGTGTGTGTGTGTGTGTGTGTGTGTGTGTGTGTGTGTGTGTGTGTGTGTGTGTGTGTGTGTGTGTGTGTGTGTGTGTGTGTGTGTGTGTGTGTGTGTGTGTGTGTGTGTGTGTGTGTGTGTGTGTGTGTGTGTGTGTGTGTGTGTGTGTGTGTGTGTGTGTGCGCGCGTGTGTGTGTCAAAGCCACAAATCACTATTACGATTGTAAAAGGCCCACATGCACAAAGGGCAGTAATGCTTTCACAGTCACACGTATAAGCAACCGTAAATGTTTCTGCCGAATTTATTCTAATCTATTGTTTCGGCTATTCTCAGAAAGAAAATTCCCCCTATACAAATTCATATGTGAAGCCCGACATCATGCATACGAATAGATGGAACTTGTTAAGAATGAGTTGCGCATGCATAAAGAACGAACACAGGAAGGACAATGAAGACAAAAAGAGCTCGAACTATCAACTGGTTTTATTCGGATCAATAGTGCTCCTTAGGCAGTACACGCATAGGGAGATGTGTACACTGCCTATGTAAGGAGCATTGATCCTAATAAGACCAGTTGACAGTTTCCGCTCGTTTTTTAACAATAGCCATGCACGAACTAGCCCAGCTGGAAGTGTTCCTAAATGGATGGAACTTGATTGTAAAACTCGATTTTCGTTCAAGCGCACCCTGCAACTATTTCGCCAATTTATTTCTTCTAAAAGCGCCGAATAACATGGACCCGCAGAAATCTCCAGAGAATGGCCAAATTCATCGCATCCTCGTTAATATCAGATACTTTCTAAACATGCCCAAAAGCTCATGACAAAATAAAACGAATTCAGTCACAATTAAAGCCACAACAGAAAAAAATACCTTCTCGCGCGAATTACCAAAATGAACATGAAGCACTTCATTTGCATTTCTTCCTTTCATGTCACTGACGACCGATAAAAAAAATCAATCATCTTTCTCGCTATTTTTTTATCAGCCTGCCCTACGCCTCCAGATGTCACTAGCTATTACAGTGCTATCGACCAGAAAGCTCTCGAACACGAGTTTGCGTCTTTTGACTGGCCTCAGCGTCAGAGGCATTGATCCTTAATTGCAAAGTCAATATTGCCGGCAGAACTGTGTAGCGCAAAGGGCCTTTTTGCGAGGTCAGGGCCATTGATTAGGTTGTATTCCGGTCAGCGCATTCCTTTCGCTGCAGTCAGGAAGTGGAGCGTCGTAAGGTGGAATTTGCAAATTACTTCATCGACGGAAGTGGGGGTTCGTCTAAATGGACTTCACTAAAAAGACACACTAAAACCTTGTACGTATTACTTTGTATTGCTGCGAACCCAGAGAACGGCGAAGTTTTGTATGTTTGGCACATGCTCGATGACCGAATGTCTGAAAGGAGGATTATAACCAAAATTTAAACACGTATCTCTCTAAACATCAGAATAAGAAGGCTCTTTATAGATTCATGGCACAGAATAACAACTCTCCGGCCTCCAACCGCATAAAGTCAATTGTATTGTCTCCACCAGAAGCTAAGCAACACCTTGAACGTATCGCTCAGTGGATGGCTTTACGTTTCTAAGTGCGGAAAACGGAACCTTTGCACACTCTCACGCCCAGCTCGGACTATCCTGAGGTGGACGTGTCGGAACTGCTCCAAATTGTTTCCTCCATGCAGTCTGTTTCCTCGATGCAGTCTGTTTCCCCGGGATCTGATGGGGTTACTGTGGGCATGTTAAAGATTTTAGCGCAAGACTTTCCAACTCACACTCACACTCACAACTCACCTTCTGGATATTATAAATGCGTCATTGGAAAACTCTTGGATTCGTTACAGTTGGAAAATTGCGAAAATAATTTTACTTCTGAAAGATGTACAGAATAGAATTCATTTAGATAATATTAGGCCGATTGCTTTAACCTCAAATTTAGTAAAGCTAATAGAAAGAGTAGTACACAGTCACCTCTAAGAGCATGTTCATCACGTTAACGGCCTCAGCTCCGCACAGACTGGCTTTCGTCGCGGTTGTTCCATATGGACCGCGCATGTGGATCTCGAGAGCCGAATACCACTCTGAATGCGCAAGAGAGAAGTTCCCGCCTTGGTGACACTTGATGTTGCTAAAGCCTATGACAGCGTTGAACACACGTTCCTTATTAGCAATCTTGCTCAGATACATACACCGCACTACACCTGTGCTTGGAATTGTGAATTTTTAAAAGATAGATTTTTCTTCTGTACAGACGGATCCTTCTGTTCTAATACCTATGTTCAATCAAGAAGTGTGCCGCAAGGATCTGTTTTGTCTCTACTGATTTTCAACGTATTGGTTCGGGACATACCCATTCATCTAACCATTACAGTTTATGTATACGCAGATGATATAGCTTTTCGCATCAGCAAAGCATATTCATGCACTATAAGAGTGTTTGCAGGCATACCTGAATGCTATTGAAATCTGGTTCAACCAAACTAAATTATCACTTAATGTCAGGAAATGTGCGTGCTGGTATTTCCGCCCGACACTCCTTTGTACATCTCCCTAGTATACCGCTCCTCTCCAATTTCGCAGGCGGAGTCGGTTATATACCCAGGCGTTACTTATGATCAAATTTTTGACTGGCGACACCATGTTAAGAATAATGTTATTAAAGAAAACGTGCTCTGGGCCGGTTGACACGAGTTGGCAATAAAAAGTCTGGCATGCGTCTTGACACGTTACTGTTGCTCTATAAGGCTTATATGAGATCGATTCGATTCTGGAATTTGGTTGTGTCTTGTTCTCTGGTAGCACAAACAACAAGCTGCCGCCATTAGTTTTATTGGAAAGGCGTGCCCTACGGCTATGCCTCGGGCTCCCAAAATCAGCTTCAAACGCTGTCCTTTATCTAGAAGCCCGCATCCTCGATCTCTTTTCCCGCTTCTAACTTCTAACAGTGCGTACTTTCTTCAGGTCCTTTGACCCGGCTCCCGGCGTTCGTAGTCCCATTTTTCTATTCCAACCACACCTGTTTTTCACTAATCATTGGCCACGCTATAAGCTTCCGCAAGTTAGACACCTGCAGAATCTTTTAGCCCTACTTCAGGTTTATCTGATCTTCTTGCAACAAGCTGCAGATACGCAGGCTGACCCCGTCTTCTATTATGACCATATTTTCCAGTCCCATGCGAAACATATACCCGCAAATATCCTAAACGGTCTCCTTTCTGAACACCTACAGAATTTTCTCTCTTCATACTGTTATCTCCACTGATTCCTCCGGCAGCTTTGAGAAGACTGCGGTTGGGATTATACTCCTATATTCTTCGCAGAGTTTCTTGCCATTGGTTTGGCTCTTCTCAAGCTTCCTAGGCATGTAGCACTGGTTATTATTCTTGCAGAGTGCCTTTCAGTTCTAGTCTCTCTCCAAAATTAGGGAAAATCTTTATTGAATCCTTCGCTTAGGTTTTTTGTTCCGCGCAGAGTGCGTGAGTTCCGCTTTGTCTGGGTATCTGGGCATTCGGGCGTCTATTTTAACGAGGTGGCTGATTTATTGGCAAGGTCAGCTCTCACCGCTCCTGTAATCTATCCCGTCCCTCACCTCTATCTGTTAGAAACTTCACGTTTCCAGCGCTTCCAACATATTTCAGCCAACCTAAATGATCCATTGCTCTATACCGTGGATTTTAACCACTTAAAGATCCCATGGAATATCCGGTGATGTAAATCAAGGCTTTGTGAGGTTTCAATGGCGCTTTTGCGATGCAGAATCAATCACTTAAATTTTTACTTATACAGATGTGGGTTCGCTGCGACAAACCTTTGTGTATCATGTGGGCAAGTTTAAACAATAGATCATTTTCTCCTCTCTTGCCGGCGGTTCGCAGTTCAGAAAAAACAGTATTTGGAGGTCCCTCTTTCGAGGTTAGGACTCCCACTGTCTCTTCCAGTTATTATTTTGTTCGGTGCGAGCTCAAAGGGATTCCCGTTAAGCAGTGTCTGCGGCTACCTTCATGATTACATAAGTGCAACTGATCGATTACCTTGTTAGCTGTATACAAACTTTTGTCGTATGTCCGAAAATGCTCGATTCTATTCCCGGTAATTCATATTACTTTAATTCAATTGACTTTTCCAATTTTTATATTGATGTAGTCTTCTCACGCCTATTATTCCCCGCGCAAATACCTCATTGGGATTATCTACTGAACCTTGGCCAATCCCCCTGCGTGGGTATGTGCCATGCTTAATAAGGAGAAGAAGAAGCAGTTGAGTTGAGTTGAGGTGTTGAATGCTCCAGGCGGCGTTAGCCGTGCTTTATCTGCCGGCAATTGCTCAACCGCAGCGTCCCTTCTATATTAACAATGCCGCATCTACCCCGCTATGCGCACAGTCTCTTATAATAGCACACATTCTCTCCCGCAGTCACCATCTATGCACAGAATCAATCCACACAATCCACATCACAGTCCACTCCAAAAGTCACCATCTATGCACATATTCAGTCACAGTAGAACATAGGCCATTGTAGTGGCACAAAACATACACACATTCACTCACAGTAGAAAGTAGTCCACTCCGGAAGACACCATCTACGCACACATTCAATCACAGTAGGCCATAGTCCGTTCCTCCTGTCACCATTTAGAGGCAAGATCCGTGTTCTGCAGAAATGTTAAAAAAGGCGTGCAGCCTCCCTTCCGCATGTCTGGTTTCCACTCGGGTAGAAAATGTCCTGCACCGTGCTGTGACGGATTCCTGTCTTCTTGTACGAAACGAACATCACATGCCTTTCCGCGTTGTACTCTGGACAGTACATAATATAATGTTCGATATCCCCGCACACACTACATAAAGAGCAGAACGGAGACGATGCTATGCCGGTCTTATGTATCCATGCAGGAGTGCGAGCATAGGCCGTGCGAATTCGACGTAGAAGGGTCACCTGAGATCTTCTCAGTCCCTTGGTCACACGTGGCTTGTAGGACGCACTCCACAGGGTACTGAAGTGATCGAGCGCCGTTTTCCTGCGGAGACTTTTTCCATCTTGAGGTACTTTTTTGATGAAATCCTTGAGAGAGCTTTATGGGCGAGACTGTCTGCCACCTCATTACCGTTGACTCCTATGTGAGAGGGCACCCATTGGAAATGTAGAGTAAAGCCTCTACTGAGCAGGTTCTGCACCAAGCGCAGAGAGCTTATAGACAAGGCGTCAGTAGGGAATCCGCGCTCTAACCTCTGAAGGGCAGATTTTGAATCAGTTAGGATGACAACAGGTTGAGCCGGACAAGGCCCTAACTTCCGTAAAGCCGCCTCAAAAGCAACACTTTCAGCCGTTGTGGAGGATACGACAGCAGTACAGCGTACAGACCACTTACAGTCCAAAGAAGGAATGTAAAAAGCCGCTGCGCTAGCTTGTTTGACCTTGTCCACAGAACCATCCGTGAAAATTTGAAGTGTTCCAGTACAAGCGAACGTGTTGCTGCCAAAGGAAAGCTGCGCTTTGCGCTCACATGGGGAATTGTGACCGTACAGTCGAGGGTCGGAAAAGACCAGGGGGGTTTCAACCGTTTCATTTGCCTTCGGACATTAATGCCTAAAGAACTAAGAGTATTGAGTGCCAAGTAAGCCTTCGACTCATACCTATTGCAGAGCCGCTGGAGAAGGGATCGCCCAGCTACCGTCTCTCCTCGGCGGTCAAGATGCATTAGTAGTCTCTGAGAAGCGATAAGGCTAAGAGGTTTCGATAGGGACTCATGAAGTACTGCATTATTCGCAGCCGCCTGGGGAACTCCAACGGCTCTTCTTAGGCCCTTTCTGTGGACAACTTCGAGACGTTCAAGTTGTGATGCCGAGGGGGAAATTAAAGGTAATTGACACATTATGCGGCTGACCACCAGCGCTTCATGAAGTTTGACCATTGAAGAAGGATGGTTTCCCCATTGCTCACGTGCAATTCTACGGATCACATTTGGACGAGATGTAGATGAAACAATCGCGTCTACAGCTTTCCGCCACTGTGCGTTGTATTTCATGTGTGCATTGTGATTTTCTCTTGTTTTGTGAATTCTTCCATGGTTCTATCTTCTGCTGCCACTTTCTTCCCCGTAACAATATAATCTCCTTCGACTTCGAGAGATTTTGAAAGTTCTCTTTTTAAGGTGAATGCTCTTTGACAGTCACGGGTAATCCCGGATGGCTAATTATTTACTGCTCAGAGATTAGTTCATTTTCGCGCTTTTCTTCACAGTTTTCTGATAACTGCACATTATTCATCTATACCTATTATTTAGAAAGTAGAAAAAATTGCGAAGGGCTGGAGAAGAAAGCTCACTACGATGATGCGCTATTAACGAGGATTGTCAGTGTTTCCGTTACTAACCCTGCTTTGTGTGACTTTTTGATAAGCACGAAATGGCTCATACAGGTACAATACTGAAAGATAATTTCTTCATACTTTTATTTATTCATGGCGGATCACGTTATATGTACCGGTCTATACAATTTAGTTAGCATACAGAAGTATCTATCCATCAAATTCTTCCGGCCACGTGACCTTCACATAATCATCGCGAATCACCATATATCTATAAATTTCGTTATTGCCATCAACTTTCACCAGTACATCTCCATAGGATTTTTCCATCCCGTTCTGGCCGCAGCGACTGCATTTGCATGGAGTCGACAGTGCAGCTTAACACGAGGTGATCTAAGTATTCCGGAGCCCTTCACTACGGCGCCTCTTTCCGTACTGCTGTTGCCACAACCTTAGTGGCACAGCAGTGGGTAAGATCACTTTCTCCTACAGTGGTTGCCAAAAAAAAGCGCTCCACGAAACTCTATGACTGGGTATTGTTCCAAGATATAAGCGTCTGTCTCACGCTTAATGGTTACAGAAGAATAGTAAAATGACTTAACCACCATATACATTTTCTGAACCGTCTAAGTAACCATCTTAAGATAATACTTTGCGTGTTTTGTCTACCACTGATACACAGAGCTCTGAATAAGTATCAGTGGTAGCCCAAATCTTGCCACATTAGCCTTGTAATGTACACTACGCAAGCCGACAGCAAAGGGAAGCATTAACTATGGTAATGGCTATAAATATAAAATTTCCTTTGCATCAGCTAGTGTCTTTAGTCCATTTGAAGTGTCCACCGCTTGTCAGGCGACCAAGCGCCAACCGGTAACCGAGCCTGATTTCCCCGACCGCCGAACATGGCGATAGGCGGTTCTGAAGAAAACATTCCTTCAGAGGCTCGTGTGGAGTGTCCTATATTATCGTCGTGCATTGTCTGAAAGACGGGTGCGGACAAGTGCTGACCTAGATAAACACTCTCGAGAGGATAAGACGTCCCAGTGTTTCTTTTCTTTCGCAATGTCTGCGCTGTGCCACTGAGGCATCGGATTCAGTCCTCAGGATCCTACCGCCCACCTCCAGGCGAGTCTTCACCATCTTCCCTGCTGAAACACCAAGACCATTTACGAAAGACCCACTCACCCCAAATGCAATCCTGGGTCAAATGCGCAGAACAAAAATGGTATTCTGGAATAGTAAACCGGTTTGGCGTCCAGGATTAGCCGGCATATTGGCACTTATCAAAGTACATGAATACTATTGCGCTGACCAGTTATGGGTATAAAAAATATTGCATTGCCTCAACAACAGCGGTGTAGGAGTGGTTAAGACCACTCTATCCTACAGTGTTCATCATAAAAAAGCCGTTCACGAAGGCCATATCACTGAGTAGTGTTCTGAGATATAGGCTTGTCTGTCTCGCGCTGAGTGGTTACTGAAGACTAATAAAAACACCTAACTACCATATACATTTCCTTACCTTGTAGGTAACTGTCTAAAGATATTGCAGCAGAACTCACACCTTTATATCTAAGAATTATGTATTACGCAAAGCCCAAGCAACTTTGTGCGTAATTCCGTATTACGTTCTAGCATATGTAGGTCACAATAAAACGTGCAACTGTGGAGAGCAGAACATTTCGTATCCTCCTTGTTTGTATTGTAATACGGCTGCTGGCTTAGCGACGTTTACAGCAGCTCATCGAATAGAGTGTACGTGCTTCTGATCTGTTTAAGCCCATTATGATTTTTTTTAAAATGAACAGCGTTAGAAGCATCTGAGACAAAGATGACAGAATTACGTTTTTTTTTTTAAATTCTGCAGCATTGTTCCTCATAACGACAGCTTAGGGCACAATAAGCTGCCAAGACCAAAGGACGTCGAGAAAGCTGTTATTTTTTAACATCCTGGAAGTCTGAATGCCGCTGTGGCAGGAATTTGTGCTAAACGTAGCGTGCGGATTGGATGAAAAGCATGTGTGACCTCAACATCTAAAATTACTTGCATTTAGAAAATTAATTCAAAATTTATTGGCCCGCTTCCTCCTCCCCAATATTTTTTAGGAGGTTATGAAATCCTGGAACAAATGCACCATTAAATTTATGAGGCCGTTTCTGAATAACCTACCTAGTGATTATCAGTTCGATCACAAGATAGATGAGATGTAGCTTGAAACTACGATAGGTATTTGTGCGGCTGTTGAACGTTAATGACAACTGCAAAAAAATAGAAACTTCATAACGATATATGCATATTATGAGCTAAATCTTTACCGCCTGTACCCCTCACGGACAGTTACTGATAGTCAACGCTGTTAGATCCGTGTGAAATTAATTCTCCCCGGCCTTTTTCGTGTTTCATGAAATTCTGTTTTACCAGATTCGCAGACACAAAGCATACTTTCTTTAAATAAATTTTTCTTCTGTGTACAGCTATAGCTCCCTCGTAGGAAGGAGCAGATATAATTAACATCATTCGTGAAGCTACTCATCGTAATCTTCAGAACTTTCACCGTTAATTTACTCCATCAAGAGACTATTGTGTTTCTGGGTAAATTCTTATTGTAGGTCAAAAGTTAGCCGTAACAACATAGCTATTGCGCTGGTAAATTTTTCAAACACAAATATAAGCGCAAGCTATGAAGCAGCTGTAATATTGCTTTTCACTAGAAGTAGCCGAAACGTTTTCAAAGGTATCCTCTCGCACTGAAAATTTCTGTAAAGGCCCATGCTGAGGATAAGGAAACGATATGTGAGTATCGTTTCCTGAATAAAAATTATATGGAAAGAAAAATAGGCCTAAACACGCGACATTAAAGAGAGAAGTAGTATCATTTTCGCAGAATTAATATGTTAAACAGAGCACAAACTATAAAACAGGAAAGGTTTTAATCATTACTGTAATGGTCGGTAATGGTTCCTCAGCAGTTCTAGAAGAGTCAAAAACAAAATCTGCTTTATTTTTAGCCCGGTCACAAGGTCCTGATATTAACACATCAAATTTATAATTTAATGAAATCTTAGAGCGGAAATATAACGACGTTTCAGCACAAAGATTGGCTAAAGGGAACCATGCTTTCTTATAGGTACTGAACTATAGGTTATGGTCAGGCATCTGTGTGACCTTAGTTAATGAGACATTGCAGTCGCTTCACTGCTGATATCGTCGTTTATCGTCGATCGCACTGCTCCCTGGACCAGCTTTGTCAAGGACTGCTTATATTGGGCAGTTTTTGCGAATTTTCTTTCTTGGTTACTTTTAGGCGCAAAAATATTTCCGAAAAACAGCGCCACAGTTTATAAATTTCGAGATATACAACTAGATTGGCGAGGAATAACTGCACTATACAAATTCGTAATAAATCATACTCTTTTCATGCTTCTCTTGACCCCTGTTTAGCAAAAAGCGCCAAAAGATGGGAGACGTACAAACAATAGCTGGAAAGAGCACACACTTCATTCAATCCTAATACGCGATCTGCTACTGGATGGAAGCCACAGTTTACCATGCAACTGCTAATTAAGGAAAGAACACAACTCCAATTTTAGTAAACTTGGTGCATCAGTTTATTCATATTTTACGGCAAGTGGAGTTACACAAGAGGGTACGATGCGTCAGTGGCGATGCCGCATTGGTTGTTCTTGTCTCGAGACATGTATATGTAACCCTTGTTGCCCCAATCTTTGGCCCAGCTGCAAAACCAAAGCAAAATGTCAGATGATTTGCCTTCTCAAAATAGATGCGAACAAAAGGGAGCTCCGCTTTCATGCTCTACATCATGATGCATGCATAATCTAATGAATTAAATGTTAGGCATTCGACACTAAATGTTTATAAAAAGGTGTCAAATGGAAGGAAGACCCCAACTGCTCTTAAGTTTATCAAAGTCAACTTTTATCAGCTTCAGCCGGTTGCATACTCTGGTTGTTGTGCTTGTATGAATGCGTTACGTCAGTGCGAACAAAATAACATATGCCTAGTGCAATGAGACACCGCACCTGTTTTTCACGAGCCAGTACTTGGTGCCATTTTGAACTCCGTAGCCGACAGCGAGAACGCCATGGTCTAATCTGTCGCTGCTGCATGCTGGCTCGTCATATACGCCTGGAATAAAAATGACATTATCATGAAAACGTTTTCTCAAGTGTATGTCATCGTTGGGCTTTTGTGGCTAGCCATTTCTCAGAAACAGCGTATATTTTTCCTCCTGTTGCAAGTATTTTGTACAACTGATTGATAAAACTGCCTTCAATATCATTACACGAAAGAGAAGGGTGATGTGTCGTGAAACTATAGGACAACTTGAAACTTTAGGCGATGCCGTCGAAGACGTATTTTCTGCTGAATTTTTGCTACAATTTTCTTGGGGATGCCTTGTGAGCAGGAAGCTTTGTGAGAGAGGCAAGTTTTTCTCGCTTAAAACTGTGCCAAATAGAAAGCTAAGTAAATAATGTAAGAAACAGTGTGGTATGTCTTTGCACGCTGTACGAAAGGAGTTCACGCTCTAGAAGACAGGACTTTAAACCGTTTTATAACATGCTCTACGACTGTTTGTTGAGAGGAGCGCCTCCGAAGGCAACATCAATACAAAAAGTTGAGCGCAGGGCGCCCTGCTTGATTGTTCAGTATACTAAGGTGTTCATTCTGTGATTAAGATGTGTGGCTATCAGACTTCGGATTCCACAAAACGGAGAAGATCGGAATTTAAGCACTTTGGGGAGAACAACCTTAAACAGGTGGGATGAGTGGCACGCCATTTCTACATTTTTCGCGTCGGGGAAAATGTATACTGTATGCCATGAAGTACCACTGACTGCCCACAATATTCTGTATGCTGCGCGCACTCTATAGTTCGTGCAAAATACGGGTTTCATCACATGGCCGTTGTGGTTGCTCTCAGAGCTTTAGTTCTAGGCAGCAAATGGTGAATAAATCTGTACTCTAGTAAATCCTTTAACTGTGTCTGGGAAGGACATTATTCTCTTTTCCACAAAAATTTTATACCATTCGGCATTACATTACTAGTCAGTCATTGGTTGAATAATAATGCTACATTTTCGGTGTAGGAACCTCCTGCGTCTTCTTTTCGACACAAAGCGGGAGCATGAACACGAGCATGAGTTCCACTAAAACGTGCTTTAATGCACAAGCCAGGTGCAGAACACAGCGGCAAACTGCATAATAATCAACTCTATGCCAACAGCTGTGTTCGCAATACCGGAAGAGTGCAGGTTCTCAAATCCTAGAAACTTTGAAATACACGTAACAAAAGAATAGACAGCACGCACCTTCTTTGTAAAACTGGAAAGAGCGTTGGCTGGCATCAATTGCCACAGAGACCGGTCCCACTGTTGCTACGGCTTTCTTCAGCTCTTCTTCTGAGCCCTCTTTCACATTAACAGTGCCTGTTACCGTAGCCCCGACATCAGCCAGCTTGAACTTGCAGTCTTCCTCCTGTTCATAGAACAGACTTTGTACAACTCACAAAAACGCCACTGCTCTGTACATTTTACTACCCATCTTTACAGAACGAAACTACTTTACTAAAGGGTAGGCGAAAAGTAAGTGGCTATGGAGTAGCAAATCTGCCTGGCGGGAAGAAATTTTCTCTAAGACCACCGTCGCGACGAAAAGCATTAAGTGGCATTTCGGTTTAAAGTCTGCCGTGCCGTATACTCATCAAGGCCCTTTAATTTTGTCATTCAGTGGAAGTGTGGCTTGACTAAATAATTTTGTCATCCAGAATTCAAGCAATTTTATGATTGCTTCTGGATCTGATCAGCCGCAGGTTTCACCAAGCGCACGTTTGGTCCCCATTGAGAGCTTTCATGAAAAAAAGGAATGGCCAAACATTTCATGTTTTCCGATCCAAGAAAAAGGTTGAAATTATTGAATAACTGTTTCTCTGCTTGTGTAGAAGGAAGTGACCACTAAATAAACTAAAATTCACGATATTTTTATGCAGGTGTTTCATATATCGGCGTAAACAGCCATACATGTGGTTAACGCAATCAGCAAGCAGCTGGGCCCGTTACAAAACTCTCACTTGCACTATCGGACACAAAATTCTGGACGAGGCATAAAAGGCGATCTTGGTGTGCAGTTGCCACCTCTCGGTACAAGCTCCTGCTTTGTCTGCCACGTATTAGTGTACGTGAGCCTTACGTTCACCTCCAATGGTTGTCTCGAGCCACCATATAATAACATAGCCTGCTATGTCCGCAGATGACACCGTGGATATTTTTGTCTCCTTAGCAACATACCACAGGTGTACAATCAGCAGGAAATGCAGCAGCCCTCTATTGAAAAGGTCTATAATTGGGCCTTGTGGCACGAACTGCGTCAGCCCACATCGGGTAAACACAAATCTCGAATGTCGGCCGCGTAAAGCGTTGAATGAGCTTTTGAAGATTATTGCGTACACACTGACCTCACGGCCTTTACTCTCAATAAACCTTCTTTTGTTTAAATTACCATGGCGCTCGCATTAAACCAGGAAGCAGTGCTATTCGATTGCTTTTAAATGCGTACTTTAAAGTGCAGCGTCCAGTTAATGCTTTCAAATTTTGGCAACTTTCAGAAATGCCTTCATTTTGGCTTTTCCTGACGCGTTACGACGGCGTTACCTGAGAGGCTCACTCACACACTTATGGCGGGCTGAGATGAAAATTTCCTTGTTTGCGATACAGGCAGCGTCACGAATGCGACATGGTTCCGGTTTATTCAACTTTTTAGCGTCAAAAGCACACCGTTTAGGAATTAATCATTTTTGCACTTCTGCTACTTCGTGTGTATCAACATTGTTATTACAAGCTTATATTTTATGCTTGCCTAATATCTTCAATATTTCTACTTACAATTCCTTTGTATGGGTAGCTTTCCTCGGTGTCGACACCTCCATTAGCCTTGATGTACTCAAAAGCATTTTCCATAGAACCACCGTTGCACCCATGGTTGCCGTACTGCTTTGAGCAGTCGACGAGGTTTTGCTCACTTAGAGAGACTAGCTTGCCCGTCTTCCTGAAATGCTGACCTTCCAAAGAGCCTGTCTGTAAGAAAGATAAAAATATGAATTTCAAATCAGTCTCAACCAAGAGAGAGAGAGGATTTATTGAGGGGCAAGGCAGAGAGTTTGGCCGGAAAAACGAATATCGAATATCTGACCTGCTACTCAGCACTGGGGAACCGGAAGAGGAGAAAAGAAGAGGGTCACGATGAGGGGTGATGATGGGAGAAGGCCGATGAAAAAGGACAAGGCACATTTTCCAACAGTACAAACGCGAGTCAAGGACCGTGTCGCTTAAAAAGCGTGAGAGCGCCTACGTCGCCTGTACAGTTTTCGAACTCTCTGGCGAAGCGCCCAAGATCAAATCCTCCTAGAGGGGCATGAAAGCGCGAATAATACGCCGGCAAGCTCAACGACCATTTCAAGAACAATTTTAACAGCCAGCCTAATAAAATTTCTGCAGAAGACAAGTTCGCAATGCAAGCAACAGTCCTTGCTGTTAGCATGACAACTTGAGTAAGCTGAAGAGCGAGCGTTGAACGAGGACAAATGCATAACTGCCCCTGCGTCATAACGTTTCTCATTGTTCATGTATGGCTACAAAACGCATACACTTTGCAACCCATGCTCAATTACGTGGTGTCTTGTCAATCACAGGATTTGGTGTAAAATTATAATAATAAATAGGGTTTCTTTTGTGTACAGGTGTATTCTTATTTAACTGCCGTTTTGTCCGTTCGGCTATCAGAAGCTACACTCACAGAGTATTTTTGTATTCTTCTGCTGCTACTACGATTGTGGCAACGTAATTTTTGTACGTTTTTCGAGCGTTTGAATATAGGGCAGAAGCCAGTCTACAGAGCGACAGACCGCCTGAATATCAGAGTCCCTTGAGCTGTGCAAGCTACGTTGATATATATATATATATATATATATATATATATATATATATATATATTCCTATTAACGTTCCTATATGCACCTTGGTTTCGGTGACTGTTGGCTCCCTTCAAAAATTTGTCAAACGGGCCCCTCATTTCCTTTAACTTGTCTACTAATAGCTTAACGAGGGTCTCGGTTCTGGCAGTCTTGATGCCATAGGTAGCATAAGAGAGCTCACGCACAGTTTCCGCCCTCACCGTTAGATGACGTTCTACGTCACGCTCGCGGTATTACAGGACGTGCTACGTCCGCCGCTATGGTCGAGTGTGGCGCTGGTGAACACTCTCAAGGCTCGCTTACACCCAGTTAACATAAATACCCACGAGAGCAGCAGATTGGACAGCCGTCGCCGTAGCTCAGTTGGTAAGAGCACCGGACGCGATATTCTGAGGTCGTGGGTTCGGATCCCACCGGCGGCATGGTGGTTTTTTCTGCTGCTTTATAAGTAATTTTCTTTAAGCGATTTATTAATCGAAGTATTATTATCCCACTGATAAGTATAACACATTAATAAAAAAAAATTAACGTTCCCCTATGCACCTTGGTTTCGGTGACTGTTGGCTCCCTTCATAAATTTGTCAAACGGGCCCCTCATTTCCTTTAACTTGTCTGCTAATAGCTTAACGAGGGTCTCGGTTCTGGCAGTCTTGATGCCATAGGTAGCATAAGAGGGCTCTCGCACAGTTTCCGCCCTCACCGTTAGACGACGTTCTGCGTCACGCTCGCGGTATTAGGTATTACAGTACGTGCTACGTCCGCCGCTATGGTCGAGGGTGGCGCTGGTGAACACTCTCAAGGCTCGCTTACACCTAGTAAACATAAATACCCACGAGAGCAGCATATTGGACAGCCGTCGCCGTAGCTCAGTTGGTAAGAGCACCGGACGCTATATTCGGAGGTCGTGGGTTCGGATCCCACCGGCGACATGGTTGTTTTTTCTGGTGCTTTGTAAGTAATTTTCTTTAAGCACTAGATTAACTTAAGTATTAGTATCACGCTGATAAACACAACACAAAATAATTAAACATTCCCCTATGCACCTTGGTTTCGGTGACTGTTGGCTCCCTAAATGAGTTTGTCAAACGAGCCCCTCATTTCATTTACCTTGTCTGCTAATATATATATATATATATATATATATATATATATATATATATATATATATATATATATATATATATATATATGCAAAGTTTAGAGGCCGCTCATTTATCTATAGGTTTAATTTGAGTCGTTTTGGACCGAGCCTGTCCTTTCTCAAGGAGTCTTGTCTGCGTGCGTGCGTGCGTGCGTGCGTGTGTGCGTGCTTGCGTGCGTGCGTGCGTGTGTGCGTGCGTGTGTGCGTGCGTGCGTGTGTGTGTGTGTGTGTGTGTGTGTGTGTGTGTGTGTGTGTGTGTGTGTGTGTGTGTGTGTGTGTGTGTGTGTGTGTGTGTGTGTGTGTGTGTGTGTGTGTGTGTGTGTGTGTGTGTGTGTGTGTGTGTGTGTGTGTGTGTGTGTGTGTGTGTGTGTGTGTGTGCGCGTGTGTGTGTGTGTGCGCGCGCGCGCGCTTGATTCCACATATTGCCACCTAGTGTTGCCAGGTGGCGCAAGCTGTCCGCGAAGACGATGAGGTTGCGTTCGTGCTTTCGCGGATCGGCCGCCATTACCGTCTCCTCTTGCCGACTCCAGCTGTTGAAGCGTCTCTCCGTGAGAACTTCGTGACAATTTGGTGGAGCCTGCTGGGTACGAGTATCCCATGCAAGAAACCCCTCCAGGGAGCCGTGCCGCCAGCCCTGCGCCGATTGACACCCCGGTACACCGCTTCAGCCGGAGGCTGCAGGGACTTTCACCGGAGCTTGGACCACTCGAGACAGTCATGATACCAGCCACCGGTATTCTCACGCAAGCTGCCGGTGCTACACCTGCCCACTATACCTTGCAGACCCCGCGGGTTCCCAAGGCCTTCCATGGGGACCTTTTCGAAGACGTGGAGGACTGGTTCCTTCACTTCGAGCGTGTGGCTGCTTATAACCAGTGGGACGACGCCGCGAAACTAAGAAACGTCTACTTTAGCCTAGAGGATGGCGCCCGCACGTGGTTTGAGAACCGTGAGGAAGTTCTAACTTCCTGGCGAGAGTTTCGCCGTCGCCTGCTGGAGGCCTACACCAGCGCGGATCGCCGCGAAAGAGCGGAGCGGGCAATCCAGTCCCGCGTCCAGCTACCGAACGAAAGCGTACAAATGTACGTCGAGGACATGACGCGGCTCTTCAGGAGAGCTGATCCTGCCATGCCTGAAGAGAAGAAACTTCGGCACTTAATGAGAGGCGTCAAAGAGCAGCTGTTCGCAGGCCTCGTGCGCAGCCCACCATCTACAGTTGCTGCATTTCTTTCGGAAGCCACAACGATGGAGAAGGTCCTGCAACAGCGTTGCGCCAGTTACGACCGGCCCGTGCATGCTGCTGCAGTCACATCATCGTTTGCCACCATCGGACAGCATCCTGATGATTTGCGGGAACTTATTCGCACAATCGTGCGTGAGGAGCTTCACAAATTTTGTAGCCCGTCGCAGCCTGCGCTCGGTTCCATCTCCGCTCTTGTACGAGAGGAGGTGCAACAGGCGTTCCGGGGCCCTGTTCCTGTGGTCGACGTACCACCTCTGCCTGGGGACTACCACCGTCCGACGTACGCCGAAGTTGCAAGGTGTCCGGCTCCCGCTTCGCCGCCACCAATTCACGCCACGCCTCAAGCCCCGCGGCCCTCTGTGCAACCGGTGCAGTACTTCGAGGATCGTCGAGCACCCCTCCGAAAGGCCGACGTTTGGCGTACACCTAACCGACGACCGCTCTGTTTTCACTGCGGAGAGCCAGGTCATCTTTATCGAAATTGTTATTACCGACGCATCGGCATCCAAGGCTTCCGCACCGACTCACCGAGACCCCGTCAAGGTGAACGACCCCCTGAAATTGAAGAATTCCTTGCGGACCAGCGCAATCCATCCCGAGCGCAGCGGCAGTCGCGCTCACCCTCACCGAGGCGCTCTTCCCCGACACCTCCCGGCTTCTCGCGAGCGGCACCGGGCCGATCGCCAAGTCCTCGTCGGGAAAACTGAAACCCGCGACCTTCGGGGGCGAGGTCGCTGGGGGGCGCTGTGCTGAAGACCTCCCGTCGTCGCCGCTACAATCCGACAAAAACCCGCCGACGCCATCACCAGAGTTAAAAAACCGCGTTTCTTTAGAAATACCCGTTCTTATCGATGGTCGCAGAGTAAGCGCATTAGTTGATACCGGGGCCGATTATTCGATCTTAAGTGGACAACTGGCGACCATTCTGAAAAAAGTGATTACCCCTTGGCCTGGCGCGCACCTTCGAACTGCCGGCGGTCATCTGGTTACGCCCAAGGGTATGTGCACTGCTCGCGTTCAGATCAGCAAGTCCACGTTCGTCGTCAGCTGCATCGTCCTGGGCGAGTGTTCTCGGGACCTAATCCTCGGCATCGACTTTCTGCGGGAGTATGGAGCAATTATCGATCTGCGCAACCGAATCGTCATGTTTTCCACAGAGCAAGCCCCCGAACTCGACAACTCCTGCCAACGCAGTGCCGCACTTCGCGTTTACGCCGACAGCGTCACACTTCCGCCCCGTAGCAGTGTTTTGATTGAAGTCGCCTGTGCTGAGTTGCACGACGCTGAAGCAGTCGCCGAGGCTAATCATTCGCTCCTCCTGACTCAAGACATCTGCGCCGCTCGAAGCTTACTAACAATTCGCGCTGGCCGGTCTGCGATCCTTGTTACAAATTTTTCTCCAGAGCACCGGCACCATTTCTCTGGAACTGCGATCGCTACCGCTGAAGCTGTTGTGGATGTTCCGATCTGCTTTGCGTTCGCGGCAGCGGCCCCTGACGACTAATCATCGCGCGCCACTGACGACCAATCTGTTCCGAATGTCGACATCAACTGCAACCTCCCCGAAGGAAAGCGCCTGGCCTTAGAGCACTTGCTATTGGAGTATAAACAGTGTTTCGCTTCTTCGTCGAAAGTTCGTCAAACGCCCCTAACGCAACACCGGATCATTACGTATGACGACGCTCGCCCTATCCGCCAGCAGCCTTATCGTGTTTCCGCCAAAGAACGGGAAGTAATCCAAAAGCAAGTTCAGGAGATGATTGACGACGGTGTAGTTCAACCTTCCCAAAGCCCGTGGTCTTCGCCTGTTGTCCTTGTTAAAAAGAAGGATGGAACACTTCGATTCTGCGTGGACTACCGTAAATTAAACAATGTGACTAAAAAGGACGTCTACCCGTTGCCCCGCATTGATGACTCACTGGACAGATTACGGCGTGCTAAGTACTTTTCATCCATTGACCTGAAGTGCGGTTATTGGCAAATTGAAGTGGACGAACGGGACCGCGAAAAAACTGCCTTCGTTACACCAGATGGCCTCTATGAATTCAAAGTGCTGCCTTTTGGCTTGTGCTCTGCGCCAGCGACGTTTCAACGGATGATGGACACTGTCCTCACCGGCCTCAAGTGGCAAAGTTGTCTTGTATACCTGGACGACGTTGTCGTTTTTTCAGAAACTTTTGAACAGCATCTCTTGCGCCTGCGAACTGTCCTCAGAGCCCTCCATTCCGCTGACCTTACGCTGAAGCCCCAGAAGTGCCACTTCGGTTACACAGAGCTCAGGTTCCTCGGTCACGTTGTGAGCGCCGACGGAGTTCGACCCGACCCCGACAAGACAGCCGCCGTCGCCAATTTTCCTACTCCGACTGACAAGAAAGCTGTCCAGCGTTTTCTGGGTCTCTGTGCATATTACCGACGGTTTATTGCGGACTTCGCAAAGATTGCAGAGCCGTTGACGCGCCTCACCAGGAGCAACACCTCCTTCGTTTGGACAATAGACCAAGAGACGGCTTTCTCTTCGCTCCGCCAACGCCTTCAGACATCTCCCGTTCTTGCACACTTCGACGAAGATGCCGACACCGAGATCCACACCGACGCCAGCAATATCGGTCTTGGAGCTGTCCTTGTCCAACACCAAGAGGGCATTGAGAGAGTTATAGCCTATGCTAGCCGTACTCTCTCCCGCGCCGAACGCAATTACTCTACGTCAGAGAAGGAATGCCTTGCTGTCGTATGGGCCACCATGAAATTTCGCCCTTACCTTTACGGCCGCGCATTCAAAGTCGTAACCGACCACCACTGCCTATGCTGGCTGGCTAATTTGCGAGACCCGTCTGGACGATTGGCCCGCTGGAGTTTACGGCTCCAAGAATTCGACATTACCATCGTATATAAGTCGGGCCGTAAACACGAAGACGCCGACACGCTGTCGCGTGCACCACTCGACTCTTCCGGTCCCGAAATCGACGACGACAGCGGTTTCCTCGGTATACTTAATGCATCGGACATAATAGCCCGGCAGCGGGCTGACACGGACCTCCGACCGCTGATTGACAACCTTGAAGGTCACGCCATGCCTCTACCACGACACTTCGCTCGACGTCTCGGCTCTTTCTGTTTGCGCGAAGGTATCTTATACAAGAAGAACTCGAGAGGCCAAGAAAGAGCTTACCTTCTGGTACTTCCGGCCGATCTTCGCGCCGACATTTTATTGGCATGCCACGACGAGCCCACTTCAGGCCATCTGGGTTTTTCCCGGACGCTCGCCAGGATACGCAACATGTACTACTGGCCCGGACTCTCGGACGATGTCCAAAGGTACGTAAAAAGCTGCCGTGAATGCCAGCGCCGGAAGACGCCACCGCTTAAGCCGGCGGGTTTTCTCAAGCCCGTTACTACACCCCGCTCTCCGTTCGATCAAATAGGAATGGACCTTCTCGGTCCTTTTCCGTTGTCACTCTCAGGAAACAAGTGGATCATAGTCGCTACTGACTATTTGACTCGCTACGCCGAGACCAAGGCGATACCCTGTGCCACAGCTTCAGAGGTCGCCGACTTTTTCATGCAAAACATCGTCTTGCGGCACGGAGCCCCTTCGTGCGTTATTACCGACAGAGGCACAGCGTTTACAGCGCAGCTAATCGACCATATATTTACGTTGAGCTGCACTAGCCATCGCAAGACCACAGCTTATCATCCGCAGAGCAATGGGCTAACCGAACGCTTAAACAAGACCATTGCGGACATGCTGTCAATGTACGTAGACGTTCAGCACAAAACTTGGGATGAGGTGCTACCGTACGTCACATTTGCGTACAACACGGCCCTCCAGGAGACTACACGCTTTACTCCCTTTCGTCTTGTATATGGACGTGAAGTCCAGAGCATGCTTGACGCGATGCTACCATGCCTCGATGACGACCAACTCGCACCCGATGTTCATGAAATTGCCCAACGCGCTGAAGAAGCCCGTCAGCTTGCCCGCGTACACATCGGCCAGCAGCAGGGCACTGATGCGCGCCGTTACAACCTTCGACACCGACAGGTCGACTACAATCCCGGTGAACAAGTTTGGGTGTGGACACCTGTCCGCCGCCAGGGCTTGTCCGAGAAACTACTCTGCCGGTACTTTGGCCCCTATAAAGTGCTACGGCGTATCAGTGATGTTACCTATGAAGTGGTTCCCGACGGTGCCGCGCAACCGAGACGTCGACAGCCCAACAGCTCTGACATTGTGCACGTTGTGCGGCTTAAGCCGTACCATGCCCGATAACGGCTTAGCGGCCCTCCGTTGTGACTCTGTGTGTGCTCCGTTTTCCTCGCGTTTTTCTCTGTTTCCCTTCTCAACCTTAGCGCGCCTACGCTGCTGGCGGCCCCACTGCGATGCCCTTCTTTTTCGGAGGGGGGAATAATGCCACCTAGTGTTGCCAGGTGGCGCAAGCTGTCCGCGAAGACGATGAGGTTGCGTTCGTGCTTTCGCGGATCGGCCGCCATTACCGTCTCCTCTTGCCGACTCCAGCTGTTGAAGCGTCTCTCCGTGAGAACTTCGTGACAATATATAGCCTCTCTTAACTTCAAGCATTCCATCAACTTGTGTTGTTCGCTAGTGAACTCTCAAAGTGCAGATAGAACACAGGGTTCTTCCTTATCATCCAATGAAAGAAGTTACACCGCGCGTTTCAAGTAAAAAATTCAGAAATATTTGATACCAGGCTTTGACATAGAAGAGAGCTTTTTTTGGCGTAGCATTGTCAGCGGTGTAGCGCATCAGAATACAGCTAATTGCTAACTAGTAAGCTGTCTAACTAATATTTCATAGTTAACGGTTTAACAATTGCTGCTAGTCTCCATATCTCTACAGATGCTTCTAGCCAACCGTAAGTAATATTCTTACGAGGTACTTAGTATTCTTAAAACGCTGTTACCCTCGGCGCTGGGACCAACAACTTTTGGCTATTTCGATGAGTTAATTGCACTAGACAGGTTCATATGCATGCATGCAAGGTTTTCGAAAATGCATACATTTTTGCGCTGTGTACGCACAATTAGTGGGGCCACAGCCCCTAGGATAACTGCGTTTCCTAAATTCTAAAAAATGGTTTGGCTATTACGGTCGGCTACATGCCACTCGGTAAATAAAGAGGTTAACAGTAATAGTTAAGAAATTAATAATAGAACATTGCTAGCGAACCTACCGGTTAGCACTTCTTAGCTGTATTCTGAGATGCTACACCGGTGGCAATGCAATGCTGAAAACAGCGTTGTTCTAACTCCATAACACTATCTATAAAAATTGTAGGAAACCTTAGGTGAAACTCTCTGAACTACAGCTTTGAGCTGACTTAGCCTAACCACCATAGGAAACGTCTACTTCGAAGTGCTTTGTTAAGTTTCCAGAGTTATAAACATGGCTCTGAATTCACACTTCTTCAATGCCCAGTGCGGCACATTTCTTGCCGCTGTAAGAGGACCAGAACGCCACCGAAGCTACGTACCACACTAACATTAGGCAGCCATAGAAGAACATAGAAGCCCTTTCGTGCAGTGTACTGAAGAAATATTCTACAGTATCCCGCTTTCATGCGGCAAGACGTACATTGGGCAGTCAGGCAGATGCCTTAATGAGCGGTTAAGCGAGCACCATAGGGAAGTTAGGGATGGCGGCTCCAGCAATTTGGCACGGCACTGTTGTGCTCATAAATGCAAGCCTGGTTTTAAAGAATGCGAGGTGATTGGCAGAAATGCGGATAGATTAACAAGGAAAATTATCGAGGCTGCCGGAATCGAAATAGCTGGACCTGCAAGCTGCGTCAGCAGTCCGTCATTGTCGCTGACAAAGATATGGCATTTTTACACTCGGAGCAGTATGCCAACCGGCGAAATGTATTGCATGTGATTTTTAAGCTTTGTTCACAAAGTATCTTGTCTAATCTGACTGGTATCGTTCTTTACTTCATGTATAAATTTTGTGTGCACCAAATAAAGCCGTAGTGGATGTTTAGCGCTTGTGTTTGTCCCCTGCTTTTTTTTTGTTGCGCTATGGATCATAACGCATACCCACTAGCCCGAACCGTCACCTTATTAGGCAGTCGTTACTGCATGCATTCCGTTTCGAATAATACTCTGAGCTGAGAAAAAAAATCCAGAGATTTTCAAGCATTTCTAACGCATAACAAACTTAAGCTTTCGCCTTTTTGTGTTCTCTTACGATTTGAGGTGATAAAACACCACCCTGTGCCTAGTTTCTCTCAAGAAAGAACGAACGTTAGAATATTGTGAAACCTGGTGTTTAGGTTCACATTACACTATAGGAGGTAGCTTACACATATTACCGGGAAATAATTACTATTCTCATTAAGCCTAAGATTCTCGCAAAAGCTTCGTCCATGTTACTGTGGCACCTGCGTTTATTAGCGTCTATTTGCTGCTTACATCATCCGGACAATGCTCGGCTATTTCGCCTCTGGTAGTGCCAGTGTTCTGTATCGTGAGCACAGAAGAGACGGCGCGCGTGGAAGCCGGTTTATCCTTTCGTGACGCTCCACTCAATTCAATTTTTCTGATGTCCAATAAGCGCAAATCAATAATATTTGCTCTTTCGTTGGAAACCTGACAATAATGCTTTGAGGTAAGAGCCTTCACTGGTGCCATGAAGTACTGAATATCGGCTTACCGCGCTGAATGCCCAGCAAGAACCGCATCGGCCTTGATCCTTCACAGGTGTCACGTAGCCCTTCTCACGCCAGTCCACAGACTCCGGCATGTCTTCGACACCAATGTTTTCCGGTGGCAAATAATGCGACCCGCCGCGGCTGTTGGCGTTGTCCTTGTAACAACTTGTGGCCTTCAAAAACTCGTGATGAAGCTGTGGAACAAAAAATCTTTCCATATATATATATATATATATATATATATATATATATATATATATATATATATATATATATATATATATATATATACGTGCCATTTTCTGTCGGGCAGAGCAACGTAAAATATTATTGTGCTAAGTAGTTCAAGAGCTGATTATAACAATAACAAAGGCTGCATTTTAGTTTAAAAAGTACCGCGACCAAGTTTAAAAGTCAATTACACCAAAAACCTCTCTGCCTGACAGCAATTTGTGCCCGGTTGAAATAGCAAGAATGAGACGACGGTAACAAATGATTTGCCAGGCTGCGTTTCCACTCACCAAATCTCCAAAGGGGTTCATACCAAGACTATAAGATACCATGCCCTTGACGAACTTTTCGTTGTGCCGTGAAATGAACAGGCTGTTATCGGTGAATATTTTGAACCTCAGAAGTTCTTCAGTGGGAGAGGTGTAGTTTCTGCCTGGTAAAAATAGAAATGAAGACGTCGTTTACCATGTATTATTGCTGTTTTTGTCGTGGATACCTACTGGTGTAATTAAAAAAAGAGCAATTTAAGATCAGTTCCCCCTTCATCTTTTAACTACCTTATTATAACAAAAAAAAAACATTCAGATGCATGGTAATGTAGAGTATTCATTCCAGAAAAAAAGACTATCTCTCTGGGCGGTCCCCAACAAAAAAAAAAGTTGGGGCATCCTGAAATTCCCGTCATCACGGCAAACTCAAAGATCACTTTTTTTGGAGCCATTTCTTTCAAAATATCTTATCGTCAACGTTAAGGTCAACGTTTTTTTTTTTGTTTACGAGGCTTTGTTGTGGTTGGTTTGGCGCACCAGATTGAATGCGCCACACAGTTTCTTTAGCATGGAGCGACGCCACGCATGATGTGATGAAAAGGAATGACTATGGCTGGATGGAATGTCAGTCACTCATCGCTCTGTACACAAAGACTCTTGACGCCACGGCGCATTCCCTAGTCCTTACCTGCAGCACAATTTAAGCGTAGAGGATTAAACAGAACAGACTTCCTCCGCTGGCAGCGAAAAATAGTGAAAACCTCAAATTGCTTTGGATATTCGCACAAATCAAGATCACACTTAAATTTGCATTACCACAGTTGTAAACAGATCAGAACTTTTAATATTAGCGGAGTAGTAACATTATCATTTAGCCGCCCCATTACTCAGGTTTGCTTTAAGGTTATTAATGCTAGGTGCTTGATGCAGGTCACACTGATGCATAATACCAATTATCAAACTCTTGGCTTTCTTCTTTATTTCCGCTTGCTTCATTCACGACGTTTGAATGTCTTAATATGTCTTCAGGTTCCTCAACAGTAGTCATCGGCAACAGGAAATCATTTAAAAACTACGGATTGAATAAAGAAGCTTTTCAGTGCGTGTGTTCTTTATGCCCGTTGAAAATAACAAAACTTAGTCATGCACACCAGCTTCGCCGTGTACTAGCTCTCTGGTAAAAAACTGTGAAGGGCAGGAAACTCAGCCCATATCCTCAAGTAGTTTCTGTGTAGCAACAAGAGGTTTTCGTCATAAATAAGTAAAAACCAACCATGCTTTGCCTTAAATGCCTCCCATTCAGATCGCAGCACTTCTCCGGCTGTCGCAGCGAAAGCCACAGCAAGTGCAGCAGAGAGAACCAGCCAGTGTAGGATCATGGTTGAAGAGACTCCACCTGTGAAAAGAAAATCAACGGCGGGTCATCGGATGTTTTCTTTCGAAGAGCACAAGGCAAAAATAGTAAAATTTTAATATTGTAATGTTGTTATTGGATATTTTAAGCACCATTTCTTGTTGGAAAACTAGAGCCTTTGAGAAACAAGACCAGGAATAACGGTGAAAAGTTTGCATTCGTATCCATTTCATGCAAAGGGTAAAACACATGCTTACATCCAGACCACTTTTAGCGACATGTTGTCGCTAGGTATCACGTGTTTAGCCCGCAACACACCCAGAACGTGTTCTAGACAAGCTTTTTGCCCTCTGTAGTTCACAACGAAAAAGAAGAAACCTGCTTCAGAACAGGCAGAGAGTTTTGTCAGAGCTTTAGTGTCTCACTAATGCAGGCAGGAAGTAATAGGCGCACTGTGCTTACTAGAAATATCCACACATGAGGCGTCGCTTCATTTTGTCGGCTTCACTTTTACAGGAATGCTTTTTTTTATCACTCTATAATGTTTTTTTTTTTCACCACAGCAGTATTGCAGTCACTACAACAGCACCTGCAAAGCTCAGGCGCCTATCGTAGAGTGTTGACCCTGTTAACGAATAATACAGAATTTCTAACTGTCATTTCCCAGTGTTGACCGTCAGGTCATGACCGGCAGGGTCATAGTGATCTAAACTACTGCAATCACATCTCAGTCGCAAGTGGTTCGTAATGTCGAAAATTCGAAGAAACTGTCATATACAACTGTAAGAATTGCCCCTCTTTTTAATTCAGCGCAAGAAGGCTTCGGCTTAGAAAACTAATTTGGCCCCATTATCAAACACCTGGAAACTAGCATCATTTTTGAAAGATTTTACTAAAATTGTAGGACGTAATATTTCCATAAGTAGAATTACAAACACGAAGCCAAAAGAGGTCTCTGCTGGTCGCCTTTTTTTAAGCAGAATATTTAGTCAGCGAACTTTATTAATTTTCAAACTGTAAGTTATTCTGCAGGCTTCCATGGTACGTACCAGACTGTGAGCGAGTGCGTCCGATGCCTCCTGTTGCGTGACCAGTGAGCTTTCCTTCTGCCTTTTAAAGGAGTCTGTTTCCCTCTAGGAGCTTCTTATCTACTTCCTGTCACCAGAAAATATTGGGGCATCTTTAGCCCGAAGCTCGGAAAATGCACTAGATTGACTAATCTTGAGATGTGCCTATTGTTTTGAGGTGTTTCTCGGGGCGCTTCCGGGATTGTTCACGCCCAGCATACGCATGCGAGAGTGCAAAGGTGACACTGAGAACGAGCTGTTTACCAGGAGATAAAAATATATAAGTACTGTTGGTCAAACAACGAAGATAGGTAAGTGCGCCCGCCTTTTTCTTATCACGTCCTAATTCTCAGCGTTGCTCTCCCCCACAGGACAACAAAAAAAAATAGTTCATAGCTTCAGTAAGAGCTTTAGTTTTGATTTGCGTGACAACCTTTTAAACATATAGCTTGATCCTTGCGATTCGCTGAATAAATATGTACATGCCCAAAGAATTTAGCGGACAATAAACTGATCTATGATGCGGGGTAAAAACAAAGACGGGAACGCTCATACCAGTGCCACCAAATTTTGCATTTTCACATCAATGCAGTGGTTCACCGTGGCGGCCTTATTGACATCACGAATATATTAGATCAGTGGAGCCGCGATATATTACAACATTTTGCTATTATTCATGAAATACATGTTTCCGATGTTTGTGATCACGAATCACGCTTAAGCCGCAGTGGTGGCTCAATGGTTATGGCGCTCGGCTACTTGCACGAAAGACGCGGGTTCATTCCCCGGCCGCGCCGGTCGAATTTCGATGGAGGCGAAATTCTAGAGCCCCGTGTACTGTGTGATGTCAGTGCACGTTAAAAAACCCAAGGTGGTAGAAATTTCCGGAGCCGCTCACTATGGCGTCCCTCATAGCCTGAGTCGCTTTCTGATGTTAAACCCCCATAAACCATAAACGAATCATGCTTGGAATAGTCATCTCAGCCTACAAACCAACGAAGAATGCGATCTTGGTCGACAACAACCACGATGTACATTAATGCCTAATCAGTCTTCAGTGCAGGCTAGAAGACGGTAAGCGTGGATTTTCTATACACAGCTCCTTGCACAGTATCATGAGCACAGGCTGTTTATATACCACCCAATATTAAACACCGTTACCCGAAAAACACAATGAGTACTCGTCAGTTTCACATGAAACGCACACGTCGCGTTGTACATTTCTTGGCGCAGTGCTAGCTACTTCTGCCACGTTATGCACCGCAGCGGTGGCCTAGACGTTTCCGCATCCGCCTCGTATGCGGGACGTGCGAGGTTCGATCCCCGGTGCCACCAGACGCCTACCGACTTCCAATACGGGACCGGCTTTCCCCGGCTTGGTGTTCTGCCTCTCTGAGGTAAAGCTTTGAAAGCTAGTGTATGACCACATCTCAAGAAGACCAAAATTTCTCGTACAATGGCGGGCTTTGGCCGAAGGTACCCTACCTCCATTAGAACCCTATTGTAAGCATCATTATCTTTTGTGTTTGGTATATGTTTTGTCTTCCGCTAAAGTTACACAGTTTATTCCGAACCATGCGACTAATGAAAACGTTTAAAGGTGAATATGTGTTCTATAGGGCTGGTCATTTTTGAAGACGGCGCAGCTCTATAAATAATAAGCTTGAAAGATATCGAGAAAGGAGATATGCTTCAAAATTTTCCAAATCAGAGAAAACTTGTTATTACGGAGAACAACTTGTCTTGTGATTCTCGTTCTTGTCCGTCGATAATATAGCGCGGTTCCCAGCACAACAGACAAAATTTGTTTACTGAAAACACAACTGGGAGTTTTCTTCAGAGTCACTCTGGCTACGTGAGCTCATCTTGTGCTTGCTCGGTGTTCTCATGGTCAATGTTTTTGGCATGCGAGGGAAAGTTGGCAATAACATTTCTATTTAGAACCTCCAAGTGCACTATGAAAACGAAAAGTCAGTGGCCGAGGTGAAACAGAAGGCTGGCACCAAATGATGCAATCCCAACCAAGCGGTTCTGGTTTTCCGCACCAGGAACTTTCTTCGCTTCAATGAACATTTTCTTTGCCAATTCTCAAAAGAGGTCTCCTTTTCATACAGCCGAGCGTCTTAATATTTCAATGTTTCATTATAAGCCAATAGCTATTTTTGGAATGCTTTCTTGCACATTACCAGACCGTTGAGCACTGTGCAGCAACTGTGCATCGCAGACGTTTAGTTTCTTGCATAAATTACCTCCTCCACATCTGGATGCTCGAGTGGAAGACATGACACGATATGGTATGGTATGGTATGGTATGGTATGGTATGGTATGGTATGGTATGGTATGGTATGGTATGGTATGGTATGGTATGATATGGTATGTTATAGCATTGTGCGGTGTATGTGGCTTAACGACCCGAGCCCATCGTTGGCTACGATGGACGCTGGGCCGAGGACTTGCTCTGACGAGTATCTGTTTTATTCGGTGTAAATATTTTTCACCCAGGAATTTCATTTTTCTAAGCGCAGCTAAGCGGTGCTGATCAAAGCGATAGCAAAGAACAGACAACAGCTGAAAGCTTGCCAGACCGGGCAGGGTACAGGGCTGTGTACAGAAAAACAAGAAGGGTACTAGTGAGCAGTAGCCTTGTGCAAACCGTTTGTGGCCATAGAGCAAGGGCAAATGTAGCAGCAACACCAGCAGCCACCGCAACCCTCCTGGACAACAGCTGTGAACACAAAAATCCTCAAACGCATCCCTCAACGAGAATCTATGAATACAGGCGTCAAATTAACACATTTAAGTACATTTTCCGACAGATGATGAGCGGAATTATCCGCCAGACCATAGTGTCATTTTTCTGTCATTTTCATCTAGAACATTTAGTGTTAAAACCTATTTGTCCTTATTGTATAATTGCATTTATATTGTGAAAGGTCATTTGGTGCATTTTGCTCGGGTTCTTTGTTTGGTTTTTATCTGATTCCTTATCGATGTTTGCACTGGCATCAAAAAAAACGCACAATGCTCTTTTTTATGTGCGACACACAGGGCACTGGCGGAATGTCTCTATCTCCAGTGTCTGCTGTTTTATGTACGTTTACACGAATCGATCGATAGACTTTTGTGCCGCAAGGGCACCTGCTGCCAAAGAGCGCCATGGCACAAGGTATTGTTCTTCTACTCAAGGCGGGATCAATGACCCATTTCAAAAGCATTTCACCCTAAATAACCCGAATACCACACCAGGAGAAAGCTTGCACCCATTGCATCACCGGTATGTACCCGGCGGCACTGGGGATCGAACCCCGCACCTCCCGCATGCGAGGCGGATGCTCAAACCACAAGACCACCGCCGCGGTGGTGAGTTACGAATCATCATTGCTTCTCAGTTTTCTCTGCTGTCTCATGTATACAGTGATGCTCAATTGCGCGCAGTAACTTTTCAAATAAATGTATTTTTAATAAATTTATTCCCGCAACACCGATGCATTCCAACACTTAGGCTTGTTCTTAACCTGTTTTGTTCGGTAATACTGCTGAAAATTATTAATAATCAGCGTGATGTGCGTCGCTTTCCAGTTTTGCTCATACAATCAGCGCAGCGGTGGACTTCAAAAAACCAAAATAAAACGATTGTTCTCGCAAGGACTCCGTCAGTAAAGTTATAAAGAAGTTGAAGAAAATTTCCAGCTCCTGCATATTTTCCTGAGAGCAAAAATTGTTAACTATGTCGCAAATTTTTTATACATTCAAAACAATGCGATTGAGGCTGCTAAGAATGATCACAATATCTCCTGTCTGTGGATCATTTCACGATATGCTGCGGAATGTAATATATATAGAAATGCAAGACAATTTCGAAGAACACCGGAAAAGTAGGGTCCCCTCTTTGCTTTAAACTTTGCTGCTGTGCGTAAGCTGCACTGCTACAACAGTTCTCAACTTCTCAAAAGTGCTTTAACGCCTTTTGGGATGTATGTGAATCGTCTTGTCTTCTTTTCACAGCCGCTATAAGCCTCCATTGACTTCCAACTTCTTGAGCGCTCCTGCAGACGAGAAAAATGACACAACTTTGAGCATACTTAATAGATATCAGTGCATGTTCGTTTCAAAAATAACGGACATAACCTCCTTTCATGGCTGCCGCGACTGCGACTTCGTTGTCAAATATATTAGAAATACTTTTTGTCCGTACAAAAAAACCAGGTTAGGAAAATAAATTCATTCAGTAGAAACAGGAGTCGTACAGGCATCGCATAACCAAGGTGCGGAAGAGGCGTATGTAGCCTAATACAAAGGAGGTTAAAAGGCAACGCAGCGCCAATACTACTACTACAAGTAGTAAAAAAAATAGCATTCACACAGGGTCCGAGGAAGGTGAAAAAAATGTTGAGACAAACTCTCACTCCTTCCGAATACTAAAATCATAGGTAGCGACGTGAATTTTGTATGTAGAGTACAAGCTCCTCAGATAAAAAAAAAACAGTTTTTGTAAATTTTTTATTTGTTATATCAAAAGGAAAAGCGTTTAAAGCGCACTTGTAGCATTGAAATAAACATCGGCATTTTTTCTTTTCAAATGGTATGACTTCGGTTTAATCGTCCTATCGACATCTACTTCCACAAGGACAAACAGGTGAGCAAACAAGCAAACGAAAAAGGCATCATGTTCGAAATTAGCGTGTGGGATATCCTTTAAAACCCTAAGAATTTTAAAAGCACTGTACATGGCTCTGTTCGTTTTTTCATGGCTTTACTGGTCTTTCGGAAGAGCATTACCGTGAATGCTATGCAATTAAGGACAAGGTCTTTCTGCTTTCCTCTGAATTTTTCGCGAAATAGAACTATATTAAGAACGACAGAAAACACCAAGAATGAGCTATAACCAGTGCTATAACATATGGTGTGCACAATGTGACTAGTATCGCTAAATGCTGTGGCAGCGTGCCGCAACATGCTGAACAAAAAGAACGTCTCGCCTGGGTTTTGATTTTCTACAGAAAAAAAAAGGAAGAAACCAAGCGTAAAAAAAGTTCAGTTCACCTGGAGTCTTTCGCATATCCGATATTTTCCAACCCCACATGATGAACGGCGATAACTTAAGCGTGACAGCGCAGACACATTCGAGCGCAACTCTCTGCGGCGTACTGCGTTAAGTGCATCTGGCAAGCAGAATTTTTAATGATGACGAGGCAGCTTCTAACGTATTTTTTGCGAGTTTATTAATCCAGATGGGCGAAATCCTTCAGCCCGGGCCGCTACAAGCTCATATCCCGTCAAAAAAACAAACGATGCGACATCGACTGCGCAATCAAACAGTCGAAAACTATGAGACCTCATAGCCACATGGACGAGTTTTTTCAGTCGCAATGAGTAAATAGCACGGAGAAGCACACGGATGAAGACAGAAGTGCAGAGTGCACGCGCTGGCTTAAACTAGAATTGAAATGCCGCGTTTGTACGCAGAAGGCGGTGTTCAAGAAACCTAAAAAAAAATCAGAGTTCAACGCGGAAAGGTTTGTGATGTTCGCTTCCTTCAAAAAGACAGGAGCCCTTCTCGGTACAGTTCAGCACATTGTCTACCCGAGTGGAAACCAGACATGCAGAAGGGAAGCTGCACGCCTTCTTTTAACATTTCTGCAGGACACGGATCTTGTTTCTAAATGGTGACAGCAGAAACGGACTATTGCCTAGTGTGATTGAATGTGTGCGTAGCTGGTGTCTTCCGGAGTGGACTCGTTATACTGTGAGTGAATGTGTGTATGGATTGTGGCACTACAATGGCCTATGTTCTACTGTGACTGAATATGTGCATAGATGATGACTTCTGGAGTGGACTGTGATGTGGACTGTGCGGAGTGATTATGGGCATAGATGGTGACTGTGGGAGAGGAATGTGTGTTATAAGAGACTGTGTGAATAGCGGGGTAGATGCGACAGGCTTTAGCACAATATTAACATAGAAGGGACGCTACGGTGGAGCGATTCCCGGAAGAGTAAGCAAGGCTAATCCCTGAAGCATACAACTTTACTCAACTAAAAAATAATAAAACGCAGAATACAAAGTTGGGAGATTACTTGGGAGGAGAAAGCGTTTCATCGATTTGAAATCCGTGTTCTCGTTTTGTGTTTGTACTCTTAACACGCCCAGTAGAAAGAGAATTGAACTTCTTTCGTGCTGTTTAGGCTTCAGTTTTATGAGCCTAAATGTGGGTGTACTGTGTAAGGTGGTTTTAGGTCACGTGAGGCACCAAGAAACTTAAATATAATCGCTGACAACCCCTTTGCTGTCATTCAAGCGGCTTAAGCAAGAAGGCTGGAATAGGCGCGGAAATGAATTAAAATTGCGTTTAAGCCTTCAAATTGAAGTTTGTTTAATCGCGGTCGTGCAGTTTTTTCATCCCTGTGTCTTGAAGTGGCAGCTATCATTTGCTTGATGAAACAGAAACCGAAAAAGTATCGAGGAGGAATTCGGCTACAAGGGGTAATACGGAAATATCACGCGATGATGAACCAATGCATAATTCGAAAAACTACTACATCGAAGCAAAAACTTGTTGTCTCTCCACCTTTAAGCACACTCAGAACAGTCGAAAAAACCGCGCTGGCGGCTCACTCAAGAAATGTATTGTTATCGGTATTTTTGTTGATTTTAGCCAAGCTTTCGATTATATTAGTCATACTATCCTTTTTGAAAAACTGCATCATTATGGTATCCGGGGACATGTTTTGGCCCTGCTCCAAAGTTATCTCTCAAGTAGATTTCAATATGTCGACATAAATGGTTTCATTTCTCACAGAAAAAAAATAATTTCAGGAGTCCCACAGGGTAGCATTTTAGGCCCTCTCCTATTTAATTTGTACATTAACGATATTGTACACATCTGCTCAGATACCAAGTTCGTTATATATGCCGACGACACGAGTGCTTTGGTGCCATCACGTTCTGAAGCTGAAGGAATTACTAAAGCAAATATTTTTCTGCGCAAATTGGACTCGTGGATTTCCAGCAATCAATTAAAACTTAACGCAAACAAAACAAAGGTGGTAATTTTTCGACCAAAAAGTAAACAAATTTCGTTACAAAGAACCGTAATGTTTAGATCCGCAGCCATTGATGTGGTAGATACTGTCAAGGTGTTAGGGGTATATTTTACTTCAACTTTACAATGGAATGATCATGTAAACAGTCTAATCAGCAAACTGAGCTGCATAACTGGAATTTTAAATCGCAACCGCTATACTCTTCCAAAAAAAGTTAAACTAATGGTCTATAACGCTCTCTTTGTTTCCCACCTAAACTACTCTCATTTAGTCTGGGGAACATCAACCAAAACTAATCTGTTGAAGCTTGAAAGGCTACAGAAAAAAATAGTACGAATAATTGAAAACGTTGAATACACAGCGCCTTCTTCAGATATCTTTTCTTCGCTTAATTTATTGAAAGTAAGAAATATTTACGAATACAAATTATGCAGGCAGTACCGTTTAAGTGTCCAACGAGAGAGTACAGTTTTTACTGAAATGGCAGAACTAAAACCCAATTATCCCATCTACAGCACCAGAACACCAGAACGATGGAAAGTTCCAAAATGTCGTACTGCCTATGGACAACAAACACTCCGGTATAACCTTCCGCGATTATTGAATGCTGCAGAAAAAGAAGGCGTTGATGTATCCAATATGTCTCTTCCAAATATGTACAAATATTTTGCTACTCATACTCTTTTTTGTGAATGAACGCACAGGTCTATCTTTATGTTCAATTACATCGCATTGTTTACTTTTCAAAAAAAAAATGTTTTTCCAGGAGTCCAAACCCAGTGTTCGATTGAAACTCTTATTTAGGCTTATTTTATTTTGTGATGCGATATAGTGCTGTTTATTATTTTTTTTCCTCTTTGCAACAAAAAAAAATGTATGTCTATTGTCCCGCTCTGCTGCTGTATGCACTGTAAGGGGGCGGAGGATTTTTCAAGCCACAAATGTACGGCTTTTCCCTCCGCCTCCTTCCACTTCTTTGTGGAGAATAAAACTTGTATGTATGTATGTATGTATGTATGTAAGATAACCTATGGCTCATCCAAACCATTCTTCAAGTACTTCTTTCTATTTAAGTGATCCCATGGCACTTGACGGATTTTGTGCCATGATTAGATTCCTACTTGGTTGGAGCGAGTTTACTGAGGAAACAATAAGTTAAAGGGTTTTATAAACTAAAGCGTTGGCATTAAGAAATTCTATACAGATTCTGGTATAGCGTGCGGATAAGTTATGGCAAAGCAGAACATTCACAAGAAGCTCATTTCATATAAATAATGATAAAACAGCAACCTTTGTAGAACTAAGCAAAAATTTGAAGTACAGTTCTTTTTGAGTTAGACAAAAGTGGGACAGCGTACGAAAGGCAAGCATGCACGCTTCTGCAAAATGTAGGGCTATAAGCCACAAATTGAAATTTTGTTCACGCAGTTCCCAACACTAGCCTTGCTAGCTTTTCAGGGCTTTCAAGGTAAGATTAACAATTTATTTACGCATAACAGTCGCTGACCTGCGCTTCACGAAACAACAACCATGCTTTTATGACCTTAAACCACGAGGATATGCGTTAGGACGCGTCACCGTTAACATGAGCAAACTCGTTGCATGTGGTGTTAGACCAGAACACTCGCTTTGTGAATAAAATAAAACCTTCTTGAGGATGTTAGAGTCCAAAATATTCCCTGGTTTTCCGAAACACATGTGACAGCAACAGCACAGTAAGATAGATAGTGTACCAATAAGTGCAAAATGCAATTAGCACCCAGGCTCCATAACTTCATTCAAACTGAATGGCTCTCAACGACGGCTAGTTGATGAGCAGTAGGTACATAAAACACTTCTCGAAGGCTTCTAGAAGGCTAGCAAGTCGGCAAACTTAACAGACCCTAAATGATGCTGCTGTAAGATGCATTCAAAATGAGAACAGCTGTACTTGTTATCTCCGGTTCTTCAAAATATTGTAAATGAACTAGTGTCTTCTTCTCGCTAGGTACGAGCTCTCCTCGTTTTCCTGATACACAGACAGAGAGAACTTCATTTTGCCCCAGCTGGCAGCCCTATATATACTGTTGAGTACGGTCAGAACGCCGCAAATACGTGAAGGACCACTTCAGCGGCTGCTTCGACAACGCACAGGCTAATACATAAAAAATTTTCTCCTTTGAGGAATTTCTAATCTACTGCAGTTAGAGCGGAAAATGGAAATTCCCCCTTTTTTTAGCTATTACTTCTTATTCTCCTACTGGCCTCTTCTCCTCTTGTTTTTCCACTGTTTTTGTGTTATTACGTACTAATTTGCCTCTTGTTTTCATTGTATTATTTTCTTATTGCACGGCGTCCCTTTCAGTGGACGCCGCTTTTTAACATTTTTCTCCAGACACGCAGGGTTGTTTGCAAGAAGTAAATTATGCTGGCTAGGAGAGAAGTGAATGCTAGAGAGAATGAAAGGACTATTTCATGTCTAGAAATATGAAACCTTTTATGAAACCAAGAAAGAGACATGGAGTCGCCAAGTTACACGGTGCACCATGAGAGCGCTGTCTGCTGCTGGCACTTCTAGCTACTCACAAGCAGTGGATTGTTCCAGTAAAGGCACGGGAGCTGAGTTTTTGGTGTCGGAGCAACTTTTGATAAAAAAAAAACATAATTAACGGGACTGAAATGGTTTACTAACAAATCTAGAATACCGTGACTGCGCAAGTTTTCTGTTTCCGTGAATTCCTGAAGTCTCTGAGCCACTCATGTTATTTTGTGAAATAAGGAAGTCTATGTATACACACCGAAAATATAAGATATTTCGTTAGATGGAACATATCACGTGTCTTATGGGTCCCTAGACATTTGTAACAATGGCGGCACCATATCGTGGTGTTAAGAGGAAATCGCAAGTGGTCATGCTTCCCACGATTCAAAAACACATGGATCTAGTTCTTTTCCCCTAAAATTTTTAATATTGTTGTGCTTCGTTACATTAAGGAAAGCTGGTGGCACGGCTGAGCGACACTCAGACTTGTGAAGAAACTCAATACAAACACTCAGGCTACTAAAAAAGCCCTGTGTTATAAAACATCTAAAATAAACGTTGTGCTTAGAAAACTCAAGAACTGCAAATACGTTGAGGTGAATTCACGAACTTCATGCAAATGAAGAAACGTCGCTAGTTTTAGACAGCCTGGCACTAAAAACTGAAATGTAGCAGCAAAGCTCTGCTGTCTTAAATTCGAAGTGATCCTTCGATAAAGAATACGCCCTCCCGTACGAGCTTTAGCCACAGCCTTTGAAAGAGCAGTCAAGAGAGCGTAGTGTCGTAAGTCGCTCTCATAGTGAAAGCGCTCCAGACTCCTGCACCCGTGTTCTCTTCTGGAATTATCACCGGCAGCGATACGCGGCTACTGCACGTGCAGATGAGAACGCTGATCGTCGCTCTCTTCCGCAAACGAGAAACAATGAGGTTACGATAGCGGACGTGCGAAAGACTCGGTCTTTTGTGGCTTTGCGTGCGACGCGACGGGCGTGCAGGTCGCGTACTATCGCTTGTTGAGGCGTGCGGTGCAGTCTCATTGTTGCGAAGCAGGCACTGTAAGCAGCAGAGTGGTTGTTTGTCGGGCGTGTTTTTCTGGCTTCACATTAAGTCCAAATCGACATTTCAAAAAGCCTAATGGAGCGTGCGTGCGACCCTTGAACGGCTGTCTTTACGTCGTTAGAGAATTGCTCTAATAAGCGCTCGTCTTTCCTTTCTCTTGTTTCTTTATTACAACTGAGAAGCTCCTAAGCGGGGATTACATGAGATGCGGTCACATCATAGTCATCTGGGATGTTTCTAATATGTTCTGATTTGAAAGATGGGTTTTCACGGTTAGAGATTTCCAACGCGACAGGTTGCTTGTTCAATGCTAGTACTGTATTCCAAGTCGATGCTATTCGTCGTCATCCTTTATTTAGCATTGAGGTCTCTTTAGGGGCGCTACATAAGGGGGGAATGGGGAAATACAGGAGTGTTCAGCGGTCACACATGCATATCACACGTATATATTACGGTTAGTAACATCGCGCAACGGGGAAAAAGGGGGCCATGTACTTTTTATGTGGAACATTACTGTCCATAGCATTCACGCAAGCACTACCACTTACCCTTTGCGACAGGTGACTCCGTATTCTGTGATGAAGAGCAAAGGGCGGCAAGCAGATTGGAGGACTCAGCTCTATACAGAATGAAACGCTTCGTTAGCCTAAGACTATTTTAGGAAAAGAAAGTGATGAAAGATAATTGTGGAGAAGCAGAATGTCCCCTAGAATTTCTACAATGAATAACAGAGGACGAAATAACGACATAATCGAATAGAACTCGTCGGTTTAATTTCGATTACAATAGTAAGTTTTTATAAAGTCTGTTTCTATGCTTTCTTTCTCAAAAGTTTACACAATGCCTCTATTGCATGAGGCAAGCTTCTGTAGTATTTATTGTTTTAAGATCCTTTACTACAGGTCTTTTCATGTACATTCATCATTATCTAAGCTTTCCATCTATAAAACTGATTATTACCAGATGGCATAATTGATCGCTAAACATCGCTCGAGTCTATTTATAGAACACAAAGCACTTATGCACCCGGGTAAAATCCAAGACGAAGTAAAATGAATTCCAAGAACTAATCACAGTTCTTGTTTCACGCTCCGTGATTGAGAGCCCTTGAGGAAGAGTCCCGTTGGTCGCTATCGTATGATCTCACAGACGTAAAAAAACAGCCGTTTGAGGAATTTGTGCCGCATGTCGAGCGTAGGCCGGATCAGTGATAAGACAGTAATGATTAGACAAGGTATTGTTTTTTTTTCAGGAAAAACAGGACAGCGCATTACAGGCACCACACGCAAGGTTGAAATAACGCGACAATAATGGTCAGAACAAAGAATTGCGCTTAACAAATTAAATTCGTCTTATCTTACAGTGCACAGTCATGCGGTCCTCATACCGTCACGTGTTCCTGGTGCGTATGGCTCAACTGACACCGCATTGAGCTCCAGTGACGAAGCTCCAGGACCGCTGTATAACTGGAATGTCAGCATGTGTGTGCAAACCTGCACCATCGGCAATAAATCCAAAAGGTGTTATTTTCGGTTCCGTGTAATATGCTGGCATATGACTAAAAGTACGGTATTTAGTTTGAAGCAGGACATCATGTACGTAAACCCTTCCCGACTTGTAGCCGGAACGATCGCATAGATTTATTGACAGAGCCATATGCTTAGCCCCACTATCATCACCTTGATTTTAGACGCCCCAAAATAAAAATTAAAAAAAGAACATAATTCATGAAGCATGATTACAGTGACGCCATCCGTTCGAAAAGTTTTGGTTCTTGGACGCGCCCCATGTGGCGATTTCCTCGTTCACTCGTACGTGCATATTTGCCTCACTTTGTCACTGCTGTATAAGCACTACTCCAGTTTGCGACGCACTGTAGATGTTAACCGACGACTCTAGCACTACCATCCGAAATCATGGATTTCGGCGGGAGTCTGTCCAAAGCAGCGCAGTGACCTTGAAGCGTGAGAGATAAGCCAATGAGGAAGCGGCGTGATCGAACAGCTGCAGCCAATGAGAGAGCTGCTGTACCGAGGCTGCGGCCGTGTTGAGTACTTTGAGCAGATGGTAGGGGTTTCTGGCTTAGGACTTTGAACGCAGCGGACGATCATCGCTCGCGCTCACTGAACCAGCGCGAGCGCACCTGTTCGCATTTAATTAACTATGCATATTGGCTGGCATCTTTTAACGCCTGCTTTCGGCTCATTCTGCATTTCATAGTAGGGTTCGTAAGCTTCAATGGCGCTCTAGCCATGATTGGTGTTTTAACGATCGCTTTATTTATTGATCATTGTAATTAAAACCGAGAGACGTGGGAAAAACTTCCATCTAACAATAGGAATTCAGTTACTATTAGCACAGAAAATTCGAGGTGTACGGTTTTATTCATACAGCTGTCGAGTGCCGAATTGCATCGTTCGTCGTATCGCAGCAGCAATGGCAGATAATTGTTTCCTGAATTTCGCAAGGGTTGCGATTCGAAAAGTGGTCGTGCCGCTGGTCACTTGAGCAACTCAGCGTTGCATGAAGGCGGAATATCGGAAGATTATTTATTTACTGCCTCACGCTCGCAGTTCACATCCACTAAAATACAAACATAGGGGAGTGCGGCGTCGCAGTTTTCAATGGTGACATTGAAAACAGCGTTGTCAGTAAAGACATCTTACCGCATGAGGTGGAAGGCTACGTACGGCAATTATTGCACTTTCCTTTTCCCGTTATTACTGCACACATTTCCGTACAAATAAAAATAGGTTATTTCGAGGCTTGCTTTTTTTTTCAGGTAATCGCACTTATCACGCAGTAAAGTACTACCTTTCTGTTTTAATTTACAGCTTCATCATTTTGCCCTTCCTTTCAGTTATGTCCATTGAGAGCCAAACGTGTGCAGCAGTTCATCCGGTATACACTAAACGTGGTTGCATTTATAGGTTATAGATATCAAGGTGTGGGTGTTTGCTGCTGTGGAAGTGAGTTCAGAAGGACTGCAACCATTTTCTCAGTGTTTGGTATATCAGCTAACGGACTTTCATTGAGCCACCTGAAATATGACTGCCCAGAGAAGCTACAGGATTTAAACCAAAAAGGGCTGATTTTCCCTGATACAACCGGCTTCTCTTTTTCTACACGTTTTCATCGCAGTGAATTGGACGTCGATATTCTTGTTTTAATTTTTGATGTCACACTCCCTTTCCTTAGTTTTAGGAGTGCCTTTAAATGTGTCTTAGAAGCCCCACGCTGTGCTGTGTCTCAAACAGGGTACCCGTTCTCAACAGTCTTTACATTCGTCCAGCGCTATAATGATGCCTCATATAATGATTTCGCCCATACAGAAAAATGGATAGGGGATCCTACACTGAGATTGATGAGGAAAATCTGCGATCCCGTAGCATCAGATTCTCGCCTCTCTTTGCGTTCTGCCTTTTCTCTCCCTAGCTTGGAATTCGGCTGCTCGCACTATTGAAACTTCACTTCACGTCTTTTCTGCTTCACTTGTATGGTTTATGGTTTATGGGGGTTTAATGTCCCAAAGCGACTCACGCTATGAGAGACGCCGTAGTGAAGGGCTCCGGAAATTTTGCCTACATGGTGTTATTTAACGTGCACTCACAGTGACCAGTACACGGGTCTCTAGAATTTCGCCTCCATCTAAATTTTACCGCCGCGTCCGGAGTCGAACCCGCGTCTTTCTGGTCAGCAGCCGAGTACCATAGCCATTAGGCCACCGCGGCGGCCCTCTGCTTCACTTCTGCTTAGGACACTCGCACCGCTGCGTCCTAGCAGCCTGATGTAGCTGGCGCAGGTTCCCGCACAGGACCACGTCCATACCGGCACACAGCAACAGGTTGTTGTTGATTATGGCCCGCAAACCTTTGTAGATGCCGCAGAGCATGTCGGCGTACGTCACGCCAAACTCTTCGATAATGACGCATTTCACGCCCCCGACCGTATACCGTTAGGCCATGATCCAGCATCATGATGAGCTTGAATGCAGAGTCCACGGTCCCTCCACCCAGTGCGACGGTGGCTTTACCGGCATTGGGCCACGCTATGTACGCGTTCACATTCGATCCACCAAAAGTGCCACAAAAGTTGCAGCATCCGTTGTGGGTGTCAATCTCCAGCCCAAGAACAAACGCCTTTTCGTACTCTAAAGCACCATTGATAAATTCGTGCAACTGTCTGCAACAGTTCGTTCATCAGTCAAGCTGCTTAGCGCCGGCGAGCCTGCTAAAGGCGCACCGAGGCGTCATGCGATTTAGACGCTTCATTGGAGCACAGGACATTGGCGAAAAAGGTCTCTAAAACTTTAAGATTAGGTTTTGGTTTGGTTTTATGGGGCTTTAACGTCCCAAATCAACTGAGGCTATGAGAGACGCCGTAGCGAAGGGCTCCGGAAATTTCGACCACCAGGGGTCCTTTAACGTGCACCGACATCGCACAGTACACGGGCCTCTAGAATTTGGCCCCATCGAAATTCTACCGCCGCGGCCGGGATCGAACCCGCGTCTTTCGGGCCAGCAGCCGAGCGCCATAACCACTCAGCCATCGCGGCGGCAAAGAAAAAACTGTAAGATTAGAAGCTTTTACAGTCATGGAGCAATATGTTACAGACTACTCAACCAGGCAGGTAGTCACCGCAGCTGTCAGGTGGCTTTTGCACTACTGCCACGTAGTAATATGTCAAAAGGCGACTGCCTCTCACACAAATTCTTGCAAACTACGGAACCAAAAAAATTGTTTAACTTTACGTGCAAACAATTATTTTGGTTACACCCTATTTTGGAAGAAGTTTCTTAGTTTGCTAACACGTGCCACCTACGTCGTTCGCTTTTAGTTAAAAACAACGTTCATAGACAATATAGAGAGTAAATGTAACTTTCATCCCCCAAAACCTTTGCCACGACTTCTTCTGTTCCAAGGTAAATATCACAAGAAATGACGCAGAAGCCCATCGTACCACCTCACTACTATGTCCGATCTCCGCTGCAAGCTTATGTCGAGAGTAAGGGGGCTCCAAGCTCTTTCTGTCGCTTCTTGAGCCTGTGGCGTCATTTTACCAACTGCTCTGCTGTCTTCGCCACGGAATGCCGAAACGAAGCTACTCATCGATGTTCCGTTCAGTCGCTGTTTACTGCCGAGTGAAACCTTTCTTCTGTACCCCACATATCAAGCAAGTTACTTAAAAAATTCTCCAGTTAAAGAAAAGAACACAGCGTGCGAGCGCAGGCAGCGTAAAGGGAAAGAGCCTTTTACTTTGTCTTATCACCTCGAGTAGCTTTAGCTAGATTTATCTTGCTTCTACGGAAGGCATAGTGTGCAACAGCAATCTAAAAAAAGCACGTCATCTGAATAGACATATAACCTTTAAAAATACGCCGCACCATATCACGATGAGTTCCTTTAGGAAGCTCTTGATGAGGTAAGGCTTCATTGGCGATTCCTTGCTGCTCTTCGCGTTACTCAGAAGGTGAAAAAAGTGTGGTCCCGCTGTCAGCTGATCTTCCTTCAGATCCCCTGAACAAGAAATTATTACTGTAGGCGTTCTAAATTTTTCATGAAATGAAAATTAAGAGTAACCACTATCTACTGACAACCATAACCTATCCAATGATTAATAGGAACACCACAGACTTCCTCATTGCTGAGAGAAATCAGGAATCCCCTATTTTCCATTTCCTTTTTATATGTGAGCTGGCTCGTGTGCAAACATGGTAATTTGAAGCAGCGGCACTAGTGCAAATTTTCATTGTATCTGTTATGAATTTGTCTGCAAACGTCGGCACCAAAGTAAAAGGATTAAGTTTTCAGAAATGATGTGCAGTCACACAGCTGACATTTATTGCTGTCGACTTGTCCATCTTTTCTATTCATTACTTCCACGAATGTTCTACAACAATTCTGCAAGAATAGAGGCTTGAACCTAAGTTTCTTTATTTTAGTACTTCATTTCTTCTTCAAGGATTCAACCTCAGCAACAATGTAACATTCCTACATATGTACCATGCGATGCAGGTGTGCCCGCCTCCCCGCCTGCCCGCCTGCCCGCCTGCCCGCCTGTCTCTCTGTCTGTAAAATAAAATGCGTCTCTAGCTCTTTTTATGCATCATATGCACGCAGAGTGGCTGCATTTGATGGTGTAGACGAGGTTAACTTGATTTCGGCAACGACATTATGCACAGGAACGCCGTTTTAGCCAAGTAATGCGGGAAACCCAAATCAAAAAGCTTTCAAATACATATTTTTGACGTTCATTATTTCGAACCACATTGCCGACTACGATAATTGAAAAAAAGCTCACCCTCGCTGTTGGCGGCTATAAATTTCGCAAAATAACGTTGCCCTCTAAAATCAATAAATCAGATTTATTAGTTATGTAAGACAGGCCTTAGGCTCCGGAACCTTCAGCGGCTGGCGCTTAACGAAGAAGACGACAAGCGCTGGATGCTCGACCCTCGTGTGTGCTCGGGACTGACCGCTGCCAATGGTCTGTACCTAGACTGTGCCGCTGGTTGTTCGCGACGCAGCGCCTTATAAGACTCAGCTTATTACAATTCATTTAGGGGAAATAATCTTAAATATTTTTTCATATTAGGTAGATAACATCTGCCCTGCTGTATCATCAGGACCAACTAATCTCAGCGACGTATCTCTCATAGTTCCTGAAATAAAAATGTGTAGAGGTTAAAAAAGACGCCCTGTCTAACGACAGCTCATTGAAAACCCTCCGTATGAGAGAAACTGCCAAGAAAGGTTCTAAAGGTATGAATAATTCGGTGGACCAGGTGCACTGCTCTCTAAGGCGCGCGCACTGAAGCAGAAAAGTGGCCCTTGCCAGCCTCAGCTGTGAAGACTGTTCGCGCTGATTTAGTGGTATCCTGCCGGTAGGTTCGAGAGCTGCACCTTATTAAGAGTGATAAAAATTATTTTGTATCCATTAGGTACCTGAGCTGTACCTTTAACAGTTTGTAACTACTTTTCAATTTATGGTGGCTACCTCAGGAGCAAGGTGGCTGAGATGTGTGAAATTCACGCTCCGAGCAATTCTTAGCATGTTTGAAATTCACCACGTAACAAAAATCTATTCATTTCTGTCATCGCGAGTTAGCTTTTTTTTGTGCCCATCTTCTCGCCTCTTCATATTATTTCTGCACAATTTTCAACAAATTTGATCTCGTGCTTTCTCTTCGAGCTATACTAATTAAATCATTATGATTACATTACGCTGCGCAGAGAAGTTGAAATTCCTAATAATCATACCTTAAACACGCCAGGAAAGCCTACGTTCACTTGCTTCATAAAACTCTAAACTTTGTACATAAGGGAAACGGGTTTCTCTAAACTGAGCTTATGGTGTGGTTGAGTAGCACTATGGCGGTATAACAACCGCAATAAACACTGCTCAGACAAGGTTTTAATTAACATGTTTTTACCTATTTCACATCCATGGAAGAGACCTAGCGAAGTTGGTCATCATTTCGCAATAACCACTACAGACAGCATCAGGGAGCAGATGCCCCAAATTTCAGGGGATTGTTGAAAAAGAATATTCGAGTTCTACACTTACACACACGAACCTAAAGCCACAAAATGATGGCGCCCGTGCAGCATGTGACTCGAGGAGCAGTCAAGCGATGCCCGTGGCGTGTGTTGTTAACAGACCGGACAGAGCCCCTGCCAACGCTATCGTGTTGTGTCGCTATTGCTGAAGGCACTTTGCAGGGACAACTCATGGCACGCGCACACAAATACGCTCCCCATCACTTTTCGGTGAAAACAAGAGACAATGAACATCTGATAGCGTGGTTGCTAAGGTACTCGCTTCATGGCGGCTTTGAGTGTGCTTATGCGCGCGTGCAGTTCGCAAGCGAATGCTTTATTCAAGGTTGCGAAGCTCTTCCATCGCAAAGAACCGAATGCTTCCTGTGCTCGCTGGAAGGCGCTAAGAGTCAGCAAAATGAGTTGTTAAAGATGTTCTCGATTGATGCGAAAGATGCCCAAAGTCAGCCTCCTTTCACCTTGCAGAAACGCTCGTGAACTTCTTGGATGCTTGTTTTGATGCTGGGGAAATGCGCTGCATGAGATGATTATTTTTGGTTTGTTTCAGCAATAATTATGTGAAGAGCTCGTTAAAGAAACTTTAGATGAGTGGTTGGCGTGATAATGGTTGCCTGAGAAGGTCCTGAGTGGCGTGACTTGAACGACGGAATTGTTGAAGAGAGACTTAGTGCCCGACAGATTGGTGGCTCTGGCGATGCGTGTGGGTAAGTTATTCCAAGAGCTGGCAGCGCGCTCGAATATTGAGCGCTCATGTAAGGTTGAAGCGATGTTGGTAAGCAATACGTTTGCTGCAGAAAGGGGCGCGATTACTCTGAGGACAATATAACATCATCCTTGGGCCGGCTTCTACCTTAAGAAACCCTGAATTCTCTAAATGAAGTTTAAGACTTGAGCTAAAGTTTGGAACCGTAATCGTGTGCCAACATGCTCTGTTTCTAATATACCTTATAAGAGGTTTAGCAAACTCTATTCGTTGAGAAGGATAACAACTAGACTTGTGAAACACGAGCTGAACGTACAAGTGGCATGTGTAAAAAAACAATGTTTTTTTTTAAAGAGACTAAGGTTAGATAGAATCGACTTAGAATTGGTTTGAGACGTTCCAAATTTCTTCATCCAACTAGTGCATCCAACTTGCTTTGTTTTTGAATATTTCACTGCCAAAACTACAGTATTATGATTGCTTCAGTATAATGCATAACAAATATTATGTCGAAGCGCAGTGCTACCCATGAGCCCTTATGTTCACACAGAAGACGTCTGCTCTGCAACAGCTTAAGTTCGTTTTAGCTCGGCTTCGAAGATAATTTTTATTGCATTTTTGAGGTTGGCAGATAGCTTTGCAGTTCAGAAGCAAATGATTCACAGAAATAATAAAAAAATAAGTTCCGGCCGCCTAATAGCAGAAATAGCATAGCAGCCACTTCACAACATGAAAGTATCATTTATTCTCAAAGCAGTGCCCACAACACAGAAATCACTCTGAGCGCTGTGCTTTTAGACAAGTAAAATAATAAAAATAGCGAAGCTTGCCTTGCTGAACACTTCTCATACTTACTATACAAAGCCCTTCATCTTAAGCACGCAGCTGCCGCGATGCAGTCTGCAGTCTGGGCAATGATATTACTGTCCGTGTGCCTTACGTGGACTAAAATTCTTTGGCATAAGCTAGCAACTCAACAGGAAAAGAAACAGAATGTTGCAGAAGCTATGATATATCACTGCTAAAGCAGGGTACTTCAGCAACGCCTTTCTAAGGCGACTTTGCCCTATACTTCACAGCATGCTCATGATTGCAAGGTATATTTTAGGTCTCTCCTGTCTCCTTGGGCAGTTCTCTCATTCAGGGTAGCAAACAGCGAGCACGCCAAATATAGCTCGCAGCATATTTACTGAAACAGGAGTAGTAGCGCCATTCAGCGGAATGCAAGCGTCACCTTGTGAGAGCGAAGAATTATCCGCCCACCTCCACACTCCGAAAGCGCCGCCCCTCGCCCACTCACCATTTCTATGCCACAGCCTCATCAAGGTAGCACCAACAAAGGATTGAAAATCATGAGCAAGGCGAGGACGTAACGACAGCTGGTCCTTCGGCGAGTGACCCAAAGGCAGTGCAACGCACTCGGTTTGCTCGACAACAGAGCAACAGCGCCCTAGGTGAGAGAAGTGATCCCGCTCTACAATCTGACCTAGAGGGGAAGGCTGTGGCGATGAAGCGTAGGCGCCAAGAGGTCGCCGAACTTAGGTAGACAGAGGCTGAGGCGAAGAAGTTCAAGAATCAAGATGAACACGCTGCGCTAGGCCCATGTAAATTGGGCTCGAAAGCAAAGCCATCATCATTAGCATAAATATTATACACAAAGTAGCGATAAAGCTAACTCCTTGTTGCTGGCCTGCTGGCAATCATGTCTTAACACGAAATCAGAAAGAGTGAAAGTATAAGAACAAAAGGCGAACTCCCCCTTCTGTCGCTGCTTCATCACATAGGTTCTTATGATCGTTCGGCAATCTCTTCAAAACCTAGTTATCCCTCGCTGAGCGGTGCGTTGCTTTTCGTTTTTCTAGAGTGGATGGCCCTGTACTCACACTTGTTGAGCAGTCCTTTCAACACCTACAACCAACAGTCTCAGTTTTCCGGCAACCAAACGTCGTCTCCACTCGCTGCACGAGCTTGAGCCGTCTACATCAAGCGTATTTCACAGAATTGTGTACGTACTTTCTCCTCATATCAATAGTTTTTCAGCTTTCCTGGAACGAAAAGATCTTTTAGCACCTTCAAATATTCGGAGGCAGGTGTCACTTGGTGATATACACCAAACCTTTTTTTCTAGAAAGCATCGATGCCAATGTACGGCTGGAAGATTTGGAAGCAAATATGACTCTCGAACGCTTCATGCGGCTCCTTCAGCCCCATGATGTCGTGTTATCAGCGAAAGTGTCATGTTTGATCACTGCTAGGCCAACAATGGACTCCCCATAGAAGTTGCGTTCAATGTCTGATTATGGTTCTTTCCAATGAAACCTTTTATCTCTACAGGATACATGACAGCAGCTGGTTGCAAGAAAATGTCCGGGCAAGCAATTGTACACAGCGGCCGAGTGCAAGCGGCACCCAGGAAAAAAAAGGTTTTCAGGGAGTTTTATCACCTCAGATAGCATTGCACAGCTTTCTCGTGCCTCGCTTGATAGCGCCGTGTGCAACAAGGGCACAGTGTGACAAACATGTGGGTCCGAAGAGTATATAACCCGTAACAGCAGCCAGCAACGCTGCGCGGTGTGGTCCACCTGGAAGCTCGTCAGCAGGTAAGGCTTCAGTGCTACTGTACGCTGATCTTAAAATTTACGAGATGCAAAAAGACGTGCGCAGTGAGCACTCCAATTGAGGTCTCTTAATCAAGGAGTCTAGACTGTGAAGATTATTTCTTGAATATTCGAGCTTCAATAGATGCTGCCACCTATGTACAGCTCCCTCAACCTGTGCTAAGCTACTTTTCAAAATCTATATTTAAGGCCGTTCTGAATGAGGTATTTTGAATTAATGTAATGGCATTAAGAAGCCAGTATGGATCAATTCCAAAAAACAAAAATTAGGAATTACGATATCCCGATCCTTTACTAGCACAGACGCTGCCTGCTGTATAAATCAAATTCACCTGTGTCTGGTAATTGTTGCGGAAACTCAAAATGTAACTATGTTAAAGATTAGCCAACAATTATCGGTAGCTCGAAAAAGGGTTTGAATTTCTGCAAATGTTCGCGGAGAGCCGTAACAATTATTGCCGTCGCCTTGTTGAACTTTTCTTGTCACTGTTCGCAAGATTACTCTATTAAACTTACAGCACAATTGCAACTACTGCCTAAGCTGGTTTTTTCCTGCCCATTTTTATTCGTCCCAAGAGAAACACGCTAGCAAACTTTCTCAATTTTTTTTACATGTGCAGCATCTCTTCTGGGCGCATATTTAAATCCGTGTGTAATATAACGGTGTAGGTATATCGTGGTTAGTTCCCGTTTCGCTGCTTCGAATTTGCTAATATGCAAGTGCGATCCACATAATATAATGAGGAATCCGAGCTACCTGCTTGATTGTGGGTTTTGTCAATGCAGGAATTCTGTCCGTACCTCCATAATGCTAAGGTTCACCGTACTGTGTGCGCTTGTGGCGGCGACTACGGCAGCCAGTTCACAGGAAATACTCCGCACCCAGTGGGAGGCCTTCAAGGTAGCACACAGTAAGTAAGCCAACTTCGAAATTAAAGATACCTACAATGCAAGACGCGGCAACAATGCTTCAGGTCACTTTTTTGTAATATGAGAAAAGAATGAAAGATTGAAGAGGCTTTAACATCTCTGGTCGGTAGCCGACAGATAAAGAAATCTGTTACAGGCCGAGGACAAGATATAGAACAAAAATGTAATCATTGCGCGTACTGAAAATCTTTTTGATTAATGTCGGCCTTCAGATTCCAAATCTCAATTAAAAACTTCGCGGAATTTTCGATTTTATTGTAAAAGTTTTATGGCCTTGGGATGAGTGGGAAGGCTCAGATATTTTATTTGCTTGGCTGATTTGAACCCCATTATGATCCCTTGCAACAGCTGTATGATAACATAAACCGGACGACATGAGGGCTGGCATTCTCTTCAGAATATTTGTCCTGTAAGAGTAACATCAAAGCAGGAGCGCCAAGGTGAAGTGCGACTCAAGTACAAACTGAACGTGAAAGCAGCACTCAGTACAGAAGCTCGTTAATGGCTCGCATCAGTAGACTGAGCATCGCTCTCATTAATTTTCTAATCCACGAGCTTCGTGCGTATGTAAATGCGCCTTCCGCCCGTTTGCACAAACTGTCTACTATATAAAACTAAATATGGTTCTTTCATTTTTTCTGCTCACAAGCATTCTGAAATCCCACGCAAATCAACGCCGAATCTTGACGGTTGAGCACGCCCTAGTTTTCCCTCTACATGACGCAGAGTTTATAATTACTGGTTACGCTAGTGATAGCCTATATAAAGCCATCCTTCGGGGTAAAAATGTTACACTGTAATATTGCCGTTATAGCAACCTTTTCTGCCAGCTGAAGAGTTCTCGCCTTCGGCATATTACTACAATGGTGAAGAAGCGGTGGCGTCGTATTCTCTTGAGAAAGCTCCTCACATACAGATTTCAGTGAAAAAAAGGAATGCCATTAATTCATTAAAAACTACAAATCAGTAAATACGCTGCTATTTTGTATTCATCATAATGAAGTTGACTTTCTGAAGTTTGACGAGTGTTCCACCTATCATGCAAGTAAGTATACGGGCTCTGCAATGAGTCATATCTTTTACAAAGTTTAAAGCAATAAGAGTGTGTCAAAAAAACTTTTTACGCACAGCTAAGATCTTTGTATTTATATCCTTCTAGTATGGTAAATGATTGCAGCTGGAAGCGTTTTGATTATACAAGTTAAAAAGCAAACTTGCAATCTTTGCTCGGTTGCGGACAAAAAGAACTTATAAGGAGACAAAACATCGCGTACAATATCGCTCATCATATATCGCTTGACAACCCTGAAAACTGAAATCATTAAAAGCACATGTCCCGTCGTCCTTTCTTGGTGTCGTCTTTTGTTTCGATCTATCATCTCAAGCTATAAACCAACTCTCCCATGTTTTACTGCAAAATTCAGCTTGTGGACTATTTGAAATGTTCTTTTCTTACCAGAAAAAACCTATGAATCCCATGTGGAGGAGGTTCTCCGGTTCAAGATATTCACGGAAAACAGCCTTTTTATTGCCAAGCACAATGAGAAGTACGCCAGAGGCCTCGTATCTTACAAGCTGGGCATGAACAAGTTTGGTGACCTGGTAAGCTATTTTGATAAGGTTGTGCAACTTCAGCGGCGTCTTACCTCCGTGTGTTCTACGACAAATTCAAGCATAAAACATTGATATTCTTCGTGATCACCTCATTTGAGTGGCAATTTTTTGTCATGTTAGGATTTTTTTTTTAACTTTGTACACTAAAGAAGACACGTGCGAAAAGTAGAGTTACTCTTTTGATGATGACGGTAGATTTTAATGGCGCAAGAGCGTCTATGGCCAAAGAGCGCCATGCCAGAAGGTATTTTTTGATTACTCAAGGTGGAGTCAAAGACCCATTTTCCAAACATTTCAGCTCTTACTAGCCGAGCACCAGGTCAGGGGAAAGCTTGTACCCATAGTATCACCGGTGGGTACCTGTCGGCAATGGGGATCGAACCCCGACCCTCCTCATTAGAGGCGGATGCTCAACCACATGGCCACCGCTGCGGTGGCCGAGTGGTTCCGCAAATATGTTGTCAGCGCTGCGTGTGAAATAGCTGAACGGCTCTTCTGACTCATTTTGTGATGGCTTTATTATCTGCTCTGTATGAGCCTCGTAATCTCAATACTCTTGATTTCGCATTATTGAATCGTCTGTGTTAAGGACTACATTACACTGAATGAAAACTTTTTCTGCAATGCCACACACCAAAATAGTACTGGAGTATGCCTGAAAAATCTCAGGAGTATGCCTGAAAAAAGTTCCTCGCCGCGAAAAATAACGCTTATTTCCAGCCCAAAAAATACCCCTAACGTTGTACTCGCTCCGTTGATCAGGACAGCTATATTTGGTCGACGCTTCAAATAAACCAAACGCTTCGTAAGGGGGGTGCTCGGTTCTCCAGACAGGATGGAAAATTGAATGTACATATGAATGTGACCTTACCTCGTTCTGTCAAGAATGAATGAATGAATGAATGAATGAATGAATGAATGAATGAATGAATGAATGAATGAATGAATGAATGAATGAATGAATGAATGAAAAGTCGAAAGGTGGTGGGACGCAAGAGCAGACAGTGCCCCAGGCTTGCATACGTGGGCAGCCAGCCTTCACTGAAGTTGTCCTGTAATGTGAATATATATATATATATATATATATATATATATATATATATATATATATATATATATATATATATATATATATGGTGACAGAAAATGACGAAGTACGGAATACGTGGCCTTAAGCTTAAGGAGCAAACTTTGAAGAAATTTCTGCAGAAAATTTGTTTTTCATTACAAAAATTAAAGATGCATTGCCTGTGATACAGTGGGCATTGCCTGGGGAAAAAATAGTGTGTTTGGGATTAGTTTTCACGTGCCACGATACAATCTCAAACGTAACGCATACAGTTCTACTGCATCCACTGCATTCAAAGGAAAGCAGATATAGTTTTCTGAGAATTCGAGGTTATGCAACAACACCAGTCTACAGAGCTTCTAGGTAAACCATGGAATGTATTTTTGCACTAGCATTTAAAATAGTGACGTAATCGTCGACTAAAAACGCGACGATGTTCAGGCTTCTTCTCACTGCGCTGGAAAAGTTCTAGGAAACTCGTTGTTACATCATTATCGCCGGAACTTCATATGTCCGCTGCCTTGGCCCGCATGCTACTGTGCGTCGTCCGATGCCACGAAACAATGATTTTTGAGATTCACCTTCAATGGTGTTGGTTTTCTTCCATAACAAAAACTGTTTATTTTTTGGGAACGTAGTGCCGCCGTATGTGACGTCATTAATGGGTCCTCTGCTCGTCCCTGTGCACTGCTGAGAAGCCTCAACGTCGACGCCACTTTGCTCGGCGATTACACAGCCACTTCAAATGCCAGGGCAAAACGATTTCGTATGTTTTACTTGCATGTTTCACCCATTCGGCCCTTTTAAACTCACCGAATTCTGAAACCTCTTTTGTTGCCCTTTAATGAACTTGCTTACGCCCTATTAGGCCGGCTAGTGGGGTCGTCCATTGCGTTAATAATGAAGTTCTGATTGGAGATCTTTGTCTGGTATTCACTGTACCAGATCAATCGGCTTGGACAGAGCGGTTATAATACATGCTACAAAACTTGATGCTGAAGTAGTTATGGAAAAAAGATCCAAGGAAGATGTTTTGTTTATATTTTGGGGCACGATGTTTTTTTTCTTTTGTTGTGAAAAAAAACGCCCAGGGTTCGTAAAAATCTCCCATTCGTTCAAGGGCTTTACTATTCTAGCCAGAATTAGCCGCAACAACAAGGTATAGAAGGCTACATAGAATTACTTGTATGTATATATTACTTTGGTCCTTCTAGCTATGTGCTCCAAAGTAACAATATACGTTCAGTGATGTACAAACAAATTTTCAATAGGGGCACCTGTACCTGTGGTTAAAAAGGACAAACTAAGGTCTATATTTAATAGCAGGATAAAAAGGAAACCCTCTCATTCTAAATGTAACAACTGGCCACTCGCCAACAATGTTTCAAGACAAGAGAAGCCAAAATTTTGTTGCGTGATTTGGAAAATATAAACGGTAGTTTCAAAGCAGCGCTTCTGCCTCACGAGTTAAGCCGTCACTTAATGTTGCTGTAATTGAAGCAATATTATCAAGCAACGCGCTATAGTTCACGCAAACACCGATGTAGTTATCCGTCTTTCCTTTTTAACCGTTTCATTCATTTGCTGATTCACAACGAACAATTTAGAGGCTAACCAGTCTCTTAATTTGAAGCTTTAGCTACGCTATACGCATGTTACTCGGAATAATCAGATTGAGGTTTGAAGTGTATTAAGTGTCGATTGCAGCAGACAACTTCTCATTTTTTGCAGCTGCCGCACGAGTTCGTTAAGATGATGAATGGCTTCCGCGGAAAGCGATCAGGATCCGGCGGATCCACCTACCTGCCTCCGGCTAACTTGAATGACAGCAGCCTGCCGGACACAGTCGACTGGCGCACAAAGGGGGCCGTGACTCCCGTCAAAGACCAGGGCCAGTGTGGATCCTGCTGGGCCTTCAGCGCCGTAAGTATTTAGATTACACAATACGACCTTACCGTTCTTAGAACATCGCATGCTTCCTGTGTTGACCCATTCAACATTCCAATGCTTACGCTTCTTTTATAAGAGTCTCTAGCGTAAAGAGCTGGTTAATTATCTTAAGATACTACGATTATGCTATTTACGATAACTATACCGTAGAAAGCCATTCTGCTTGCCACGAATGGCCGAATTATAACTTCAAACTCCATAATAAGAGCATTTTGTGCTGGCTTGAGAAGGAACTTAAATTTGTAGCCATGGTCAGACGAATGCCTATCAAGCTAGCTGGTCATCCTCCGAGATAATTTCGCAGTCTGCGCCCGTCATAATACGACTCGACATAAGAGTGAAGGCTTGACCATGGAGGCGCCTAACTTCTCAGTCAACTCAATGTGCGATTATATCTTTTGCAGTTTTAAAGTGTGTAAAGCTATTGTGGGGTTTACACTGCGATGTAGACAAAAGGCATCTAAATTGGATAACTTTACACAGGAGTGCTAAGCACTGCTTGTAGTGTTTTCTTAGCATGAAATGCTCGTCGGAAGACAAGTTGGTAAATCATACTGAATTCCTGTTTCTTCGCTCATTGGCTACACCCGCCGCGGTGGCTCAGTGGTTAGGGCGCTCGACTACTGATCCGGAGTTCCCGTGTTCAAACCCGACCGCGGCGGCTGCGTTTTCATGGAGGAAAAACGCTAAGGCGCCCGTGTGCTGTGCGATGTCAGTGCACGTTAAAGAACCCCAGGTGGTCGAAATTATTCCGGAGCCCTCCACTACAGCACCGAATTCTTCCTTTCTTCTTTCACTCCCTCTCTTATCCCTACCCTTACGGCGTGGTTCAGGTGTCCAACGATATATGAGACAGATACCGCACCATTTCCTTTCCCAAAAAAGCCAATTATTATTCGCTCATTGGCAGTTATCCTTTTATGCCGACAAAGTACAGATGTGTGTCTAATACAATTCACAAGGAGGGCTTCGTGCACATTAGTCATGTGTACTCAAATGTTCTCATTTTGTATAATACTATAAGCATTGCAAGTTTCTCTATTTCACAACGCAGACTGGATCTCTCGAGGGCCAGCACTTTCTGAAGACGGGAAACCTCGTCTCGCTTAGCGAACAGAACCTGGTCGACTGCTCCGGCGATTACGGCAACCAGGGCTGCAATGGAGGACTCATGGACTATGCTTTTTCCTACATTAAGGCCAACGGTGGCATTGACACCGAAGAAAGCTACCCATACGTAGCCATGGTAAGTTTACGTCATCGTTTTCCTCAGCTCTTAAATGCTTATAACGCTCAGTCAGAAATCAGCTGGGAGGTAGTTGACTTGCGGGCAATTTATCTAATACCAGCTGTACGCCAAACTAATAATTACAAATGGAAGCCAGTGGTGTTCCATGTGCTGCTTAAATGACACGCAAAGTTCCGGACATGATTTGATGAGGCTTGTGTAAGTTACGTTTTTCCATGAAAGGCTAATACATCAGCCCGTATTCCACATTCTGTTTCACTCACATGAGCACAGACAACATCACCATTCAGAACCCTGGCCTACAATGCAAAATGCTCAAAAAGAAGTCGGCTTAGAGTGAAAAACCGTCAAGCTTCTGAAGATAGCTATGTTCCTTGGATGAGCACGTTCTATATTGCCGGTCGATCAGTGTTTACACGCGACAAGCATCACTGCGGAACATTGTATGCAGTGTATAACTCAGACCAGTTAGCATTCCGTCATGTGTAAGCTAACCTCCACACACGGCTGAGCCAGCGAACACTGCGTGCGCTGGATTACCACGGTAGATATTTAATTAGCGTCGATTGACTTTAAGTTCTTGACTACAGAGGCACACAACTGCCAGCGTTTCTCTGCGCATCGGGCTCTCTGTAGCAAAGCAGCTCTTAAGGTGTCGCTTTATTTATGCCAAAACCTTTGCCATGCAGGACCAGGACTGCAACTTCCAGAAGGAGGACGTCGGGGCGACTGACACAGGGTACGTGGACATTCAGAAGGGTTCCGAAGATGACCTGAAGAAGGCTGTCGCCACTGCTGGTCCCATTTCTGTTGCTATCGATGCCGGTCATCAGAGCTTCCAGCTCTACTCCGAAGGTAAAGAGCTTGCTTGTGCTTCATCGCAAATAATGGGAGCAGCTACATTTTACTTAAACAGCATCACACAAATATTCGGATGCAAATAATTGATATCATTTCTTTCACGGGCTGCAGGAAATGGCTTCTAGGAAGTTTCAGTCGCAGGCGTGAGTTAGAGAGGAGAGATTTTAATGAAACAGGAAAGGTCTGCCTAGTTGTCGGCCTAGCAGATACTCCAGGTGAGGGTCAAAGAAAAGAAAAAGATACGAAAATAAGAAGATGAAATACACAAGAAAACGGGAAAAAAGAAAGTTTCAGAGGTGAAATCAAGCATACCTATCATTCACGCACTCACAAACACACATGATTATGAAAGGGTGTCAACCAAAGCCTTGTCTCTAAGAAAAACTAATAACAATTTTTCCCGCGCGCACCCGCAGCCGAAACAATCCAGGGTCCAATGACTCGCTACAGACACACGCGGTGGTCCTGACCAAGTCCTAAAGCACTTGACAATGCCTTCCGATGGTTATTAAAGATTAGGTGGTCGCAGCTCAAGTGCTGAATATCCTCGCGCACACCGCATGTCAGGCACAGAGAGCTACTTGATGCACTAATTTTATAAAGATAGGATTTAGAGATGGCAACGTTCAGTCGAATTAGGTGCCGGCAATTACGGTGCAGGCTACTAAATGCTGGCAGACGCAATGATTTTTGAGGCGTGATCCGCAACGTGAATGCAGAGCCCTTCTTCGTATTGAACCCACTTGCGACTTCCGCAGGCGTAAGTGGAAATTTAATGATTCCTAATGGTGTCCGAGGAGCCGCTGGACATTTCCAACTGCATTCCACGACGTCAAACTGCACTGGCCCTAAATGTTGCGATCTCACCAAACCCACCTGTGAAGAACCAGTTTTTGCCGGCGATGCCCGCGTAATCAGAAATGTGTTCAGGTTGGCCTGCCGAGAATGACGCTGTGATGCACTTCAGCGCTACCGCCGACCGATACCTTAGCTGCCTGTGCAAGACAATTGATAAACAATTATACACGCTGTTCATGCGTGTCTTCAGTTACTTTTCATGACTAATAGGCCCATAGTGCGGTTTCAAGGCAATAATGAAATGGACAGCCATAACTTTGCGTCGGTACATCTTTAATGTGCAAACTACACAACATTTATGATGTCTTCATTCGAGGACGACAGAGACATATTTGGAAAGGTTCATGGCCGATACAAATAGATGTCCTCTATTGAGAACGAAGCCGATTTAAGCATGACGTTGGGTTCCGTAGCGCAAACAAGGAAGGAACAAGACACAAGTGCTAACTGCGACTAACGCTTTATTTGGAGATCACAGAGTTTGTGAAAAAACTCACCAGGCGCAAGCAGGAAACACTGCAGTCATTATCACGGTGACCGTATCACGTTTGAATACGTGCACTGACATCGCACAGCACACGGGCGTCTTAGCGATTCGCCTCCATTGAAACGTAGCCGCCGCAGTCAGGTAGGGAAATTCAATTTCTATCAGGAATCTCCGCCCGGGGCAAATCGCAGGGCAATTTTTTTTTGTGTGTTTGCACTCCGCACGGAGTGTTCAGCCCACACGCCATGGTCAGTAGAGTATAAAAAACATGTGCAGGTGTTTTACTGCGTAATGTCAGCCCGAGAGTCTGTTTATTCCTTAAGCTTAAGATAGCAACATCAACTGCAACAGCTATGAAAAACGTTTCTTCCGCTTACAGCAACTGAAATCTCTGCACAGGGTAGAGTTGCGCCTGAACACAACTGATAAACGCTCCAAATTTACACATTTATTTAACTCATTTTCAATATGTCCTGCAGCACCGAATCATTTCAGCAGAGGAGTCGGTACAACAATAAAGTGATGATCAGTAATATAAAATACATAAAAAATGACAGGAAAGAACAAGAAGCAATGTATCAGCAACAGTGAAGCGGAAAATCGAACAAAATTGGGTGCAACAGCACATTTAGTGTACAGTGATTGATTTGAAAGAACAGTACAAACACAAATCACATCACACAAAAACACATCTCGCTGAAGCGCACCACTTGAACCGCAAATTATCCAAGTCATAAAACTTACGGGCAAATAATGAATGCTAGAAGTTGTTTCTTTTGCAGGTAATTTAAAAAATTTTAAAGCTGTGGTCTCTACTTTCTGCAATATAGTGGAGCGGCTTGGTGTATTTTTGCTTTATTTTTGCAGCATTTTAACCTTTTCCTCTGGCGTCTTGTCTGTAGCAGTTTATACCGTTCACAGTTACTTCTTCCTTAAATCGCAGGAGTGTACGATGAACCTCAGTGCAATACCGATCTGCTGGACCATGGTGTTCTAGCCGTGGGCTACGGTGTACAGGACGGAAAGAAGTATTGGCTCGTCAAAAACAGGTAATACCCCTCTAGACCTCAACGACATTCCAAAAAAAAAACAATCTGGCACCAATTATTGATCTTATAAAACCGCCTGCGACTTCTAGAGCTGCTAAAAATTCTTTGTTTGACCCTTTGTTCATTCTACCTCATGTCAATTGCGGCCATTCCAGCTATTATATGAGCAAGCCATTTTTTGTCGGTAAACATGCCATGGAATCAGATTTTGAGTAAGTTATTAATATAATTAGCAGGAAATTGCAGAGGAAAAAAGCAGAATGCTACTGGGCGTTTAAGTGTTGACCTATTTCAGTGTATTAGCTGGGAAGTCCAAAACCAAGGAATTTTAGCCTGTTCACGATCCCCTGCCCATATTGACAATACGTCACATATTTTACTCATCTTCATCATCAGCGTGACTACACCCGCTGCTGCGCAAAGGCCTCTCTAATATCTCTCCAATAAACTCTGTCATGGTACAGGCGTAGAGATGGCGTAGAGATAAACCTTGCGCTTCGAGTGCTAGAGGACCGAGGTTTGAATCCCGGGGTCGCACAGTTCTCCGGCAGGAAAAAAGAAATCCGCATGACCATGAAATTGTTAATTAGGCCTGGACAGCGACTTGATCTCGGTGACCAAAACCAACAACGCACTCCATCAATGAAACAGGATTTTTTACACCCCGCTATAGTACTTGGCCACAACCTCTTATATGAATAAACCAATATTTTATTACTACTATAATAATTGTACCAACTACAATACGTTGGCTGCCGAGTCCAACCAGAGCTAAACATTAAATCTGTGCTTCTCTGAACTTTGTTTTCCTCGAGAGCAAACGTATATGGGTAAACGTAGTAGTCTTAATGATTGGCCTTGTACTGAACACATGAAACACCTTTTTTACGATTTTAGTGCTTTTTCATGATATGTTTACCGTTCAAATTAGCTCAGCGAATAATGTGCCTTAAGCGCACATGATCAATACCTCGAGGTTAGTGAGAAGCAAAGCCAAGATGTTCACCGTAACAAATATCCGATTGGTGACCTCAACACATCGGGAAAAGCACGAGTATTTCCAGAGCCAGCATTGTGCAACGCTACTGCTTTGCATTAGATTTAGGTAAAGCTGGATTGGGCTGCCAGCTTATATATCTTAACACGTGGAATAAACTTGCGACAAATTAGGGACGAACTTCCCACAGTGGCGTTCGTCGGGCGTCAGCCGCATATGTGGCCATATTGACGCCTAACGTCTGTGAGCCTGGAAGCGGTGTTGCAAACCCGAGCCAATAGCCGAGCTGAAAGCTGGCTTCCTTTCTGATTTGGCTATTTGTACCGGCCGCCTTCGAAGCGGAACAACCGAGTACACAGTCATAATAGCGTGAAATCATTAATATTGCAAAAATAATTCTTTATTTACGCAAAAAAAGGTCACTTTTCTCGATAAGAAAATTCATCACGTTTTGAAACAGGCATGCTGCTAAGCGGTGCAAAATGCGTGAAAGACAAGCGCACCGTTGGAAATTACGGCACCGCGAGCCTCCAAGACCAAATAATTACACGTATTGCAACATGAGAATGCTTATACTCGTGTTATATTTCTTGTAACGCGGTGAAGATGAAACATTTTTCCATTTTATGTGGCGGTAAACCGCCACTAATTAGCGGCAATCACCGTCTGTTCATCGTACTCAGTTTAGAGACGAACAACAAGTGGCGCAGTCACCGCTTCCTTGCTCCATATGACTCCGCACAAAGTGCCTTGAGTACGGCGCAGTCGCGGCGTTGTCGCCCGCGTAGTGAACTTCGTGTCAAAAAGTAATTCCGCATGGATCGGCCTTAACAAAGAAGGACCTTGTGGCAGTCACTTCCAATTGTAATCCGAAACTATCTGAATTTTTCTAAATGATTTTCGTAACCTCTATGAACACTCACTGGGTTGTTGCACAAAATGTTTTAATTTTTTTGCTTCCAGCTGGGGTGAAGACTGGGGTCAGAACGGATACATCCTCATGTCTCGCGACAAGGACAACCAGTGCGGCATCGCCACTTCTGCCAGCTACCCCCTCGTCTGAGTTAATCCTACAGCCACAGAAAATCACCGAGTCAGAACAGTTACAAGTTATTAATAAACCAATGAATATAAATAAGGCACAATCAGCATAACTTTTTCTTCCTTGTCCTGATACGACAATAGCTCTAAGTGAGGAGATGATGCATAAACAAGTACCGGAAAACGAAAAACAAGTCAATTTTTGTTTTGGTAAGCGAAGCTTTGTTCTGGATATCAGGAAAAGAAAAGCACAACTTCCGCCATTTTATCGAGCTTCCGTTTTTGAGGACACATGGTCAACTATGGCCAACAGTGAAATTGATATGGCCTGAAAAACCACATATCACATATATATCGCAAATAAGAATGTAGCGAAGTCTTAATGCGTTATCTTTTTCGAATTGGATCTCCGCTATTGTGAATGAATGCTGACGAAACTGACATAAAATAAATGAATACCGATGTCTTCTGCAGAGTGTGAATTGTGGTATCGAATTGCTAGGCTCTCATGCCAGGCCAGCGTTTTTTGAAGGAACATTTCTTGCACTTGCGTCATTTTTCTGCACGTAGCTAATAATGTATGTAGCGCAAATACAATTTCTCAGGCGGGGTCCTTTATTTATGGTAGCCAGGAAATATTAGCGGTTCTTGGTTGAAAAGAAGTTTTCCTGACGCTTTCGAAACAGTTGTGAGGGACGTGTTGTCAACCAGCGATCTGATGTGTTCACAGCATAAGGTAGCAAGAGAAGAGGTAGTCAAGAACACCTCCCGTCTGAGAACACCGAAAATTTCACACTGTTTGCTGTATCCTAACAACGCCTATACTTCGCGTGCTTTGGTTATGCGCTGAATACTAGGCAGCTATTGTAGCCTGTGCAATAAAGCACTGGCAGATAGTTTTCCTATGTGCCTGAATAATGCGCTGCAATTTAAATGACACAAATTGCAATGTCTACTAATCTACTTCTCTTTCTTCATCATGCGAATGGTATATTTAGCTGCAGTGGTTGTTTTTTACATGCGTGCAATTATTTCAGCTTCGATTTTCAACTGACTCAATCGAACATGATCTGGAAACCACGGTAAACTTGAACTCACGTATAAACTGAGTTTACTGGAAGAATTCGAAAATTTTCCTTCTACATGGCATCCAGCAGAAAAGAACTTTCTATGCTACAGTTCCCAGTGGGATTCGTAGCAGAGCCGGTGGAGACGTAGAAGGTTTCCGATGCCTCCGACCTGTCGGCCTTCGACACTGCGTCTCATACTACATGTAAAATGCGGAGAGTTTCTCACAGCCTGCCGTGCTTTATAAACGTAAACTCTGACGTTTCCTCGGTGCTACAACTCAACGATTGAATCGTTGCGATGACCGGAGCATACGGCAGGCGAAAAACAGGGGATGAGCATGAGAAGACGTCGGGTGACGTATCCTCTCCGCTTATCTTACCTGGTAGGCGTTAGTGTGGAATATCTATTGGCAAAGATTTCGCTCTCATTAAGACTTGCATTTGTCGCTCCCACCACGGCGTAAGTGGGGCTTCTGTAGACTACATCAGACACGGGCGAATCGCACAAAAATATACGCGTGATGAAATGACTGGCTGTCGGAATGCACTGTGCCAGTGCAACATAGTCATTGAAGCAACGTAGTGGATACTGTGCGTTGTAGCCAAGCTCTTTGCTGCATCTTTCTCTATTCGTCTTCATTGTACTTGTTTTCAAAACTTGTTATTTCACTCAATTCATGTGAAGAAATACCGCTGCTTCTCTTGATAGCGAAGCTGCAATATTTTCTTCCCACAATGTTTTTATGTGTTTCTGCACGCAGAAAACGTAGACCAATAGCAGGCCCCAGCGAAGCTAGACAAGCCCATAAGCACTGGCGGAAATCCGTACGAACTTCGCTTCGTAACTTTTTCTTTAGGTGTGTTCAAATCGATAGGTTGAAGCACTTCCGGACAACGTTTTCTTCTATTTTTCGGGGCATCTCTACTGCAACATCAGATTTGCGCCACCCCCCCCCCCCGTCTTCTGATGGTAGACAGGGAGCAGTCGTCGTGCCAAATCGGCGGATTCGACCGCAACTCTTCCTTACGCGGGCGCGCTACCTCCCGCTGCATGGCAGCCGACGGCATGGGAGTGCGCAAGGAATTATGGGTACTTTCTACGCCCGCGACGCGCAACTTCCTCTGGACAGAGCGTGAGTCTTCCAAAAGCCGAGTCGGGGCGGTTTGTCTCCACCGGATTTAGGCGGTCTGTAGCAGAACGTGCTGGTCCAGTTTCGTGGTCGGAATTCTACATAGCATTGCTGCTGACCGAAATGCAGTAAAACCTAGGCTATCTGTTCTCTCTTTATTCCTTGTAATAATATGGTTTCATTGCACTTTTAGGTCCCACATTACGCCGCATTATTCGGTGCATAACGCAGAGCACGTTTGTGTTTTAAGATCCTAACTTCTTTCTCTCTTGCCGGCAAACCCTCGTTTAATACTGATGTAGATCATATGCACATCGTTTCACACGCCCCTAAGATGCGGCCGCATACGTCCATTTGGGCACGTGTTAGACATCACTGCGGCTCAGAATTTTTCAACAAGGCAGGTACTGAATGGAAAAGCAATACGGATGTGATAGCTTATAGATGAACTTTGTCATTCAGCTGAGCAAAGTCGCATAGAGGTGAACCTTACAAAAAATTTTAAACAGTCTATAGACTGACCATAGACTTCTGTCTATAACGTCTAAAGACTCTCTATAGACAAACCCTAGAGAGCAGTTGATATGCAATACCATTCATATAGACAGTCTATAGATAGCCTATAGATTTATAGCCATACGCTTTTAGTAGACGTTTCTCTATACACAGTCTGTAGAATACGATTGGATGAAAAGAAATATCTATAGGAAGGCAATACAGTCCATACGAAACATATAGACTGGCTGCAGAGCATTTTTGTAATACTATATAGATCGAGAGGCTGCGCATCTGCACCACGGCCACCTAGGAGACATGCAGTTTGACAATTCTTTGAGTATACAATTTGCACAAAAGCGGCGAAAACCCGACGTCCTTCCGGGAGAAATAAAATTTTGTAGGGAATCCCTGCTAATAATCCCAATTTCCCCTCACCCATACCGAAAGACATGTCCATTCAACCCCTGAATTTCGCGTACGGTGCTCTCCAATGAGCTACGGCGGCGTCTGTCCAATCTTCTCTTTTCGATGTGTCTACGTTGCTTGTAGCCTAAACTTGAGACTGTTCAACAGTGCTACCCTCTTCCATAGCGGTAAGCGGCGAACACTCTGTAATACCGCAAGTTTCACGTGGAACTTGAACGAATGATGAGGGCAGAAGCTTTGCAAGAGAACCATCCTAAGCTGGCTGTGGTGTCAACAGGAACAGAACCGCCCTTTTTAAGCTATTGAGCAGCAGTTTCAAAATTATTTTAAAGAACTTTCAAACCGGCTAGATGGTTTTCAGATTGAGACGGCATTTTACGGATAAAAAGGCACGCGAACTGCTCGAGGCGTATTATATAAGAAAGAGGGGGGCGGGGTGTGTTAGTGACACGTCTGTGTCTCTGTTCGGGGCAGAGATGGGTCATCTTGTGCTGTTTCGGTGAAGGAGGCGTTGTTTTCTGGTCTGCGCACGTGTGGTCATTGGTATATATTGTTGATCTGTCCTGCGTAATTAACAAGACGTGATAGTGCCAGTCCCATGTCCTTCCTTTTCTTTCGTGTACGTGTTCTATTAGCGCTAGTAAGGCCGTCTGAAAGAGTAGGAAAATGAGCCGCTTGTGATGACATACAAATGAAGGAAGCCAAGTGCCACTGAAATGAAGGAAAGCTCAGGGGAATGTGTATTCATTGTTTTCGTTTACGGCAGTAATCAGTAAGACATTTTTAGTGTTGATATTTTATGGATGAAAGATAACTGATTACAAAGTAGAAGAAACAACCATATGACGCCGGTGGGATGAACCCACGACCCCTGAATTTCGCGTATGGTGTAGCTGCAACACACCTCGTCCGCTGTTTATCGCCAAAAAAGTAGAGCAGAATTGATTCCTGTGGCCGAGAACAACGTTATATTTTTCATCATTTGAAGGTAGCGCGAAAAAAGACTGGCGAGAAAGAAGAAGGCACCACTGCTTGTTCAAAACTGAATTATTGAACGGACATCGCGCAATTTATACCTGGCGAAAAAATTGCAGCCAACTTAGCTTACTTGGCCGAATTCAAATGACGTGCTCTAGCCAATCGCGCTCAATTGCGCTTTCGGTTCGAGGCTAGCGTTTCATGGTCAGGCGCGGCGCAGTCGCGGCCATATTTATTTCATTTCTGCAGGTATACCTGGCCTCACAGATTCAACAGACCGCGAGTTACATGCAGATTGGGAACCTTAGTGCCGGCGTTCTAAAAATGCATAATGAAAAAGAAAAATTCACAGCGGTACATAATTCCATTATAAGTTGGCAACACGATAGCATAAGCAGCGGTTGATGCCTTTACAGGAAGGGACGTCACTTTCGGTCTGCTTGCGTCAGTTTCCTTCAGCCAGTTTGAATGCTCCTCTCTGTTGACATGTACTCCTTCGGGCTGATCAGTAAATTCAGCTTACGACGAGATATTTTCTTCGTGATAAGGCTTCCAATACTATGACATTACAAAGAGCGCAAGAATGTGATGTTTTCCATGCAGTGCGATTTTCGTAATGACTGGAGCTGAGATGCTTTGATTACCGATGGGTTTACACAACTGGCCCCATCCTTTCGTTCCTGTCGAGGTCGATCTAAATGTAACAGAGTGCGCCACTTTGCTGTTCTGCTTTCATGCTGGCTCAAGGCACGAAGTGCTGTCTTCGAGGCACAATCGTTTGTATTGCTGTCCTCGCTGGACTGCTTTATAGGCATTTTGGATACCCTGCACTAATCTTCAAGATAATATTTCATAAATCAGCTGAGCATGTCTCTGTTAGTATCTTTTGAGTAATTGACAAGTTTTCACGGTTCAAAATCAGCTTCACGAGACTTGTGAAGAGCATTCTACGACCGCTGTTAGCGAACAACAGCGCCTGGCCCTGCAAGGGTGTTTTGATTCAGGATATTTTAAAGCTGTGGGCACCTCAAGACTTCGACATTCAAGCGAGGAACTTGGAAATTTGCGGCGCACGCTGTCCTTGCTAAAACCTGCCTTCGAGCATCGATAAAAATTCAAATTCCGTGAGATTGCTTCAAGGTTCCTGAGGAAATGATGCTGCAGTTGTTTAAAGCGTAGCTCCTCCTTCCCGCTAATGTTTCTTTCGTCAAGAAACCGGTTTGCAAGAAGTGCGGGGTTTTAGAAATGGTAACTTATGATAATAGTTTATAATCTCTGAAATATCACGATACGCAATATTTATCGTAGTTTGCAGGTAAAATAACGGTTCAGAAAAAGCAGGCTATTTTCAAAAAATAGCCTGGCCTCACAATATAGAAATTAAACGTGAACGCGCCTTAACGACCACCTTTCAGAAAAAAAGTATTGAAAATATTAACCTGTTTTCTCGTCATCGCCTTTTTATTTCATAAGCGATGATGTTGAGTTTTAAAATTTGTAGTGCGGGCGAAGGCTAATAATACTGAAGAAAAGTTCGGTATACCCAAAATGGCTCTACACACCACCCCGCACCCACAAGTTTATGATGATAATATTCCTTCCGATTTATTAGTCTATTGAATGCACCGGAAGATTAATAAGAACACATTTTTTTTACTTTATATGAGTTATATTGTTCAACTTCCGCATCTTTCTCGCATTCTACTTTGGCCGATGGCCAGCCAAAAAACTATGGCGATGAAATCCATGACTTCTTTGCGTCGGCTGCATTTGTCCTTAAATTCGAGTAAATTTTACAGATAAGTGAATAATGCAAAATACTTGATATTGTTGGGAAGCAGGAACCTTTCCCATGCCTGTGGTCTACAAGTTAATCACAAAACTAAAGAAAAACTAATCACAAAAACTAAACAAAAACACAACATAGCTTCCTGCAGCATTTCTTCCTTAAGAGCCCTCACAGGCTCGCATCTTACGCGGTTCAAAAAGTATACGTTCACAGTATTAAAAAAAGACGAGGTTCTAAAAAATATTAAGCTCCCTTTCTATTATCAATGCGACAGCATTAAGGGCCCGGTGTCGCAGAAAAGCCGGTGTTGTCGGCGTCGGCCGTGAACAAAAAATCCCAGAAGCATCAATAAACAAAACCGAGTAGGAAATTGGTCGAGTTCGGGAATCGAGCCAGGACCTCCGGAGTGCGAGACGAGCACGATAACCACTCCGCCACGCCAACTGTACGGTTTAGAATGAACGAAGGCGCGTCTAGTGAATACACCGTTGTCTTTGAAAATTAAAATTAGTTTTTGGGGAGACGAAATGGCGCAGTATCTGTCTCACATATCAGCTGACACCTGCACTGCGCCGTAAAAGAAGGGATAAAGGAGAGAGTGAAAGAAGAAGGGAAGAAAGAGGTGCCGTAGTGGAAGGATCCAGGATAATATCGACCACCTGGGGATTTTTAATAATTAATAATTGGTTTTTGGGGAAAAGAAATGGCGCAGTACCTGTCTCATGTATCTTCGGACACCTGAACCGCGCCGTAAGGAAAGGGATAAAGGAGGGAGTGAAAGAATAAAGGAAGAATAGGTGCCGTAGTGGAGGGCTCCGGAATAATTTCGACCACCTGGGGATCTTTAACGTGCACTGACATCGCACAGCACACGGGCGCCTTAGCGTTTTTCCTCCATAAAAACGCAGCCACCGCGGTCGGGTTCGAACCCGGGAACTCCGGATCAGTAGTCGAGCGCCCTAACCACTGAGCCACCGCGGCGGGGCCAAATGCACTGACATCGCACAGCACACGGGCGCCTTAGCGTTTCGCCTCCATCGAAACGCGGCCGCCGCGGTCGGGTTCGAACTCGGGCACTTCGGATCCGTAGCCGAGCGCCCTAACCACTTAGCCACCGCGGCGGGTCAATTAGAAGGGTGCTTTACATTTACTTTCGGCGCGGTTAGCGTGTCCACCGAGGTATGTGAGACAGGCGTCATTTCCTTTCCTTAAAGCAAATTTTATATTCATTTTCCTTGCCTTACGGCGTGATTCAGGTGTCCACCAAGATATGTTTCATTTCCTTAAATTGTCCAGGCAAGGCGTCGCGCCGAACGGACGATGGCGCTCCGCGGATTCCTTGGCAACACTGAAACACGCTGTCGCGTCCTGCTCTTAAAGACGAAGCTTAAGCGTCCTCCAATTTTTATTTTGAATAAACCGCTACTACTGCTACAACTAGGAATGTAGATTTTTTATTTCCCGTCAAGATGCACATTTCCTCAAAATTTTCATTTTCACAAACTTTATGATGATTGTGGAAAAACATATCAACTGTAATATATATTGACTTAAAATATAAACTATAATATATAATAGTCACTTCATTAAATTCTTTGAATTATTAAAGGCAAAGGGACATATTTTGGGCCCAGTAAGGAACTAGTGTCTGTGTAGCCATTTCGAAGGAAAAATATTCACGGGGGCACTTTGTTGACCAAGTGCCCCCGCGGCGGTGAGGCGAAAGCCTTTAGCGCGGCGTTGCTGCTTGTGTCGCTGATGTATGGTGAAGATGTTGATTAAAGGCTACAAAATTGTTTTCTTCACAACACTTTCGCTACAGTTCATTCGCGCGTGAACGGTTGGTTACCGTAGACACAGGAAGCGTTTAGGCGGCATCCTTCCGTATCGACATAGCCTGAGTCGCTTTGGGACGTTAAACCCCCAAAAACCAAACCAAACAACACCTTCCGTATCGGCGTTTAAGAGGCGTCTGGCAAGACTGCCTGGGGAGCACTCCTCTCGAACAATGGTGGCGCCCCTGAATGACGTCACACGCATGCGCAGCAGGTTGAAGCGCTGGTGCATTGTCTGCTGGCGCCTTGCGCATACACAGTTCATTATCATATGAAGAGTTCCTAGTTACTACATGCTATACCAACCAATAGTATTAAAAATTAACTAATCACCAATTTACTAATTGAACAAGTACCATTTATTAATTACCCATTTATAATATTACCTACTATTGTATGAATTAGTAATTAAATAATTACTAATTACTATTATTTACCGATCATCCAGCCCGTCAATATCTACCGGGAAGAAGAACCGCAAGAAATCAACGAAAAAGACACCACGTAACATCAATGATCAGCTTTAAGTGTCTCTCACTCCTCAAACACCTGCTCTAAACGGTCCCAACGAGAAAAAGACAACACACACCTTAGAGAACAAGTCAATGTCTTAAATCGGCGCCTTCAGCGGCTAGAAGCACAACGACAACAGCCCGCGCCGTCAGCACAACAAACACCAGGGACTCAAACCTGGGAAGTAAGACCCAATGCGCAAGTAGATGCATCCCCGACAGAGCCCCTAGTCTTGCAAGCTTACCAGCTGCGATCCAAACGCTCATCACCGAGCAACACCAGTTTGCCGCCCAGATGCAAGCTCAGACGCAGGCCAGTACACAGATAGGGCAAGCCGTAGCTGAGCTCCAACGCAGCGTCCGCGTCTTGGAACACGGCCCACCCAAGAGAATCGACGATATAAACAAGCCAAGAGCTAAGCTATAAAGGCGCATCAACCACTTAAACGACCTCAGTGACGCAGAAAGCAGCATCGATGGCAGCAACTACTAATACCTCTCGAGACATCCCAAATTCATTGGAAATATCGCAGTGGAACTGTCGCTCGTTCTATAAAAAAGGACCCTCGTTACAACTCTTCATCCAGACCTCCTCTACTACACCCGACGTCATCTGCTTTCAAGAAATAGGAACGCAATCCGCCACCCTAAGAGACTACTACAGAATTTTTAATCCGGTTTCACCACGAGTCGCTGTGTATGTATCAAAATCCATAGCCTCTGTGGCCCGCTCCACCTCATTTACCAGGATTAACCACATATTACTAGAAGTCCTCCCACAATAGCGGGGTAAACACGGCACCTTTATATTGAACGTATATAGCCCACCTCGTGCACAACAAGAATAGTTTGGAAACATACTCCAGAAATGTGCTCGAATAGCAGGCAAAAACTAGCTTGCAGTATTAGGCGACCTGAACGCGCCCCATACGGCCTGGGGGTATACAAATGACACCAGAAAAGGCACCTCCCTGTTGGACGCAGCGGACAGGGAAGCGTCATACTAGCCACGATCTTTACGACACGTACCAGAATCGGCAACAGCGTATGCAGAGGCACCACTCCTGATCTATCTTGTACAAAGAATGCTACTAGCGCCACATGGACCAACCTCAGGGAGACCCTGGGGAGTGATCATTACATTTTGAGTACCGCAATCTCCACCCCAAAGCTCAGATGTTTCATTGGGGATCCGAATATCACTAATTGGGAAGCGTGTCGTGAATTCCCCCTAATCGAAGGAAGGATCACGAGCATAACAGAGTGGACACGACACTTACGAAATATTCATGCTTCCGTTACTCAAAACATAAAACGCACGGTCGCCCCTCCGGAAGTCGATCGACATCTACAGTTGTGCGAGACGAGAAAGAAACTCAAAAGACTTTGGAAGCAGCAGACTCAATAAACTCCGCCTGCGCATTGCCTCAATCATGGTGGAAGCTCAGCAATATATTCCACCCAACTTGCTCAACAAAATTGCGTACAGTTCTGTGCCGCCTTGAAAGGAACCCTCAGTACTGCTCAAACCTGGTCCATCCTCCGCAGTCTCATTGAACCCGACAAAGCCAAATCGGCCACACATCGTACACTCAAAACAATAGCTCAACAATTCCATGGGACCGACAAGGAACTCAGGGACGCTTCGTTGACGCGTTACATTCGCGCGACACTCCAATATCACCTTGTCCAACCACCTACAACGGCCTTCCAAACCCCACACTTGATGCCCCAGTAACAATAGCCGAGTTGCAAGACGCAGCCCGTGAATCGCAGCGCAACACTGCACCTGGAGCGGATAAAATCACAAACGCTATTATTCGTAACCTCAATCATGCGCATATCAAAGCCATCACTTACTACTTCAATGACGTACTCTGGGAGAAGGGCATTGTACCTCAGGATTGGCGTCCTGCCGAAATTATCACCATTCTCGAGGCCGGCAAGTGGCCATCACTTGATTCCCTCCAGCCCATCTCCCTAACCTCATGTTTAGAGAAACTCTATGAGCGGGTCATCCACACCCGCACACAAAGTTATATTAAAGGCAATGATCTCTTCCCCCTACTATGGTTGGGTTCAGGCCAGGGCTTTCGGACCAAGACGCTTTCCTGCTCCTGCGAGAAGTGCTTACCAACATCCCCAAAGGTCAAGAACATCTCATCTTGGCCTTGGATTTAAAAGGCGCCTTCGACAACATATCCCACGAGGCGATCCTTCAAGCCATAAATAACCTTAACGGCGGAGAAAAGCTCCTTGCTTACGTGCGTGCGTTCCGCGCGGGCAGCACGGCCACGATAGACATTGGACAGACACATTCCGACGTTAAAGATATGCCACACAAAGGAACACCTCAGGGAGCTATTATTTATCTCATGCTTTTCATCATTTCTATGCTCAGGCTATCGCGTGCACTACAAGCACTTCCAAGTGTCGGCTTTACCATATACGCGGGATGATATAACCATATATATAACCAAAGGGATCCATGGGCCAAAAAGTAACCACCCTACAATCAGCATTCCAGATCGTGCAGGACTTCGCCTCGCAAAGCGGCCTCCACTGCGCCCCGGGGAAATCGGAGGTCATACGAGCACATGACCCGAGATACATCTCTCCAGGTCCCATCAACCTCACGATCGAGAGTCAAGCCATCAGGGAAGTTAACCTGATGCGCCTTCTTGGTCTTTGGATACAGAGCAACCTCCATTTTACCCACACAATCCAGACTCTCAAAATCACCGCAAACCAGATAGCTCGAATGATCAGCCGCATTACCAAGCATCTCCCAGGAATGCGAGAAGACACTCTTCGGTTGGCGCAAGCACTGGTACTTAGCCGACTGACATACGCACTACCCTTTCACATGCTAACAAAGGAAGAGAAGCCGCAAGTTGACACCATCATAAGGGTAGGGGGTATACAAGACGGCCCTTAACCTTCCTAAAAACACCTCGACGAAGCGTCTGACCGCATTAGGAACTTCAACACCTTTGCGGAACTAACATAATCCATCCCTGCCCCTCAAACACTAAGACTTCAGACCACCCAAGCTGGACGAGCTATCCCACGCCAAGTAGCCATAGTTGTGGACATCCGCGGACTACATGCTCAATCCTCTATAGAAAAACAGCGCAGGAAATACATCAGTGTGGCCCCGATACCTAAACACATGCTTAAAGACGTTCACAGAAGCAGACGACGAGCGCGAGCATCCTACCTACGCTGACGCTGAGCCAATTTTCCGAAAGAGCTGGGGGGTACCAGAAAGGCAACATTAAAGGCAAAACGCTAGCCGAGGTTGCAGATAACATCAACTGCAACCTACTCCCCGACCCAGCACCCTTTGCCAGGGTTGGAAAAAGCGTCAGCGTCGACACGTGCCCCGACCTCACATTCGTAAGAGAGAGAGAGAAAGACAAACGGAAAGGCAGGGAAGTTAACTACGCAGCGCCCGGTGTGCTGCCCTACTTGCGGGAACCTCAACAGTTGCTACCATTTCAATCGCCCAGGACTACCCACTCTCGATGTATATAACCCTCGACACCCTGCGGATCCACATACGGCCTCTAACAAGGATTCCCCAGCACCACCTTGTGTCAGTGGCGGATCAAATACCACACGCAATCAAGCAAACACAATGGGAGAACCTATTGGAAAATTTAGGCAGCGACCACTATATGGAAGATATGGAGATATGGAAGAGATTTTTAGGCTGACGGTGATGATGATGGCGATGATGATAATAATGACTGTTTCCAAGTGGCTAATATCTACTATATGTTTTCTCTAAACACCGACCGGCCTCTTGGGATAGGTAAATGATATTGTTCATTGTAAAAATCTAAATTGGTTGGAAATTTTACTGTTAAGAACAAATCTGTCTGCATAACATATTGATGAACTGTCTTCTAGCGCGCACAAATCACATTATGCGTCCTTTTTTCCAGGTAAGACATCTTTTTAGACCGAGATAGTCTTTTTAATTAAGAGCGCTGCAATTTCTGCCGCAACGCACTAGGGAGGTTCTGAGTACGATCCCTAGTACAACCGGGTATGGCGCCAACGACCATATAATGGCTGAAAGCTTTTTCTTGGCCGGCCTGATGCTCGCCTTATGTAAGGTGCGATGGTTGCGAAATGCATCTTTGACCTCACATTCGGAGAAGAAAACACTTTCGCTATAGTGTGCTCTTTTGGCCGAAGCTGCCACTTTCATTAAAATTAATAATGTTCACGCATTCCTGCTAGCACAAAGGTGTGGACACTCGGGCAAATAAACTTCTGCGCTCCTAAATGGCGTGGTCGCATTCATTTCAAGGGACATTCGAAAAAACACTTCAGCATAGATACCGAAGATTACGACGCTTTTGGTGCAATTCCAACTAAAAACTTCCGAAACTATTCATAATTATACCAATAAACAAGATATTTGTACGTGTCAATCCCACAGACAAGTGCAGTTACCAAGTTCTTCATAGCAGTGATGAACTACCGAGTTAAGATTGCGCATCTAACTTACGTATTTATGAAGAACAGGGCTCCATCAGTTCTCTAAATACTTAATGATGTGACTCAGTACTAATCATGGCCTTGCATGAACGCCATTCGTACACACTAGGGGCTGAAGTACTCAAGTGACCCTTGTCAGCAATGAGGGACGGAAGCAGCCGAGACATATTGCCGAAGCACCTCAGCGCTATCATGCTACGCTTTCTTCTAAAGCCGGACGCAGTCAAACGAAAGTCAAGAAATGTGCATTACCAGCCACATTATCTGTCGAGCCTACATTCCGCAGTCACTGTTTTTATTTTATTCTTATTAATTCCTGACTTAATCCTTCGACATCCTGCACTAAGCTAAAATGACCAATTCATATTTTATTGAAGAAATTATTGCCAACCCCTTCTCGTCTTTCCTTACGACGAGCCATAAGAATTAATCTTCAAAGGGACTACATCTGTTTCAGTACGTCTGCGTGGGCTTCATTTCAGCGCAACTCAAGCGATTTAAAATGCGGTGCAGGCTAACTTTTTACCATTCCCATATTACATGAAGTTCGTCGCCTAGCTTTGCAGTTCTCATTGTGCATCATGCAAAAAGTCGAAGGAGCTTTAGGGAGATAAAGGTGTGACTTGTCATCTAAAAGTTTCCTAACCTTCAAGCCAAATTGATAAGCAAGTTGCTTAGCCCTAACTATATTAACAATTATAAGGCTACAATTTATTATCGAAAGTACAAGTTAGGCGCAGCTCGTAAAATTATGATCAAATCACAAATTGAGCTTTCTTGATCGTCACTTTTAACTCTGAACCAACTGCAGAATATTGTACCATATAATTATGGTAAGTACCATTATGGTAATTGTGGCAAGTACCATATAAGTATGGCTTCCGAAAGTTTTAAAATAGGGCTTTAAGTGAAGCTCGAACCCGTGGACTCCGGACGAGTAGGGGACCACCCTGGATGATTTTTGTTTGTGTAATAAAGTCGTTTTCATACATCCATCCTCCAGCACCTCTTTCTTCTGTTCTTCTCTCACTCCCTTCTTTATCCCTAACCTTACTGCGTTGTTAAAGTGCCCGCCGAGATGTGAGACAGATACTGCGCCATTTCCTTTCGCCAAAAAGCAATTTTCAATTTCAAACCTACGTTATCATGCCAGGCCTTCCTTGGCAAGAGAGCATGGCTGAACGTGGAGTCAAGGCAATCTAATCTGAGAAAACTTCGCTTTAGGAGGAGTGTGTCCAGAGTATGGCCGTTTTAATGAATTCCAGGAAGCCCAAGTCGAAAACAATGCCTGGTACGGTTCTAAAAAGGAAAAGAGCCCAAGACATCTATTTAGCACTTCAAGGTACTCATTGATGCAAATGAAACTTTCTCTCGCATGAGTACACACTGAAAAAGTAAAGTTACTCTCTCTTGGCTAGATCGATTAACCGCTAGAAAGAATAAGGTTTTACTGCGCATGTATGAAGCAGCTTAGTCTACCGTCCTTGATTGAAAGTATAAGGAAATTTAGAGCGATAACCAGTGGTGCTGATCCAATTTCCTGCCTGCCAAATTAGGTGGATTTAGGAGGCTGCCAATTCTTCTAAAGGGCAACAATAATCAGCTCTAAAAAGAGGAAGCGTAATATTTCAAGTTCAGCCGAAATCGGTTACCGACTTGTGCCTGCAGTGATTTCATTGGGCCGCTTCGGAAAACCCTGTTCTCATAGTGATATAAAACGATTGATGCGAAAGGGTGCTGCGCTTATCTATAGTAATCCTGATATTTAGAGGACGACACGTGCCGGTATCGTTGAATTACTCAGTTCATAAATCAACTTGATTTCACGTGACGCAGTTCGTGGGAGTGGATGCTGATTAATAAGCGATGATGCGCAGTGATTACAGAACGCGGGGTACAGTACGTATCAACGATCTAATCTTATCAGTTCCTTTGTGACTGTCATTCTCTCTTCACCTGAGTGATGCTTATCTCTCTGTTGGAGAAAATCAAACTTATGAACTGGGGTGCTCGAGTTTGAGCGGGCGCTAACACTTATTTTTTGCGCGTGATTAACAACACAGAACCCGAATGAAGAAGTTATTCAAGGAAAAGGAAAAAAGGAGGCGGTTTAAAGCCAAAAATGGAGCAAAGTTCTCTTCAAGAAACTGCAGACATCTGTTTTATAACTTATGGGAGCTTAATCGATTGATTTTTTTTTTCTGAAGGTTTATAAGATGAGCAAGACGCTCAACTTCGCAAAGTGTTTCCTGCGGCTGTTCTACACGTATACCTGGGCGAAAAATATCCTTATATTAAAAACCATCGCAATAGAGAGCACAATGCGGGTAGTAATTACGTTAATTATAGCCGTCGTTCAATACGGACTCACAAAAGTCGGTTTAGAAATCGATTATGCAATCAACAATCATGTGTGTAGGCTTCAGCGACTTAGAGGTGATGCTTTCGACCTAGTTCCAGTCGTAGCAACAGTAAAACAGAGCGAGATGGTGTGCTCTCGCGGTACTTAACTAGAAAATATACATTTACTAAGTACCGTTTAAAGGTACACTGAGGACTAATGGCAGTCAAATTGTATCGACAGAGTACCATGCTCTAACACAGGTGTCGCCGTCAGCGGCCGATTTCGCAACTAAGCTGCTGACGTCAGCACCGATTTTGGTCGTAAATTACGAAAGCTACGCTAAACCGCTACTCACCTCGAAACGGTAACATTCCATACTTTCCGGTGAAGACATCGTGAGTTTGCATCAACTGGCAGGAGGATTTTTACTTCCCATTTGCTCTGTGATAAATGCGTCATTTGCTACCCGACAAACATGAACATATCCAGAAAGAGCGAGATTCACCTTCTTCACAGAACAATAACATGATCGGTACTTCCTGAGTGTCCCTTTATTACTTGTGCCTCTCATATGCGTCTGCTTTTACTAAGTTGACAATAGGCTCAGATGCTGTAGCGTGTCTTGGCTGCAATAGCTTCTTATGCTTTCATTTCTAACTTCAGGGAGTATATCGCACTTAAAGCAGCACTCATACGTAGTGATGGCAAAAGTTTCGCATTTGTAAGGCCGCCCTCGGAGTAAAAGCCAGACTGTTGTACCTCAAAAGCTATGAGCGAGAACTCCTAATTAACTTCATCGTCTGCGCCTTCAACTTAGGCCGAAAAAATTACGCCGAGTGGAGCTCGAAGATTCAACAATTAATGCACAGCTAGCTCGCATAACAATACTTAAGGCAGTGTCACATCTGACTGCTTAGAACTATATGTGGTACATTGCGTCGATTGTTTTCACACTATTGGCCTTAATATTGCCGTCCGATATGAAATTCAATCGCATTGACAATCAAACTGCATCAATTTGATCGCATCTTTTCGGTGATTGACATTAAAAAGAATTTTTGTAGGAGGCAAGCGCCTAAAAACTAAAGAGAGAAAAGGGAAAGGCATTTCAGTTTGTTCAAAACTTCCTCAGACTTCTCTAAAAATTGCGTACATCGTATGACTGCGCCAGCATTGTTCAGACTCGCTAATTCCTGATTATTCGGCTATGAAAGCTCATGAATTCACTGAGCAGACGCTAGTCATAGTTCTAGTTCGCACTTTGCGGGGCCTGTCTCTGTCACTTACTGTTCTGCAAAATGATGACCGCGTGTTGAGCCACTGACTGGCGGACTGCAGAAGTGATGGAGCCCTTTGACGTTGCTAACCTAGGTATTCATTCTACGTCAACTGTGTTTATTGGACGAAATAAGTGTTTTAGATTCAATGCAGCTTGCCGTTTATTTAGGAGGCTGCACGGTTTGGTTTGGCTTACTATGTTATGTGTGTGTGTGTGTGTATTTTATTGAAATTTTAATTCTTGGGTGTGCGCAGTTCTCGCCAGTTTCATCCGGCTGTCGTTGCCTGTGAACTCTCGCCCGTCTCAATGAATTGAGGTCGCGCTCAATAACCTGAAATTTCGTGTAATTCAAAATCTTGCACCAACTTCAGCGAAAAACCGACCTCCCTTTTACATGGTGCACTGAGATAACGAACAAAAAATGAAAACCTCGAGACATCGCACCCATTTCCACGAAGTCTATTGTAATCTTTTGCAATATTATCTGCACATTGCATCACTTTTTGGCTCAGAGCTAATTGCACGCCTCTTGTAGAGGAAGTGCACTCCGGCTGATACCGAATGTGTTCACGGCCGCGATCCGCAAGCAGTCCACTGATGCAAAGGCTCCTCCTGGTGCCTCTCGAGCAGTGAGCTGAGATAAAACCTTGCATGCTGCAACGTGGCGTCGGACCGACAGTAGAATTTCCAATCCGCGATTTTTCTTTCAAGTCTTTTTTGCAGCGCACTTAACAAGCTGAACAAACTCGTTGTATAACGCTGAAAGCAAAGCTGTTGTATAGCTTGCTGCGCGTTCACTTTGTCTTAATTTCAGAAGCTATCTTATTCAGGCCTAAGATTTTCTCAAGACTTCTTGTGAACGTGTCCGTGTGTTTAAAGTTCGCATTGAGAACGACTGGAGTCAGGGCATCACTGTGAGGCAAAAGGGGGCGTACCTCAGAGCAGACCTGGTTTCTGAACCCACATAAAATACAAGCTGAAACGCAATTTTCAGTTGTATAGAATGGTTTTAAATGACTAGCATATGTTAGAGCAGTAGCCATGGCAAGGCTAATCGTTGTTAAAAGGCAAATATTGCAACTATGAGAGTTTAAAAAGATCATAAAAATAGGATGCGTGCACATGGCGCGGCGCTACGCAGTTAGAAAACTTCGTGTATATGACGTGGCTTAGGGAATCGGGGTGCCCACCAAACAGTAGGTGGGCAGGGGTAAGAGGCAACGTGGTGTGAAGCATTGATGTCCAAAATGCCACGTTTCAGCCCTGAGTTTTGAAATGGCCACATAGTTTTTTTTTTCTTTTGCTATTCCCGCGCCAGCACCTTGCGCAAACCTTGCGTAGCCTCTAGGCATCAAAAAAAAAAGGAAGCTATAGCACTAGCAATACCGCCATGTGTCCCCAAAGTACGAAAGTCAATAAAAGCTTCGAAAATTGTCACTGAGGCACGAGGAATTGGAGCCAAAGAAGCACACTGTACTTTGTTCGGCTCACTTCAGATGAGAAGACTTACTGCGCGACCCGTATGCGAGTCCAAACAGGCAATGGGCTTCATTCAAGCCACATTCGAAGTCGGGCGCAGTGCCTTCCCTTTCCGGGAAGCCTTAAAATGAAGGCAAACTGCAGGGAGCTTTCGAAGAGTGCCAATAAGCACGTGTGACGAGTGGCGCGCTGAAAACACTGAAATTGAAAATTGGTTGTTGGGGAAAGGAAATGGCGCAGTATCTGTCTCATATCTCGGCGGACATCAGAACCGCGCCGTAAGTCGGGAAGGAATTAAGGAGGAACGGAGATTAGAAAGGAAAAAAGGTGCCGTAGTGGAGGGCTCCGAAATAATTTCGACCCCCTGTGGATCTTTAACGTGCACTGACATCGCACAGCACATGGGAGCTTTTGAGTTCCGCCTCCAGCGAAATGCGGCCTCCGCGGTCGGGTTCGAACCCGGGTACTGCGGATGAGTAGCCAAGCGCCCTAACCACTGAGCCACCGCGGTGGGTAAGCGCGCCGAACGCAACGGCACGGATTCACACCTTGCCCGTGGTACATAATTTCTCATTGCGCTGTTCGCAGCGCAACATCTTAATGCGATTGGCAATCGCATCGCTCAGAGCACATAGAAGGTTAAGCAATTTCACGCTTATCAGCTTTCGGCTGTCTGGAATGGACGAAGTAAGATTTCCTAATTTACCAGTCACTCAGTGCGCTACAAAAATGGTGGTGCATAATCAGGAGAATCCTTCGGCTCTCTAATACTTGCAGTTTTCTTGCGAAAATGAACCTTGTTAGAGCGGTTTGTTCTGGGTAGGTTAAGCATTAGGTGTTAACCGGTAAATCGAAATAGAACGTACACCCCCCCCCCCTTTTCTCCCCTCTTCAAAAGTATACGGCCCAACGAGTTTGCTTGTGACGCTTGCCGCATGCCTCGTTATGCACCCTCAGCAACCGTAATCTCCCGACAGAAGAATGTCTTCGCGAACTCAATCGTGCCAAGATTTAGTCTGCTGGGTATGCTAGGTAAACAGCTTAGAATCAAACACCTTGTGCTGTATACTTTTGACAGGGCTGTACATTCCTGATGCGCCTTCGAACACGCGGCGCAGTTCAGCAGCGCACAATGCCGACTCTATACATTTGCCACGTGCCTGCTTCCTGTGTTTGCTTGGCCGTCAATGCCACGTGGGTGTCAACCCGAATTGTTCCTCGTGTAGGTTACTTTACGCAGGCGCTTATGGTCCCATTCGTTTCAGTTTCGGTGGTAATAATAATATGAATTGGTTTTGGGGAAATGAAATGGCACAGTATCTGTCTCATATATCGTTGGACACTTGAACCGCGCCGTAAGAGAAGAGAGAAAGGAGAGAGTGAAAGAAGAAAGGAAGAAAGAGGTGCCGTAGTGGAGGGCTCCGCGATAATTTCGACCACCTGGGGATCTTTAACGTACACTGACGTCGCACAGCACACGGGCGCCTTAGCGTTTTTCCTCCATAAAAACGCAGCTGCCGCGGTCGGGTCGTAAAAATCAAGTTTCTGCAGCAGTTCCATTCCCGCTAATTTCTATTATGATTATCATGTTATTTTTAGCATACCTTCTAGACACACTACTGCGAAGGGATCTTTTTACGCGGCTAAAAATTTCGTTTATGTCGTCTGGCGGTAAACACATATTGAGAGGTTGTTTTTTTTTTGCGGCAATGCACTCATTCATTTTTCTGCATGCCACGTGACATTTTTCTTCTTTTTTCTTGGTCAAATGTCTTCCCTTCTTGCGTTTCGCCTCCTTTGAAACGCGGGAGGCGAAACAAAAAATTGCTCTCATGTGCTATGCACACGGGCGCCATTAAATATTTCAAGGTGGTCAAAATTATTCCGGAGCCCTTCACTTTGGCACCTCTTTCTCTCTTTCTTCTTTCACTCTCACCTTCCTTTCTTAACCAACCAACCAACCAACCAACAAACTATTCATAAATTGGAAGAACATATCACTTGGGAGGACAACTTTATTATCTTCGATGTAAAAGGAGCATCTTTATGCGTTTAGACCGCAGAAAACAGCCCCCTTACTAGGGCTCACAAACAGCCTACGGAAACGGTTAATCTTTTTACAGCACAGTAGAACAGTTGTAATGCGAGAAATGCAACCTGGACGTGCATGTTCCGCCCGTGCAAAATAACACTTCAGTAATGGGATGAGCGACCTACCCACTCCTGTTGATCTCTTCGCTGTATTCTAGACCTTGAACATTCTTTTCGTTACAGCACGTGCTCAAAGAGGTGCCTTACATAACAGTAAGCAGTGATTTGTTCCCAATTGTGCTCGAATGCTTAGCACTGTATATAGTTGAACTTTATCGCAACTGTTTCCCTGCTCCTTAGCGTGCAGTTCAAGGTGGTGCTTTCCGAGTCCTAAGAAGTCGATCGACGTGAAGGTGCCGACAATAAACTGCGCCGGGCATGCTGTTATCTACAGGGGCTGATATTGGACCTGCAGAATGAGAGTCCTTATCGGCGCGAAGCGCATGACGGCCGCTCCCAGAGGAATTCAATTGTTCAGCAAACAATGACGCACGCCTCCGGGGCACGAGACCCGTCCAGGAACGAAACCTATCAGTTCATTTTATCGGTTCCGATACTATTGTCGAATTTTCTCGTGCCTCGATCAATATCGCCAAGTGAAATGGCAAAGTGTGACAAACACTCCTGACGGGAAGGTATAAAACACGCGTGATTACGCAGAAACGCCGCAGGGTGCGTACAGGCAGGAAGCTCCTCACGAGGTAAGGCTGCCCAGTTGGTTCTCGTTTGCTATTCTTCATACGTTCAGCATCTTAAGTAGAGGTGCAATTTCCCACTATACTGATATTACTCAGGGCTCTTAAAACAAAGAAGGTACTCTGCGAGTATTATGCTGTATTAACAAAGTCATTTTTCCCCAGCTATTTCCTGCATGATTAGTGATTTTTATGGCGGTGAAAAAATTTGCCGATACTTTTTCAGTAATTTTGTCGCCTCAAGATTCTGCCTGTAGCAAAGCTCTTTAAAAGGAAAGTACTCAAACTTTGCTCTTTTCATTTATTTTTGCATACAAACTTCTGCCGGAGGGCTTGTAAGGTAACGCTGAGCATGCGGTGTCGGCAACCACCTTCGTATCGGTAGTGTTTGGCCTGAAGTTCTCCAAAACTGCCCTCACCAGCGTAACAGCCGATATGGCGTTGGAGCACGTGCACCATTATCTTACATTTAGTGCTATCTCTCCACTTGAATAGCTGACAGCCAAGGCAAGTTTTTGCTCTTACTGCCCCCCTAGAACAATCTTTGACGTACATACCAGGAATACCACGTTAACGTAGGCTATTTTGCACTCCGTTTTTATTTTTGCATACAGGAAAGCAAGTAAATAGGCTTGTATAATTTTTTGTTCCTGTAGCTTCACGTGATGACTGCTGTTGGGGGAGGGACGAGTAAAGCAGCTGGAGCTATGTCTGCGCATCTCATAAACTCGTGGCACTTAGAACGAAAATAATTGTTTCAGAGTGCGGTCATACTGATGCCCATAATTTTTGCCCTCACAGACTTTGCCCTCCTCCACAATGCTGCGATTCGCTCTGCTCTGTGCCATTGTGGCAGCAGCCACGGCAGCCAGTTCACACGAAATTCTCCGCACTCAGTGGGAGGCTTTCAAACTTACACACAGTGAGTACTGCTGTTTTGAAATGAATACAGTATTTGAAATATGGTAGAAATCATTATTCGGAACACCCTCTATCTACCCATATGCAGGTCTCAAGGGTTCCAGCGTATGCCATGATTTTACATTTCTGATTATGACTTCGTGCTCAGTCTCGAACAAAGTCTTTCCTAGCTCAGTCGCTACGGAGATCAGTTATAACGGCACGTAGACTGACATCATGCAGTCGGGAAGGTTTGTTTCAAAAAGCAAAAATTCAGATTCCGCTTTAAGTTTTTTCTTTAGTTAACGTCCACACTCGCCCCTTAAACTGTCGGTACTGTCACAGTTTCTCGAATATAATCATCTCACCTAGTGCGCGAACTAGTGCTGTCCATTTAGTCAAAAACTGGTATTTTGTAACAACAGTCACAAAAGTCGAAAATTCATATTTCTTGAATAATTCCTTCTAAATTCTCATTGTTAAACGTCTCAATGAGTTTCCATCTGAGTTTGTATGGATCTTAGGAGATTTACTAGATTGTCAGAGTGCTGAAAACTAAATTATTGAACAATACAAAAACCCTTATTCCTCCATAACCATGTGATATATGAGGAAAAATTACCTCGGAAAGCAAAAGCAAAATTATAGAAGTCCTCTAAAGTGGCAGACTACTCAGGTTCTGGGTGTTGCAATTTGGAATAGGACACCGACGATCGGAAAATGCGTAAAAGTTTTTCACGTATTACTAAAATTGCTTAAACTGAAGGTGAGCTCTAACTCCAAGCAAAAAGCACCTTGTAAAGAAAAGTAAGCATCAGGTTCACCTCTTCTACTGACCGACGTAAAAAACAACAAGACTAGTAAGGCGCGAAGTTTCTAGCTCAGGATCTAATTAAGTATTTCTACACAGCAGTATCACCTTGACATAGTGGCCCACATTTATCGGGAAAATTGGTTCATGACAAATAAAATGATAATCGCATTAGGCGCAACTTGGAGAGAACTTCCATGTGAACAAAGTCAATAGTGTTCTCGTACTTTTATATGCTCTGAAACGTCTGCATTTTTCTAGAGAAGACATACAAGTCCAACGTGGAGGAGCTCCTCAGGTTCAAGATTTTCACTGAGAACAGCTTGCTGATTGCCAAGCACAATGAAAAGTACGCCAAGGGCCTCGTTTCTTACAAGCTGGGAGTGAACCAGTTTGCTGACCTGGTGAGCCATTTCGATATATTGCTTGTTTCATCCAATGCGGCCGCATCATCGTTGGCGGTTTGCGTCCTTATTAACCAAACTATTGCAAATGGCCTTTTGATTCAGTTGACTTCATGGAATGCTTCGGAGATGCAGCTCGTCTACAGGATAAATGTGTCTTCTCGCTGTGTTCATAGAGTGCCTGCACAAACGCCTCAGTAAAGCTCTTACAGAGCTCTCAGAGTGCCGCAGGCTGAGCAGTGGTCAGTACGAGCTCTATTCAGATACATTATTAACGCATGCGCAGAAATTCTATTTTATTAATTAAACAAAGGGCACATTTTCGAACAGGAAATGTTCATCTATTGGGCTACTGCATGCATACTTTTTTTATAATTATAGGCAGCGTATTTCTGTAGAGGTAAGTAATACCAAATAATGCACTTAAAAGCCTGTACTGTACTCTATATATCAGGCATTTTACCTTAACCTATCTCAGAATGTCATATAGGTTCATAGATTACGATCACGGTAGTGACAACTGTTTAGAATAAAATATTTACTTCTTTGTAACGGTACTAAAAGTACTCATATGCACAATCTGCGAACCTAAAAAAAAAAGAAGTTAACATTTCGAACACCATGTTCACAAGGTTATGATTATTTACGCGATTATTCTCAACAACACTGCTCTAATAAGAGCGTTCGTATTTGATCGACTCTTTGTGCCAGTGTTGACCTAATATTGCTACACTCTTCAAACCCTGAAAGTCAAGGTTTGGTTGTTATCATAATAATTGACGCCGTTGGTCTGGAGGGTCTTGGTTTCCCCATGTGGGCTTACCTGCCGGTGCATCAAATAAATCGTTCGTCACTTTGAAGGAAACGAGATAACAACGCGCGTTTCATTTCACGTCGCGTGAGGTAGATCTTAGCGAGCCCCGACGCAGTGCACCGAGATTCCATTTTCGCATTTCATAAAAAAAGGAAAGCTCCACAGCATTGACGGGAGGCACGAAAGGTGCACAAAAAAACCTGTGCGCCTGTCATGGCACTGTACTCCGCGTTTCTTTCGTGCTATCATTAAGACTTTAATAGGTTACTCTTTAAATGTAAGGATTTATTCATGGAAGGCAAGCAAAACCTTTTCGTTTTTATTTTTTTGCAGCTCCCGCATGAGTTCGTTAAGATGATGAATGGCTACCAGGGCAAGCGCTTGGGAGGTAGTGGCTCCACCTACCTTCCACCCGCTAACCTGAACAACAGCAGCCTGCCAAAGACCGTTGACTGGCGCAAGAAGGGAGCCGTGACCCCTGTCAAGGACCAGGGACAGTGCGGATCCTGCTGGGCCTTCAGCAGCGTAAGTTCTTAGCAACCGCCACTAACACCTGCTGTGTGCTGTGAAGCGCATCCCACAGTTCTGGAAAGCTTGTAGGTCTCTTTCAAGAAATTTTCGATAAATGTCCTTGACGTACTTGATTCTGATATAAGTGATGCGCATTTTTTATCTGACACTACGGACGAGGTATCAATAATCAACACTGCTACAAAACATATGAGCAAGAAAAAAAACCGAATATGTACACTCCTGGCTACGTTAGGCGCCGATGCGAAGGTTAAAATAAAAATAATTATAGAATTTATAGGATGAGATTTGAGGCAAGCTGCTTTGTGGAACCATCTGCCGATTTTGTCAGTTCAAGTCCTTTTTACAGCTGTACCTCAAACAAATGTTCCAATTTATCTAGCCTGAGAGTATTCATAATTATTCTCCCTTTATAAGTATCAGCAGCAGAAATGCTTTAGTAATTATTTCTGCCGCGAGTTGTGGGGATCCTGCTGCTGGTAAAAGTGATTATGAAGTTTTCTTTGATTAAGGAAATGTTTTCGTAACCTGTAATCAACTTTACGGCAAACTCTTTTCCTTCACGGTGCAGACTGGATCTCTGGAGGGGCAGCACTTCGTGAAGACCGGCAAACTTGTTTCGCTTAGCGAACAAAACCTGGTCGACTGTTCCGGTGCCTTCGGCAACGACGGCTGCGGCGGAGGACTCATGGACAACTCTTTCAAATACATCAAGGCCAACGGTGGCATCGACACCGAAGAGAGCTACCCTTACGAAGGCCGGGCAAGTTAAAAATGGCCGTTTTTATACTCGTCTTGATAATTAGACCTCAAAATCTACCTGCGTTTAATGAGCCAGTCTGAGCCTAAAAAGACCCTATATCTTGACACGCCACGTTTTTAAAGAAAAAAGTGCACAGACATGAATATTTCGTCCGTCCAGCTATGAATTCACACGCATGGTCGCAAACATACATAAATTTATCAAAGTGCGAACATTCCTGGTTGGTATTGAATGATGCGAAAGGAACGTGGGAACGCAGGGCATGCAGCTACAAAGTTTTCATAAACATTTTACAAATTTTATGGATGACTTTATGAATGACGTTTATGGACGTGGATGAATTCGAAGGTTGGCGGTACCAGCTATACTGCACAAAAGTTCGCACGGGTCAGGGGTAGCCGAGGGTATCAGTGTTACCAAAAGAATACCAACGAGACGATTCGGCTCCCGGGACTGATGCAAGTTTTTCAGACACGAAAAGCAAAAGTCAGCAGGCGTCCAGAATGCTCTTTGCCAAAATATGAATTGTCTGTGTAAGTATGGATACTACCGAACTGCCACTTTAAGGCGTCATATTTTTACCATGTTTTGCGCGTTTACCTCTACGGAGGACCATACCCATCTCATGCCGTAATATCAGTAAATTTGGGCTGGAGTGTCCTTGCCTTAGAAATAGAGCCACATTGCCTAAATTGCAGATCGAGAACAATTGACGGGTCATTTACCTGTACAAGCTGGCTGTTAATCTTCTAAAGTACCGAAATCACGCTTATACCTCGCCTTGCCAAATCCATGTTTCCTTCAACTCATAAGATTTACTTGAACGCTTTAAATTAGGAGCTCTTAAAACAAAGTTGAAGCAGCTCTGTGTCAGTCGTTTATAAAACATTACCTGTGTTAAAGATATTGCTCTTTCTTGTCATTTGCGATGTACAGGATGGGGAGTGCCGCTTCAAGAAGGAAAACGTCGGTGCAACTGACACTGGCTTCGTCGACATCAAGGAGGGCTCTGAGGATGATCTGCAGAAGGCCGTGGCCACGGTGGGCCCTGTTTCCGTCGCTATCGACGCCAGCCACTCAAGCTTCCAGCTCTACTCAGAAGGTACGGCGTTTGTATTTCTCTAAAATTCAGTTCTGTGGTGAGCGCGTAAATATTGCTTTACGTATTATTCGCAGACAAATAGAGTTTCCTGAACATGTGAAGATGACAATTGCAGGTTTCCTTCGTTTGTAATAAAAGCACGCAAAGATGGCGAGAGTTTTTAGAAATCATTTTTAGTTGCAAGTAATTTGCGTGCTTCTGCTTAGGCTACAAATAAATCAACATATATTACACGTTTGGGAGGGAAGACACCGGTAGGTATTATTGAAATACCGCAAACCGCTAACCGACCGTTCTTTCAATATTATACCATCTCCATTATTCCTTGGATCCGTTCCCTCGTGTTGCCCTAAAATATGAGCATGTAAAGCAGACCTTACCTGCAGTAGTTTCACAGCATTATGGCAGTGTACCATACGGCGAAGCACTCAATTGTGTACTGGATCATTCTAACATCCGTTTAAAGTTTAGTTTATCTAGAAGCAACCATACGTTAATCGAAGGAGAGAAGCAGATCCCGAAATGCTTAATAGTCAAATAGTCAACGTAATCAGGCAGGACTGTTTCCACCATTTAGGCCGACACAATGACAATCATTACAGGACCATTAATAAATGAACGCTTAAGACAAGGCAACGAAAAGAACTGTGTGCATTAGTGGCCAGTGAGTTTTGAAAAAAGGTCAGGCCGGTGGCCGAAATAATTTTTTTGTGCTCACATAGCTCACTAACAGCGAATGCTACGATAGTTTCTTCTCTGTCATGTATCAAAACCAAGGCGGTTAATATACTGAAAAGGGGCGAGCGGAAACAAAGAGCAGTGTGCGTATTGCATTGCTTTGAATATCATTTGTATTTCGTAGACACACCGACGTAACACACAGGGTGCCGGCTAATTATAAAACCTGTTTTTAGCTACATATTATGTGTATGGAGTACCACAGTACGTAACTTCAAGCTATTGGCGTAACAGTGCCCGTCATAAAACTTGGGCTAGAGTTTTGAGGTGAAGGCCGAGTATCAGATTACTATTTGATATTCCGTTTCGACGGAGTCTTTTCGCAAGCTCACTTTCTTGTTTTATGCATACAACGCAGGAGTCTACAATGAACCCGAATGCAGCAGCGAGACCCTTGACCACGGTGTCCTTGCCGTGGGCTACGGAGTCAAGAATGGCAAGAAATACTGGCTCGTCAAGAACAGGTGAACAAACTGACCTATTACAAATACCTAAGTTGGTATTTTTTACTCTTGGCGGCAGCATGATGACACGCTCTAGATTTTTTTCATCTCGGATATAAAATATCTGTGCCCATTAGCGTCCTTACATTTCACATCTTTGAAATGTGTTTTCATCTCCCAGTTTCTGAACGTAACTCCGCGAGTGAGCACGAAGTACGGAAGCTTTAATCCCGACTTCGGTGGTCGCTTGTAACTGGAGACGAATAGCAATAGCCGTCGCGCACACATTTTTCTCTTCGCATCACGGAACGCAGTCGTGAATGCTCAGTCGTCTAAACAAATCACAAGTCTCCTGATCCTGCATGCACATGCACTCTCTTGGCAGTGCAGCTTCAGTATGCAAAATTTTACTAATATCGACGTCCATTAGAAAAGAAAAAATTAGAACTTATTATCAATGTTTCTTATTCACTAAACAAACTTTATAATGCTATTTAGCACGATTTCATTTTTTATTATTCAGATGATTTCCTATTGATGAATTCACGGTACTTAGCCATTCCTGCTATCTTCATGCGCTTCTTGTACGATCAATATCATGATGGCTAAAAATGAAGCACCCAGAAAAGAGAGGATCCTGCTCTCAAGAAAGCAACAAGGTTTAGTCATGTGAAACTGTGCCTGAGTCCAATCTGCCGGCTGCACATATTCCTTCGTATTATCATCGTCAGCTTCACTACGCCCATTGTAAGGGAAAGGAATCTTAATCTTGTTCATCAATTTTTCTTAGTGATAAGCACTACTTCCCTTTGGCAAGCTAATGCTCTTGGTATGTTAAGGAGTATACGCTTTACTGGCGCTTATCAATAAACTAAGTCTTCAGAGGAAAAGATAATTCTGCCCATGTACTGCCCTCTTGTGTGATCTGTTCATGCCGATCATGATTGCAAGTACAAAACTTGTGACAATGAGGTCACTCGTACTCATGAACTTGAAGAAGTGAAACATCGCCTGAGTTAGCACCATTTGTTTCATCGCGTAATGCAGCAGCATTTTCACAATGCTCTGATCTCTGTGTTGACTGCCAATGCACAGTATGAGTACTGCGTCCATCTTTTTGCTGCACTCCTCTCGTAGCCTATAACAAATGTCGGAGTTCCGATAAGCTATGCAGTATTCGAGCGATATGCAAAAGTGATAAAAATATAGATTGAATTAAAAAATACATGAGGGTGTTGCTGGCGATTCTATGACACGTGGTCGTCCACTGCGACAGGGAACATCAAAACGGAACTGAAGCTGGCCTGGCCAAAGGTATTATCTGTTCACGACAACAAAAAAACAGCGATTGGCCTTGACAAGGCGTCACAGGCAGCAAACTTCTGGAAAGCAAAAAAAAAGCACGTTGCTGAGCCAGTTGACTAATTTTTAATATAGATGAAGTTATACACCTCTAAAGAACGAACCCACAGATTGGCAACGGAAAGGACGGGTGCTGACTACAACTGGGAAGCATACGAATATTTACTCTTCTATGAGTATTAGCTGAAGCAACAGTAAGCTGGTACTAAATGAACGGTATTGTTCTGTTATGTTGTGCCAAACCACCCTTTTGTGTTTTGCATCACATGGCATTACATAGTGACATAATTGCTAGTTATCACAGTAACATTGTCTTCTACTATTGGTTGCTCATACGTTCTTCTAACACTTTTCACTTTCTCCTTCCAGCTGGGGTGAGTCCTGGGGTCAGAACGGCTACATCCTCATGTCTCGTGACGAAAACAACCAGTGCGGTATTGCCTCTGCTGCCAGCTACCCTCTAGTTTGAGTTACGGGCTCAAGCACAATCGAGCATCAAGACAGAATTTTCATATGTTATTAAAGCATCAAACAACACGAGCAAAAAACCGTCATAATCACCATTTTGTGTCTTCAGTCTCTTGCGTCTAAGCCCACAGCATGTGGTGGAAACAAGAACATGAAGCACATGACATGAAGCAGCAAAGGATGCTAAAATTCTGCAGCTAGCGAACGACCATGGTCACCAAGAAAGGTGTGAAAAAAAAAGCAGGTGTCAGAATGCGCAAGATAAAACACTTTTGGTCTCCGTTCTTCTATCCAAGTCAAAATAATGTCTATACTGTCTCCTTACTGTCCGTTGCCAACAGAAACATCGCAAGCGTTATAGTCGGACACAACTCAAACTTCAAAGGAGGCCCTCCAGCCAATTACGTCGACTGATTTTCACGACGCCGCGGCTAATCCCATTGAGCCATGAATAATCCTCTTTCACTGCCACTGCGATGTCACACTAACTGGTCCAAGAGGACTAACCACGATGCATGTGAATCAGTCGAGGCCATTTGCTGGACATCCTCCTTTGAGAGGTGTTTGCCGGTCCAATCTTACTGTAGACATTTGTGCAGAGCGGTCAGATGCGTAGCGGGGAACGTTCCTTGTGACATTCATATGAGGGTGCTTCTCGAGTTATATTATAAAACAGTAACAGTGAGATTATTATTTCTTACAATTTACTTATTTACTGTCACCGGACAGTCATTATAAAATGCAAAAGCACCCTTAGGTTTTCAATCCCTTGTTCACTTTATGAAAATGCAAAAGCATGTAAACTGCAGAGGAGAATCAAAACAAGTCCTATGTTACTGAAGCAGAAATTTATTCAGATTTCAGCAATATTCACAAATAGTTGTCGCAACCTTATCGCAAATTGTCGCAATTTTTCGGCGCTTAAGATCTTTCATTCACGGAATTTGAGGGGAATGAATGACAGAACTGAAACTTTTGTCTGTCATCAGTGGAGGTGATCCTTCTGAATATGTTCAGTGGGAAATGAACGACATTATGCTGGAATAGTTATTTCATCCAGTGTACCAAAAATGGGCCTGAAGCGGCAGCATGCATTTGTTACAGATTCCCATTTACATACAGGTCCACAAAAGGACGAACACGCATTGTTGCCAAGAGATCCAAATTGTACCAAAACAGACGTTATCTATCGTGCGCCTTTCTATATCACAAAATCTTCCAGACATGCGCAGCTTCAACGTAGAAAAGTCCGCAAAACTTTAGTAGATTCGGTCATGTCCCCTTCTTGAAGTTAATTTTTTTAGATATGATTACTTGGGTCCGCATGTCACCTCGTCATATGGCCGGCTATTCTCGAAATGGGGAGTAGCAAAGCACTATCAATGACATAGGATGGCAAAGCAGAACACTGGGTCTAAAAATTAATATGCAGAAATGTTCGAAAGTCTCGGAAGATAACCGCAGTTAACGATTGGTAGAGAGGCCTCGGAATGGGCAACGACATGCAGCTACTTAGGGCAGGTAAGGAGCAGAGGTCCGGGCCACGAGAAAGAAGCAACTAGAAGAATAAAATGTGCGGAGCGCATTTGGTAGATGCTCTAAGAGCATGAACGACAGCCAGTATCCCTTAAGAGGAAAGTTCATAACAGCGGCACCTTATCGGTACTGACCTATCAACACAAAGATGAACGCTGCAGAAAATGGTTCAAGTTAAACTGAGGACAATGCAGTAAGCTATGACAAAGAATTTATAGGCTTACCGAGCAGACAGGAAGAAAGTAGATTTGGTTAGGGAACAAGCGAAACGTAATGACATTACAGTCAAAATATTAAAAAAATGGTACGAGAAGGGCATGTAATGCGGAGGCAAGATAGCAAATGGTCTCTAATGGTAACGGACTGGACACCTAGAGCAAGCAAGTATAGCACAGGGTGGCAGAAAGTTATACGTCGGATGAGGTTAAGAAGTTTGTGGCAATAAGGGAACCTCTGCTGGCATCGGAAAGGATTGATTGGAGAGATGTGGGAGAGGCCTTTGGCGTTCACTTAGAGTAATAAGGCTACCCGTCTTGTGTCGGACTTCCCAACATCTTTATATAAAGTTATTGTATCTTTGTGCACTGCCTTTATTGTATGAGAGAATTATCGTTGCAGAGCTTCGCGCAGGCAACAAAAGACTGCAAAATAGAGAGCTCTGTAATTATTTCGACCACCTTTGGTTCAGCTTGAAATGATATCGCACAGTAAACCGGCGTTCCTTCATCTCGCCTCCATCCAAATATCGCCATATGCAAAAAAGGCTACCTCCTGCGCAATGTCACCACCCGCGCTAACGATTTTTTTAGGATTTAGCTAGTGTCCATTTGCGTTTATGAAGTATTTCTTCAACCCAATTTTTAACTTTTTGTTGTTTAAGATCACTAATACGACAATTGCAGCAAGACGCTTCACAAAGTCTCATGAGGTGACCTACTACGTTTCCCATCAGGGGATTAAATAACAAAGCAGGTTATCTGGAGGCCTGCTTTTAAATTCTGAATAGAAGAATTTTCATCTTGAGGACATATTCAAATTGTTGCTTTCGAGCTCTATGTCCACTTCTTTCTTTCTCAATGTATATCTTTTCTGGTTTCTTAATCAACCTAATTCTATTGTTATGAGAAATGCATTCTGCTTAACTCTGATACAGTGGAGTGTGGAAATCGTGACACAAATTTTGAAGCCAATAATTAATTTTATTATTGTAAAATATTACCGAAAAAATATTTCCACAGTGTTTACTACTGTCTTTGAATTTTGATGGAAGTGTGTCCAGACCAGAACACCACCCTTTCGCCTCTTCAGTTTTTTCCTGACTTACAACATTATAATGAAACCACTGTTTCTTTTCTGCTGACCGTGATGGAAGTGGACGCTGTTGAACTTCAGTGCGGTCGGTCAGCCGCTGCCGCCCAGAGGAAACGTGTTGGCCTCCCGAATGACGCAAGCATCCAGGCCACCGTAGTGTGCTCGGCCACCAGTGATAACTCTTCGGCTGACGACGGCTTCATCAGAGTCCTAAGCAAGAATGCCAAACGGAGACTGCACAAAAGTGAGAACTCGTCGTCGTCGAGTACGTCCACGATCACTACGGTACGAGGATCATCGGCACATGCTGTCCTATTTGTGCCTGAGACTCCCACTAACAATCTCAACCACATCAATAGGCAAGCCACGTCTGTGTTTCTGGAAGCCCGCGTCCCTGGAGCAATTAAAGATGTGAGGGTGAATCATTTTAGGAATGTCGTCGCCATTGATGTCATGGACCGGAACGCGCTTGAGAGTTTGAGCAACATCAGAACGCTCGGCGGCATCAGCGTTCATTCTCATGTGCTTCTAGGCAGTGGCACTATGGCCGGCGTCATTTACGACGTCGACGTAACCATCCGCAGCTCTGACCTGCCCATTTTGATTCAACCAGCTACCGACGGTGTAGCCATACTGAAAGCTCAGCGTTTTGGAAAGATAAAGGGCATCGAGTTGGCCTTCCAAGGGGACTGCATTCCAACGTACGTGAAAGTTGGGCACTTTCGGCACGCAGTTAGGCCTTTAGTCCCAAATTCTCTCCAGGGCCGGAAATGCATGAAGATATGACACGTGAGTAGTGTGTTCAATTTCCCCATCGTGTGCCCATGGTGTACTCAGCCACACAGCGGCGATTCTTTCCGGGCAACAGCCCTTAAGTGTGTCAATTCCCGCGGCCCTCATGACGCTGCCTCAAAAGATTGTCCTCGCCTGAAAAGGGAAACGGCGATACTCAAACAAATGACAAAAGACAGTTCCACACAGAGAGAAGCTGCCGCTGAGGTGCGACGACGTCGTCGCCCTCGTCACAGACCTTCTAAAAGCGTAGCGAGCATTGGAAAAGATCGTCTAAGAATTTCCGCAACTTGTCCTCTCCCTCCGCATTCTATAAGGATTGGGAGCAATATGACTAGCGAGGCACAGACGGTTGTCGCAGACGGGCCTTGGCCATCCCTGCTTGAGCTACACACACCTGCAGTGACCAAGCAGGTATTGCGTACTCAGACTCCCGAGCCTATTGCTAATCAAGCACAAGTCACAACTCCGGTCCAATACCAGGACCGGCAAGTGACTTGGTCATTGCTCCCGAGGCACCCAGCACCCACCCCAGCACCGCGCAGCCAGTTTGTTGAGCTTACTGCTGCTCGGGTAGTAGGTCAAAAACCGTACCACGTCGCACACGAGCAAGTGATTGCAATGCTAAAGCCACTCGTGAATGCCATGCGTGTGCTGCTTTCCAGCATGCACATACCAGCTGCACAGAATGCACTGCAGATGCTGGATTTGTTTAATCCAGTGCTTGCAACTGTCCAATAGCTGGCGCAACGCATCCTCCAACTTCATCCTTCCGAGAAGAAGTCCGATGCTTACGTTGTCATCAAAATTATCAGCATCAACGGCAAGCAGCCTTTCTTGACACTGAAACGCCTGCGCTGCTTTGTGATGGAGGGCCCTCGATCTGTTCCACTCTGGTCGCAGCAGTCGGCAGCCCTCAAGGTGTGCAGGCTACAGCTGCGGTGGCCTGTGACTTACCGTGCTTGTGTCATTTCCTGTCGTGCTTGCTACGGACCTCATTTTTCTACTTCTTTTTATAATTTTATGCCCCCCTCATCCCTCTCCCCCAGTGCAGGGTAGCCAACCAGAACATTTTACTGGTTAACCTCCCTGCCTTTCCTCTACCACTTCTCTCCCTCTTTTTTTTTAATTTTCATAATAGTCATCGTTGCAATGAATCGGCTTGGTGTTTATCCTATTGGCACCAACATAAACATTGTTAGCCTACCCGAATGACAAATACTCTATCCCGACAAAGCCCAGCACTGTTTTGTGCCATTACCCTTTTGATAGTCGCCGCGGTGGCTCGGTGTTTATGGTGCTCGGCTGCTGACCCGAAAGACGCGGGTTCGATCCCAGCCGCGGCAGTTGTATTGAGATGGAAGCGAAATGCTAGAGATTCGTGTGCTGTGCGATATCAGTGCACGTTAAACAACCCCAGCTGGTCGAAAATATCCGGAGCCCTCCACTACGGTGTCCCTCATAGCCTTAGTCGCTTGGCGACGGTAAACCTCATAAACAAAACCAAATCAGTACCCTTTAGAGAAAAGGCAGTCTGCAACCAAGAAATGCGTGTGCCCTGGCTACACGAATGGTTTGGTTCGCAATAGCTTAACATGAGGCTTTCAACTTGATTTAAGGTCAGTCAGAACAGAGTTTGCTCCATTGTCATAATGCAATGTACAACTAGCTGTTCTTAGCCGCCGAGGGTAGTGGAACTCTCAGCTTTTAAAAAAGCTTTTCCTCAGTTCGTTACTTTCTTATTTGCATATTTTGTTTACTGTTTTGTTGCCGGCTACTTGGGCAACGCCAAAACGCTCGATGGCGCCAACACTCTTTTATCCACTTACGAGTGCTCTTTGCGTCTTCAGTGCCGCCAATCGGATATCTGTGTTTTTTTTCTATGTTATATTGCGGGGAAACAAGGTGTAGATTTGAAGGAAGCAATAAAACCATTATCCTTACTTCATGCTCTCTAGAATGGCATCTTGCCCAAATAGTTGACTCCTAGAAAAATAATTCTGATTTCAGAAACCAAGACCCTAAAATTCATTAAATAACTATTTTAATCATTTGTAAGAATTATATACGTTAATCTAGGAGGCTTGAAGAGATGAGCTGCAGAGCACAGAAAAATGTGGTTTTCAGGCAATCACGCCTTCTTGGTCACTTTCTCGTTCACCAAGACTTTATACGCAATTTTACGTTCTGCTTCGAAGAAAACAATACTGCCACCATTAAGCTTTGATTACAATCCGGTTTACACATTTAAGGAAATTTGCGATTATTACAAATCCACGCACCAAACTCTTCGCAACCCGTGCAAAGGGCTGGGGAAGGCCAACGAGCGGGTACTCCTGCGCCTGCTCACTAACACGATGCTGTGCCCGGCAACTCTAAAGCATTTCGACCCTCAGTTCGACGGGCGGGGCTCACACTGTGGGGAGGTGTCCGACACCTACCACGTGGTGTGGACCTGCCAGCAGAACCCATCCCTACCTCCTATGCCAAACGCCACCCGAGAGGACTGGGAGGCGACCCTGTCCGGCTGCTGCACCCTCGAGGCCCAAAGGGCCTTAACGCAGCGCGCCCGGGCTGCGGCAACCGCCAAAGGGGTGCCTGACTAGGCATCCCACCTAGTGGTTGTAAGGGTGCGACCCTTCAGGTCACGACCCCAACACCTTTCTCTATCACTACTAAATGTTTTCACCACCACCGCCACCACCCTTAAGCTAAGCTTCAGTACAGAGGCGGCGAGAAACCTCTAATTAACCTTGCAGAAATTTAAAAATTAAGGACCAATAAACTCCAAATCGCCGTACTTTGCACTATATTTTTTTCCACGCTGTCCCCTAACCAACGCGTACAGTGATTAGTAAAATTCAATTCCATTTTCGTGCGAATGATAAAGACGGTAAACATGTGGCTGCATGTGTCACCTCACTCGTATTCTTATAATAGATTAATATTAGGAGGGTAGTTACCGCTTACAAAACATGCCTTCTGGCACCATTGCTTGCCAATACGATCAAAGCATTTTCGAAGCATTGCGGGTTTTCATCTTGGTCTTCAAGGGCTCTCAACCTATTGTTGAGAGTCCGTCTCTCTCTCTCTCTCTTCCTCTCTCGCAGTTTGATGACAGCGGCCGTAGACCTAAAAGAAGTCGCCTCTAATACCAGCTCTCATACGGCACTCCTCAACGCTGCACCAAAGAATAGTGTTCCAGAAGTTGTAGAAAGATTATTGTTCATTGGGTGCATTAGTGATAGAGATGAGCAGGCGTGTGACGCAACAGCCTAGTTTGACAATTTACTTGGCCTGCACACTATCAATTCCGGGAAAACGACTGCCTGACTACAATCATCCGTGACAGAGGAGCTAAACTTATCAAGCCAAAGAGTGCCAGATAAAGTCCACTCCTCACGTGAACGGGAATCCTATCCGCAACTCCAGCAGTCTTGCGATTTTACCTTTTGTCATGTGCTTCTACAACCTCGTGATTCTATCACAGTAATGGATTTCACGCCCTGCATTTATCGCGCACTCCGAGATATACGGCCTTGTTCTGTCTGCCCAGCTGAACGAGCTAAAGCACCGTCCAGCAAAGATCTGATAAGGTCTGCAGTTTTGAGGTGAGTTCAAAACGCCACGTTGTTTCCTACTGCAGTGCGTAGCATGCTTTGGTGGGCGTTGGACGACGTTGGCTCGACGTAAAATGGCTCATTAGGTTTTGGCGTAAAAGCTGCCACGGTGAAAACAAGTAGATGTAGATCTTAGGTTCGCTTAGGTGCAATATCATGGCAAATCTTATTAGCTTATTTATTCTTTTTGCGTAAGCATAAGAATAACAAAAGATAATGTTCCGTGCATCACGTCATCTCAGCGGATCCGAATCTGTCATATTTTGCCACTGCGCATAATTTCTTACGGCAGACATCAAGTTGCATCTTACTTTCCGTCTTTTCAAGAAGTTACCATTGAGCATAGCTCTTGTTGATACGTATTTGGCTTCGCTTGGTAGGTTGTGGTGAGAAAGTGTGTCCCTACTACATCAGCGGCAGAGTGCAGTGGCTGATTCATTAGTAAATTATGGTTCCAGTTATACTTTCAACACGTGATCACAAAGATAGAATCTTTGCCAAATGTACAAATTGACCCCTTCGCCGTATTTTTGAGGTTTATAGTTAAAAACTGCCTACCACTGCTTTTTAAGTGTAATGACAGTTGCAATGAACCCGCTGGCTTTAGTGTTTCTTCAGGCAGCGAAAAAGAATGTAGTTCTAGGCGTTGTGCCAACTACTGTGGAAACCCAGAAAAGAGCTATATCTTATTTCTTTGTTCCCACGTGTACATCAGTCTCTGAAATTCTTTGTCTAGCACTAGAGCACTACGGGGGGTGGTAATGTACAGCGGTTGAGGTGCAGAGACCTGTCATTCAAGTAAAGCAGAAAGTGGGGCGTGTTGGTGATTCATTATTAAACTTGGCACCAGCGTATAGTATAGGATAAAGACACACAAGTGGCATACAGGAAATTCGCTGGACAGCAAAATGTTCTTTTCTGGAGAAACACACATATACACAGAAATACATATGGAAGGAAACCATTCGTAAAAGGTGACTTGAATGGGCGTTATCGCATGTGTATCTGTAGCCTACTCATGTCTCGTTTTAAGAATTTTTTCCGCCCCTATTTATTTTTGTATGTAAGTATCCTTCTGCGGTAAAGAACTCGTTTATGTCCAGCGATTGTCCAGTGTGCCTCTTCTGTGTCTTTGTCCTATACTATACGGTGGTGCCAAGTTTAACATGTCATTCCATTGCGGTTGATTAAAAGCGCCCAAGTGTTATTAAGTCCGCTGCTAAAAAACATCTTCTAAGTGACCTGATAGCACTGCTTCGTAGCCAGTAACTCCCGCTCACCACATAATTGTCAGACTGTCTTCTCCACAGCTTCGCCTGTAGGGTACTGCAGCCGCAACCCTTAGAAGTCAAGGTCATGTTTTTCGCCGATACGCACTAGGTCTGAAGATCGCGTTCCCACCTTCGCTGCGTGGCGTGTCGTTCTGATAAGTCATGGGGGCGCCGCGGACCCTTTGAGGCCTCTCTGTAAAGAGTGTGCCAACATCAACAAGGTCTTCAATGTCAGCGACGTCAGCGATAAGATAGTATGGAGAAAAATCTTCAATATAGCCCCGAAGCGAGGCCGACGTGCCACCTCGTCGTAAGACATCATCGCGCTGTATTTCTGAGGTGACAACCCACTGAGAGCCGCCACAGAACTGGTAGCGATGCAAATTTCACATACACAGGCAGATTGCAATTCGGAGGCTGTGAGGAACAGACATCGCACTCAATCGACAAAGAGATTAGGCGTCGCCCTTGCTAATGAGCTAGGCTGACCGTCTTGAGGCATCACTTGGCCCGTGCTCACCGTCTTCTGTGACCAACGCTTACTTCAATATAACTTCACTGCGATCATTGTGCGCTGATACTGAGGGCTCTTGCGATCAAGTACCAAAAAGTTTATTACACGAGAGCATAGAAGCCTGGCAGGAGCAGAGTGCCGGCAGCAACCATCCGACGTTAACCAGATAAGTCATTATGGGCTGGAGGACGTGACGCTACAAGACTAGAAGTGATCTCACGAGACAGGTGAATGCCCATTACCTCGAGGGCAGTGACATCGGGACTGGCAATGACGTCACCAGATCAGGTTAATCAGTGTAAAGCCCTGCCAACCATGGCAGGTCCAGGTGGTGTACGGGACCAGCTTGTGAAATGCAACCTGGGTCACACAGGCTGCACCAGTCAATTCCGACAAAGGCATCAATAGCTCCGAATGTCAAAATAATAATGGCGACACATAATGCAATTAATGTTCCTGTTCTTTTTCTACCTAACCGCTGAGCATTATTCTTAGTCAGTGAAAAATGTACAGAGGAGAGAATAATATACACATTACATGTAATTATTTCCTCCTGCTTCAATTGCAGCTAAGGACTGATCTGCATTCTACAATGATACGGCGCCGTCTCTTATTGGTGTTACTTGCGAGTGCATCCATGGCCCTTCAGCAAGAGTTCTTAAGGGACGAGTGGGAATCTTTCAAAGCAAAAAACGGTGAGACTCGTTCCACTTCTCGCCGGGTCTGATGTGGCTTTTGTAGTAATCTGCGGCTGCGCTGGCTAGGATAAGTCACAAGGATCGGTCCTGCTGTTATAAGTACAGCTTCTTCACGTCAATGCCTCCTTACTAGTTTGTGCAGAACGTAGAGCTATTGCAGTGGGGGGCAGTGAAGATGCAGAGGAGCAGTACGGTAAACCAGAACTGTAGAACAGGAGTGACAAACTACTGCGTGAAACGCATTTGCACGGTGAGAGCGAGGCAGATGTTCAATAACTTGAACATAATATGCGAAATCTGCTTACTTAGCCGGTCATCGTTTCTGGTGGCCAGTCTACAGAAACGAGTGCGATATTTGATAATTATGGCTGCTCATAAACACAATAATTTTGCGCGTTGTTGTGCAAAGTGGTATAGTGAGAAAATTTCTCCACACAAGAGGTAACCGCCAAAGTGGATGACTAGCTTTGGCGTTCAGCTACTTATCCAAGATCACGGGTTCAATCTCGACCGCTTTGGCAGTCTTTCGATGGAGGCGGAAATTTGAAAATACTGTATAATGTTCGATGTCGGCGCTTGTGAATGAACCCCAGGACGTCTAAATTAATTATCCGGAGCCCTCCACTACGAGGTCCCTGATAGTCGGAGTTGCTTCAGTTTGTTAAAACTCCACAATCCAAAATCCACGTATGATGTAGTTTAAGACGCCAAATGTATATTTTTTCGCCCTATGTGCCTCATAACTGCGGGAAACTTTTTCTTTGCTTTTGTATTCACTTTGGTTGTCACCGTGTGAAGGCGGCCTTATCACTTTCTATGCTACTGGAGACGCGACAAGAGCGCTCTGTAGCTGTAATGTTCACGCGCCGTACTTTGCACAGTGTTCGAAGTTGTAATCAGCGTTTTACAAATCTTATCTTAAATGTTAACTCTCGCTTTTAATCCGAGCTCCTAGAAAACAACAAGAATTCTTACTTCGAACACTCATGCTCGCGTTGTTGCTTTCACCACCGCCGAATTCTTATCTACATGTATTTTTGGGCGCTAGTTATTTCATACCTGCATCGCTCTTGCTGGCTTTGAACGAGAGGAATACAGGATCAACCTGGAAAAGCAATCAAGTTCACCGAATGAGCAGTACCGCTGAGTATGACTGAAACTCAGACTGCCCTCTTCAACCGTGTACTGTGCCGTCTTCCGACCCATGCGGCAATGTAGCCCACGGATTCCTTACTGAAGAGTCCACTTCGAGGGTTGGTTTCACCAAAATTAAAACTATGGTGTTTTCGCGAACATAATTCTCTGTGAGATCACAGCAGCGTCAGCGCTTCGCTTTACCTTAATTATTTAAATTAACTTCTCGTCATACCAGCGCAACAAACCCACTAAAACTTTTTTTGAGAGAACAATTCTTAGAGATATGGGCTGTTATGATTTTTGAGTTTATACTTGAAACCAATGCTTCTTCTTTCATGAGCGTAACCACTCTAATAAATGCAAGCCTTAATATATACCGAGTGTTAAGAAAATGAAGCTGGAAAATATTATATTTGCGCAAGATTAGACAAATTCATAAATCTTATTCTGGATGAAAACCTCTTTCTTTCTTCAGACATAAAGTTTCTGCTAACGTTGTATTTCTTTCCTTTGTAGCCTTACAGCTGCCTTAAGAGGAACGTTAATATTAGAAATAAACTCTCCTTTGGGGTATTCTGTTTGCATTGGAATAACCTCTCGTTCAGGAATTTTTCTTTAGGAAACGCTTAATATGCTGAGAAGGAAAATCGAAACATTAGATACACTCGCAGGAAAGCAACTCTAGCACTCTTGCAGGGATAAGCGCGATGTTTCTTATGGAACGTTTCAGCGACCCTAATAAATTTGACCTAAACTAAGGTTTGTGCTGGGCTCCACATTTTCTTTTAAGTGTAAGAAAAACTCCTATCGCATATATTTTCACTTCCTCAGTAATTCCTGTGCAGGAAAGAAGTACACCACTGGCGAAGAGGAAGAAAGAAGAAAGTGTATTTTTGAAAAGAATCTTGAGCTGATTATACAGCACAACAAGAAATACGCCGAAGGAAATGTCACCTACAAACTTGCTATGAATCACTTCGGAGACATGGTGAGGTTTTTCATGCCAGTCTTTTAACCTAATCAAGCGCCATAATGTCTCGCGGTTTATTCATGCCATGGGCGTTTTAATGTAATGAATTTGTTACCGTACTGACTAACCTGTTGCTTTAGTCCTCCGCTGTTTCCTTATATGCACATATCTGCCAACAAACTAGTTGATAAAAAAAGGCTGAAGTTGCCGCTACATTTTGCTAGAGAAAGTACTACGAGCTATTCCGACCTTTTTTACCTCTGCTAAGTTGTGTCCTGACTGTATTGTTAAATTCCCTCAATATTTGGTTGCACATCTGGTTACTAACTTTCCTCACCAGTTATATCGTGACAATTTGTGCATCTGCAGCGCTGAGCGAAACATTTTTATGAATAAAGAACTGTCGCTAGGCTGAGAGGCGCCAATGAAGTGAATCGTACACTAATTAAGCTAAAAAAAATGAAACTTCTCCCCAGCTGCGCGTGATACACAAGTAAATGTTGCTATACACAGCTTCCATCTGAGCTAACACCTGAAGTTACTTTTCCACCTGGAGAGGGAGACAACCTAGAATTGCACGCCAGCCAAGCAGTTGCCGTGAATATCACTGACTTGCCAGATGAAGTCGACTGGAGGAAGAAGGGTGCAGTAACACCTGTTCCTGACCAAGGGTCGTGTTTGTCTTCCTACGCCTTCAGTGCGGTAAGTAGACCATCACGTACCCGAACACAAAAGATTAAGCTCCCATTTTATGGGTCAAACGAACAAGAAGCCGCCTCAAGAAATGAGCGAAATTCGTACGGTCTCCTGTCAAGCGCAGGCTGGCAGGGGCTGCAAAATGCTGTGTAATTCATAAACGAGGTAATAAAATACAATCGAGGCCCGAGGGTAAAGGGGTCACTATAATACATGCATTAGAAAGACGACCACCTCATTCCCACTTATCCTGGGACTCTATAAGGTCGCCATTATTAGAATAATATTCCTTTCAATTGGCTGCAGAGAAATTCGGCATATGGTATACAAAAAGCCTAGCTGCGTTTTGTTTTGAGTGGTTTCCATCTATTATACTTCTCCTGAATTTCAACCTGAATTTAACGCGCAGCGGAGAATATTCAATTCATTAACATGACGTGTATTGACACAGCTATAGTTCAGCATCACCGAAGAAATATACTGCCATCAGCCATTGAGTGAATAATTAAATGCCGTAAAATAAAGTGCTGTGACTTTTGTGTCCTTCTATGGATATGTAATTTTCAAACAAAACGCGCAACGCTTAGCTTGTGCACTGTAAAGCGCGGAGATGACATGCACGCTGTAGCAAGTACTAAAATTGCGTCATGCGCACCACTTTTTGGTGCAGCACTCAGCTTCAGACGGTGGTGATAAGTTGATTAGTTATGTTTGCAGCCTTTCGCGGAGTTTCATGCACCACAAAAAGGCTGCCACTGTAACCTAGATGCATACTTCCTATACCATGCACTGCCACTTCCTTAGCAGTAAACGATTTTATTTAGTGTGTTTTCACAGGTGATGAGCACTAATAAACAGAAACCCTCACCATACGCATCTTTGGATTCCCTGTTTACAGATCGGAGCTCTCGAAAGCCAGCAGTTTCTGAAGACAACTAAGCTGATTCCTCTGAGCGCTCAGAATGTTGTCGACTGTGGCGCTGTCTTTCATAATCGGAACTGTGATGGTGGTTATATGGATTCCACTTACGGTTACATTAAGATCAACGGTGGCATTGACAGTGAAGAAAGCTACCCCTACGTTGGAGTTGTAAGTTATTACTATTCCTTCATAGGAAAAGGCATCACATGTAGCACCAACGTAAGATATTTATAAATATTTAAGTCTATGAATCAAAGTGACAGCCTGCCATCAAGTGTGGACCGTTGCTATTGATTTGAGTCTCTTTATTTGTTGTGCCCATCTAAACCTAGATAGGACTGTGAACTCAATTAAAACGCGAACAAAATAAATTTTTACCATTTTTTATTGAATCAGGCTTCATTAGAGGCGCTAATCAGCCGTAAAGTCAATACTTTACGAACTCTACAAATAATACTATATGATACTACATAAGCTGTAACATTTTTATGTAAAAGCTTGACGCTATAGCGAAAAATAAATGTAACGCAGAAGTTGAGATCACAAACTGAAATGGTTCAAATGAAACTAAGTACCAACAATGGCTCTTAAAACATTGAGTTTTAAGCTCAAAGATGAACAATTGCTATTCCCGCGCAAATGATAATGTTGGCTGGAAAGTTTTCATATATTCAGAAAACGTATTGTTTTGCTTATAGGCTCTGATACGGCCATACTTGTGAGCATATTCAATCCCCATGGTTCATTTTTTTTCTTTCCAGAAATCAGACTGCGCCTTTGATCCGGCAGGGGTGGCGGCTACTGTATCCTCTTTTGTCAGCGTCCGATCAGCAACAGAACTGACCCTCATGACAAAACTGGCAACGGTTGGCCCTGTTTGCGCCTTCGTTGACAACAGACTGACTTCATTCATTCTGTACTCCGAAGGCAAGATCTTTTTTAAGGATTTAAACTACTTCTGATTCCCTACTCTGCCGCTTCATAATGAGCTGGAGAAACTTAGCGGCTCGATGTTCTTTAAACATCACCAAGACTTCTTCAATAAAACTGAAAATGCCACTACCGATAGCAATTTCTTGAAATAGTTAAAAATCAATCACCTTATTTCTCTTTCACCGTTTCATTCAAGGCAACATTGTGATGTTCGCTCCGGGGAAGATATTTAGTGCGTCTTGCCGTCCTCCATAATGCTGTATTCCTTTCTTAGTGCAAGAGCATCACGAAGACCATGGCGGCGGAAACTGTCTGGCATCGGCGTCACTGTCAAGGCTCAACCTGTCAACCATGGATGACGGCATTTAGGAGAGTCCTCGCTCTCCGCCTGCCACCTGCGATAACGCCGGCTAGAACGCCGCAACGACTTCAATGACTTCTATTAAACATCTGTCTTAATGATACACTGGCGATAGCGACTTGCTCAGGATACTTCACTGAGAAGCGGTAGTGATAGGGTGCTAGTGGTGATAGTGGCTTAGTGAAACGACAAGTAGCGGTAGCGGTCGTAGTGGTACAGTTCACACTCAAGGCAGCAGAACAATTGCACAAAGAGAGAGGAGGTAGAAAGAATGCTTTTTCATTTCCTCAACATGAATCTAACTCAAAGCTCCTTAACTTTTTCCTGTCACAAAGCCTTCGCTGTTTGTGTCAAACTAATTCAGTAATTAGCATCCGTATCCGCGCGCTGCCTGCATACATTCTAGGTGCGATGAAATGTCAGGTTTAGATAAAACTGATAATCACGTACACAATACGTGTTGCGATAGAGAAACAGGTTGGTTGTCATCAATCCTTCAGAGCTATTTTTTAATTCATTGAGTGAATTTCTATCTTTTTTCAGGTGTGTACCACGACCCGAACTGTGCCAAGGACACAATGAACCACGCCGTGCTGATTGTTGGCTACGGGGCCACGGAAAAAGGCGAGAAGTATTGGATTGTCAGGAATTCGTAAGCCATTTTCTGGTCCTATTATGACAAGATTATTAGAAACTAGTGTGAATTCAAATACAAAAGAATGCATCCTAAGGATGCCAGCCTCCAGAGTGTAAAGCGTTATTTTTTTCTTGGTTTATTTTTGGTTTACAACGCATATGTAAAGCAAGGACGAGCAGGCAAAAGGCGTTATACAACACCTGACTAAGGCCTGCCCTCCTATACAAAAACAAATAACAAATTAAAACAAACATTCAAAGGATTTGACTGCAACCGACTTAGAGCAGAAAATTCAAGTTAAATTGGCAGCACTATACAGAATTGCTTACCAAAAAATAAGAAAAGTTGTTTGCATATGCAGAAATGTCACGAAAGCAGCATATCATGCATGGCTCCTTTATAACTTTGGTCACTTCGTTTTTCATTCCCATAAAGAGTTGCGAGGGGTAAGCATTTAGAACTCGCGGTATCACAAATGTCAACATTTGGTGGCCATAATTTGTTCGGGACATTGAAACATGAAAATTAGCTGTGCGGAATTTATATAGTCCAGACGTGTGCAGATAAGTGTTCTGAAACGTTTCTTCACTGTACTTTATTTGATTCTTTATGTATATAGCCAGTGTTTTGTCATACATTGATTGCATTTTAAGTAACTTATGTTTTCTAAAAACCTCCCCTATGTCTTGGTTGAGTCTAAGATTGAATATAGCTCGGATAGCCCTTTTTTGCAGCGAAAACAATTTTGGATTCAGTGGCTTCAGTTTCAAAATAAGTCCCGGCATCAGTGCCAGAACTTACTTTCCCAGATTACCTTTCTCTTCCTTAATGAAACCGTCGCCAATGGTTCCCACTTTCTAAACAACTTAGAACCAAACTCGCTCCACCGCAAGCAATGCGTTTTTTACATCTTCGTCGACAAATCCCCCGTTAAAGCGTGGCTGGTCACTGAAACAACTTTGCGAAGTAACCATAGCTTACTGGTTTGTCATTCAGAAATCTTACGTAAGAGAATAGCTCCAAGGGCTGAGCACGAAAATTGCTGAGTAAAAATTGCGTAGTAATGACCTGCGGAAATTATGGGAAGCTGGAGACTTCATACAGTAGACTTACGCCCGTCTCTTAGCGGCCTCGGCAGCTGAGTTAAAATTGCGCTGTAATCAGCCGCGAGCATCGTGGAGTTAAAATGACTTGGGCACCCACTCATAGCCTAAGCAGAGCGGATCCTCGTAACGCTACTCTCTAACTATTTAATCACTGCGATCAAAATGAACTAAGTGCTTCCTCTTATAATCATTTTCTTGCCTATGATTTCATTTCGAGACAGAAGTTTAATGTAAAACGGCTCATGTAGTGCGCATTCCTCGCCAATTAGGGAGTTCAGGTGGTCGAACTCATCCGGAGCCTTAAACTACGACCTGCCCTTATAACAACGGCTGTGACCTGAGCCCGTAAAAGTTTGCAGTGAATAGTTATTGTACTCAATATGGCAATAAAACGGAGTTACTGCGTTTAAAAAGTCATGTTGTAGCTACTGATGTGGGTTGCTTGTCGTTTCTAATGCACCTGCAACATTCTGCACGCAAAGTGACGTTATGACCTGCTATCCGACACATTCGTGTTGATCATGCACGCATAACACAGCACACAACCATCTGGGCGAAGAGGACACTCTCTGTCAATGCACTACTTGCACAGCGTAAGCACTTCAAGGAGGAATTTGTACAGCATTCAGGCCACGCGAGGGCATGCACACGTTGAGCACTTTAACGTGAGTTGCGTTGCGTGAAGAACAAGTTTCGAAACGTAACAAGACGGTTCGCGGACAGTACTGGCAGCATAAACGTCATACGCAATGTAAGCGCGTACTTTAATTAGAGCCCGCTCACGGAACGGTTGCGGAACAACTTGTCGCATTTGCTAGCGCTCGCGTTCGAGAACAGTGCCTTAGCTGTGGAAGCAGCGGTTCGCTCATTACGAGTATATCGCACTAGGCACATCATCGCTGCGGTAACCTATGTTGGCTGAATTGAACTTCACCATGAATCAGCTCAGCGATTTTTCTGCACAGTTCGTTTACCTCCTAAAAGCAGAGAAATAAACCAAGATCCTTTCAGCCATGTAGCCCGATGTAGTACGCCTTTTCGCTGATTTGCTCAACGATAATTTTTAATTACAATCACGTTTCGACCACTTTGCTTGAGGGATTTAATGACAACACCGCAACCGCGTTAGGTATTCAGCCAACCACACAGTAAGTTTATTTTCCAAATGGAGCATTTTCTTCCTGAACTACGTTTGCAGCTTATTAACATTAACAATGAAACTTCAACACAGATTGACGGGCATTCACGGCGCCGAAGTTGTGGGTTGGCTATAGAGAAGCCCTCGGCAAAACGCCGACCAGAAGATTTGATACGGGCGTTTATTGCAATGGCGGGGTAATATTTAAGGGGAATTCGCATGGCCAACGGTAGCCGCCTCCAAAGCTAGTTTCATTCCTGTCATTCGCTGGTTTCTAAGAAGCGATAAGGGGTAACATGAATTCGAGTGCCTCCTTCATCTGATGCCTTTTCGGTTATTTTCGACAGAAACGTGTTAACTTCCCTTGAATTTGCTCTCGCTGCGATTTTTTTAACCTAATAAGTGTATTTTTGCCTTTTTAATTGTATTTGTTTTTACTTTCGTTCTTTTCTGTCTTTTTTTCCGGCTTACGCCAGTTGTTGTTCTTGTGGTACCGTATGATACCAACTGTATATCCACCCACTCTCAGCGGTAATGTCTTCTAGTCCTGAGTGTGTATAAAAAATTAAATAAAAATAAATGAATGATCTATGGAAGACGTTTATTGGCAAGGAAGACTTTGAAACCGAAGTTCCATTTTCCGTTCCCGTTAAGCAAAGTCGCGGAATCATGGCAGTCTCCTGAAAAAAGAAATGTAAGAAACAGCGACATGCGCAATTAGAGAGTCAGAAAGGACTGGTCAGTAGTACGCTAGTAGGACCCGGTTTTTTTTTCATGCTGCCTCGGATCTGCCTAACCGGAAGACTCGGAAGAACTCGAGCCTGTGTGACTGCTTGTTAGCAGAATCAGAGTGGCGACAAATGTAGCCAGAGAGCGTATCGATAAAGTACTTTAGTAGAGGGGGCTAAGCTCTGAGTACTAGTTTAGAAAAAACTTTTCGTAGTTGCCTAAGCGCACCTTCCGCTTTTAACAGCTTCAGCAAGAATAAATGCTTAGCGTACTCGTACTGAAACAATGTCACTGGCGACGACTACTTTATTCTAATGAGCACCCTATTGACCCACCCCGCTGGTATTAGTTGAGGTTGATCAGGCCGCTTTGTCGGTTCTTACCTTCCTGGGAATGTGTACGTCCTGATAATTCTCCTTTAATACCTAGCTCTAATTACGATACTGGTGCTTCTGTTTTTTTTTCTCTCTTTAAGGACATAAAGAAAGCTCTACTAAGTTGCGGGACTAGCGTCAAAACCCAGAAAATCTGGCAAATCTCGCTCTACTTAGGCGACAGACTCCAAGAATGGGGCTTGACAACAATTTCTGCACCGCGAAAACTGCAAATCCTTGCTGCAGATAAGCTTTCAAACGTTTTACCCTAATGCCCAGCGCAAAGAATCGAGAGGAAAGCCTGTGCTACATACGCCCCCACTCCTATACGCCTTCATTTTACCACAAGAGGTCCATTGTCGAAGGCGATTGTTTCTAGGCTCGCGTTTTCCTACTAACATAGCCCACCCAGGCAACAATGTCATTTTTAAAAGTCTAAACTGACTACACTGTACGACGGATTAAGAACGTCATGTAGCGGAGCCCAAGTCCATGATGTAATAAGACAGGCAGCATACCATCGGAACCGTTTTGCTAATACGGACATTATTTATTGCCAGATAACACCGCAGAGGCCATTTCGACGTTACAGGAGCACAAAAGTCGAGCGAGGGGATATCTACAGAACATCAGCGCAAATAAAAGTGAGGAAAAAAGTGCTAAATATCATAAAACAAATTAGTGATGCGCGACTACTTTCAGCACGACGAGAAAGGAAAAAAGTATTCAAGTAGAAAAAGCAGTTAGTGTGCACAAGTCAAGCCGATAGGAAATGTTCCTTCATCCAAAATACGCTTGTTCAAACGCAGCAGTGACTGAACTCTAGAAAAGGCATCGAGATGTGTCCGGTTGGAAACTTCAAGGGGTGGCTTTTTCAGTCGTAAGCACTGCATGGAAAGTAACTATATGACAATGCACTTCACTCGCTTAAAACGAATTACGCCTAAATTACACCTAAGCGTTTCGAGAAACACTTAGGTATAATTTTGCGGCCACTGCCTGCTAAACAGTCGTTAAGATTAAGACGAGCTCTACCTAGGGCTGCTCATTAGAACCGGTTGATTCGGTCAACCTTCATTTTCTACTCAAACGCAGTATGCCGGCCAAACAGTATATTTCGGTTACAGAAGAGAGTCTCCTGTAGCTGTTACAAATTAAGCAGGGTGCTTTTATCTGGACACTGTCCACTCCGTTCTACTCCAACCACGGGCGCCAAATTTTCTGAATGCATTCCAATATCAACCGATTTAATAGTTATTAGAGAGACCCGAAACACTACAAAAATATTTAGCAAGACACCTTTGCTACTGAAGTGCACCACCTCTGAAATTTTTCTGGGAAGAACTTTTCATTCATGCGCTAACCTCCGCGAATGTGCATCGAGTCGGTGTCATCTTTTTTTCGCACTGGAGGCTATCAATCTTCCGGCGCTTCTGATACCTCTAATCTGCGGCCTTGCTTCTGCAGTTGAGCACCGTCCTAAGACGACGACAATGAGAGCAATGGAACACGTCGTCGTCCTTTGCTTCATTTCTCGCATGTCTCGCACATTTAGTTTTTCTTTCACCATATGCCTTGCAGGCGCTGTGATGTGAACTGCGGTTCGATTTTTTGTCAGTAGTTTATTAAGCTTGACTGTATTTGCTGTGGGTTTTGTTTAGTCGCCTCGTTCGCAACATTTATATCTCCCCACATGCTCCGGCGGGTCTTGCGAATGATGACGCGTTATGTCATACAAAAGCACCCTTCCAGCAAGGCTTCCCTTTCTTGAGTTTCTCGAGTGGCGTAATCTTTCCCTGCTATCTTCTCGGCATTAGTGAATACTTGCACTAATACCGAGTATGCTATAATTTTTTGCAGGTGGGGCACACAGTGGGGCCAGGGTGGATACATCCTCATCAGAAGAGACTCAAGTAATGAATGTGGAATCGCTAGCTTCATCACCTACCCTGTCATTTAGACAAGTTCCAACTTTTTCCTGAAATCTTATTCAAGATTATAAGGTGCAGCTGATGTGGAAGCACCGGTCAAGAAGTTTTAAAAAGGTTTTTCTAAAACATTATTTACCATTCCTGTGAAAAATGTCGCAATAAAATTGTAGTTAAAGCAGAAAGCTGTACTTTGGGCACTTGGTTGCTCTGATCTCATCTTTCGCACAGATGTTTAATTTACCGGTAGTTTTAGTGTTATGTCATATTAGTGGCCGTGCAGGCCACTTCCACAGCGGCATCTGTAAGTGGAATACTTCCTGAGCGATCGCATTGTTGTCTGCTGCATACATTATCGGACACGCTATCTGTCCCACAGTCCGTTTCGCACCCGACAGCAAGGAGGAGGATGTCCTGCTTCGATGAAACAACAGTTTGCGCCGGTTGCCACATGTTGTTCACAAGGAGATTACAGGTTCAAACAGAGAGCAGATCATATGCGAGTGCGAGGCCAAGGATGCAAGCGAATGTTTTCGCTGCCTTCTATATAATTCATCTTTTATTTGCCGATAACCTCTTTCAAAATAAACTTCTCTGCGGCGTCGCCCACCCCGACAATCATAATAATGACGTTCTAATTGATTAATTTTCCGCCTTTCAAGTTTTAGGGGTACATTTTGGTAGAATTTCATTTTTAAGGAGTTCGCTAAGCACTATGTACAGGTATAGTGTCACTTCTTTTCATATTTGGCGTAGTTTGGCAGCTATGGCAGAGGAAAAGGGCCGGATATACGAAATTCTGGTCTCACCGACGAACGATTCGGTAACGGCTGCGAATATGAATGTCAACGACACGTAAGCACGTGTTCCGGACAGCATACAACATAGTTCCTGTGGAATGCAGTAGGTCGGCCTAGTGGAATCATATACATGGACCTGCTAAATGGTATTTCAATGCAGCCACCGTACTCATGGGCTACAGTCATAGATCTTGACGTCCTAGCTTAACCTCGCCAAATCGCCTATCGACGATTCAACACCAGCCGATAAGTTGAGATTTATCAAAATATTTCCTCCATCGGCACCTCTATTGGTCACATCGAGACGTCTCCGCTCACCAAATTGGAAGCAAACAGAAATTGAAATTCGGTACGACTATCCAGCACACACGTGCCCTGAGCTGCCACAACTATAGCTGTAGATGAGCAAAAAGATAAAAATGCGTTTTAATGTTTAAGTTCAACAGAAAGCTTATCTGTGGTATTGTGTATAGATCGCGGTTTTTTATAACTCTCTATAACCAGGCCTGCGTTGAATGTCACCATTATAACTTCGCGCCATTGAGCAGGGATGACTTTGTTACAGATTGGACAGAGCGTGTGATCTATGTGGATGAAAGTTTTCTGACTACAGATTGGTGGGGCGGCATCTTGATCACCTGCCGATATGCTCAGCGTTCAGCTTACGTCTCTACTATCAGTTAGATACTATCAAACAAGTTCCAACTTTTTTTCGCGCTTAAGTTTTTTCTTTCTCACAACAGCCACTTTTTTAATAACTGGGTGCGTTCACGAGGCACCAGCTTATTTTTTCTTCAGTATTTAACCCCGATGCACCAGCTTATTTTTTCTTCAGTATTTAACCCCGATTTCTGAGGTTATGAAGCCATTATACAGAATGTCTCGCCTAAAACTTTACAGAACATTTAGAAAATAGGCTTTTTAAACTAGATACGTGATTTTTTTCGGAGTACCATTGTTGAAGGAGTAGTCTATCGCAGTGGAGCTTACACCTTCTAACAGGTTGGTTAACTAGTATTGAATAGTTAACTCTCACTGTTGAACACCTAATTATTGGGAGGCGTGTAGCCCATTATAAGTAGTATCCCTATCATGTCTTAGAATTTCTAAAACGCGGTTACGCTCCGCGCTGTGGCCCAAGAACTTTTGGCTGCATCGCGACAAAATAAATGTGCTTTCGAGAAGCTGGCAGGCAAAACAACCTCTCCAGTGCAACATAACTCTTCGAGGTAGCCAAAATTTGTCGGTGGCAGGTGGCTAACCTTTTTTAAAGACGACACAGCACGATAATCATCTTAACGTAGCAATTAATAATGATGGGAAAATTGCGGAATGCACCCTGACACATATTGGCATCGTTTGGCCTTACTATGAAAATCGGCTGCCAATCTTTTTTTTTTCATTTCATTGCGCTGAATGTGTATCGTCATAGGTCAAGTACGCGGATCAAAGTCAGCATATAATAGCGACGATCAGGCTCTGCACGCTCTGCTACACACAGACAAGACACAGCCAAACCACTATAACACCGTCCAGTTTCATTCTTTTTCTATTACCGCACAATCAACACAAAAGCCTTGCGACAGCTGAAGAGCGCCGCTAAATTATAAATCAACGGCACACAGGTTCCTTCTAACCTTCAAGTACAAAACTGCGATTGTTTGCGGTTGGTTTGGTTCAGCATCATACGTGACCACTCCAACGTCACTACCACCGCGGCAACGTCTTCTATGGCCTACAGCTGCTGCGCAGAAAGACACGATGTAAAATACCTACTGTAGCGGCATGTTTCGAAGAGGGCGCAATGCTAAAGTCACCAGTTTGCTCTGAGATGTCAGTGCACATCAAGAATGCAGCCGGAATCAGTCCGGAGCCCTTTTGCAACCGCGTCTTCTCTCCCTTCTTTCACTCCTTCCTTCTTCCCTTATGTAATGGCGCGACTGTAAGGACTGAAGAGCCTGCCGAGAGTGAGACGGTTACTTCGCCTTTTCTTATGTCTTCCCTATCCACTCGTCGCCCATTCCCGAGTCCTCGATGTAGCTAACACTCGAGCGTCCGCTCGGTATGCCTGCCAATAACAGCTCTCGCTTAAAAAAAAGGATTTCTTTGTAGTTGTTCGCTCGTGTGCTAACTGAACATGCCGTATGGCCGTATTTGAGCCATGCCCCATTCAAGCAATACATGCAGCTTATGTTTCGAATTTATGGCAATGAATCCCTTCCCCTGACGCTTTATGCTTGGTAAGGAAGCAAAGCTCAATGGGTGCTGAAGATGGCGTCATTGACTTTTGTCAGGCCGGTGAAGAAAGAGCTGTGTCAAATAGCTGCACATTTGACTCCAAAGACAGCATTTGTATTAATCATGCACTGTGAGATACAACGCGTCATCACCTTCCTTTACTTCAAAATTGAAGACAACAATCTCAAAGTCAAATATTGGAAGCCTGCAAAACAGGAAATGAACTTCGTATGCTGCTTTATACAGTCGCACGGTAATGTACACTGGTGTTATACTGCTATTATTTTATTGCTAGAAGCCGCTTTTAGAAGATTTTCTGGAAAGTCATGTCGTTAAGCGTGCGTTAGCGGGCAATCAGTCTGATACACCTGTATGATAATGGACTACACAGAGCGCTGGAAAATGGCCTTTTTATCCAGGACCTCAGCGTTCTATGGCACTTGTAAGTGCTACGCATTGTGCAGCTTATCAACAGGATGACGTGATCTGGCAAGGCTATTGTTTTCGGCAAAAATGCCTGCCCCTGATAACTGTTGGAAGATAATTCCGATCATCTGACTTTTCCTCTCCTCTAGGAAGACGTGCGCACCCAGGTAAGTTTCCGCTAGCATGAGTCTCTTTTGCTTTATAATTTTTTATCACATTAATTGCACCCCTGTGATTATTAAAGCATGCAGGTGGACCGCAGCAGCCTGCAGCGCCCTCTGTTTCCCGTCTTGAATTTTTCATTTTGCTATCTTTCCGCGCTACGAGGACACCTTCGTCCCTTTCGAAAACATGTGCCCAAATCTACTGCTATCAACTGTTCGTAAAGAAAATTACAAAATGCCTTTTGTTAATGTAAATGAGCAGCCTGGGTAGAGCAAGTAAATCGGCGGTGCGAAATTTTTTGCTTCTGCTTTCGCTACGCCCAAATGTGCCACGTTTATAAATGGCAAGCAGCTCGCCAGAAGAGCGCCTAGAGAGAGAACAGCATGGGCAATACGTCATACTATCCAAAAACCGATGAACAGGAATAATGTATTGACCCTTGAGCGTCTTCCAAAACTCTCAATAAACGCGCCAGCCTAGCACTTCAGTTACAGTGCGCAGCGAATCCTGATATGCCAGTATAGCTTTACAGCGTTGTTCGGTTAGGGTAGCGTGTTTTTACGCTCGCAACTATCTGGACGTTTATTGACGGCAATGTGGGCCCCTCCCGAGCTTGCGCTGAGGCACTGTAATGGACACCTGACTAAGAAATAAAAGAATTGCTTCAGCCTACCAAATTCAAACTTCCGAGAACGAGGGCATCAGCAATTTCTCGGTGATGCATTTCCAATTATTCAAGAATTCACGTCCAATTATTTAGGACTCAAGTATTTGCGGCATCTACTCTTGGCCAGTTAGGCGCAAGCAATCACTTGACGTTGGAAAGAACTAGTAGTACTACAGCGTGTTTTAGTCGACTGCATGCAAAACTAACTACTCCTGATGGCATACTTGACCGCGTCTAAACTTCTGAGGGCCGAGTTACAGGTAGATCGCATGTATAAGGAGGACTTTCTCTTAGGCTTTCATAACTGTCGACAGTTACGACTTCTTTAGAAAGACAATTGGCTGAATTTACAGTGGAGTAAATTCAGCCAACTGTGCCGAGGACGCCTATTTCTAAATCAATGGGCACAAAGGTTTTGAGTAATAACCGAGTTGCTATGATAAATGCAACGAGATCTGTATTGTCTCGACACCATCTTAAGGGCCCAATGTAGGAGTGCCCACAGTTAAACAGGAGATTTCGACGGGTCGCCAACGATAGGATGTGGCCAGGAAATCCCTTTTGGCTGTTGCTATCGCCACAACATATGGTGAGCACACTTATATATGAATGCAGCGTAGACTGTGCACAGAAACTGGTTCAGTTGTAACTCTATCCTCGGTGCTGCCTGGAAAACAATGGCCGGCTATCGGTGGGCAATACCGTGTGAGCTCAGGGAAATTAAAAATTGGCAGTGGTTTAGCTTTGGTTAAACTTGGAGTGACGCGATAGCTACCGCTGGCCGAGTGTAACTTGGTCACGTGACCAACGACGTGACGAACCATGTGATCAGCCACGACGCCGCGCCGCCGGCAGCTGCTCCGCACCACGTGACAAACCACGTGACAGCGTGGCGGCGCAGCTACATGGTGGCAGCGCCGCCAAGCTGAAGGCTCGAAATGCTACCGTAATGTAGCTATCGCTACAAAAGCCTTTGTGACTGTATTCGTGAAAAAATAATTCCTGGTGTCATTTTACTCGATCACTATTTAGCATTGAAATATGACTTAATATTCAAATTATTACAAGATACGGATCACTCTTCAGTGATATGCTCAGGAGGCCAACACAAAAAAGATTATCTGCAAATTTCTCACGTAACGTAAACGTGATTGACTAGGAGTGCCGTTTAGATTGATACATTCTCAGTCTGTAGGGTATTACGAAATTTTTGCCACGAGAAGCCTGAGCTCTTTTACTCAGTACTTCAGTAAAAGACATTTCGCAACTATTTCGTATTCCGTGACTGTCCCGCAACTATGCCTAATTTTTGAGTAATTAGTATTCTAAACTGTCGCAAAGGTAGGTGAGTGGCTTTTCAGGTGCTATATCCCAACAGGCGTTTCACTGCGTAGTATGTGTACGGGCCTCGGAAGCTGAAGACCTACACCAGACTATGCACGAGCATTAGGGAAGCAGTAGATGAATTTTAGTAACAGACGCATTTAAAACCGACACATGTCGAGTAATTTGAAAAAAAAAATTTTGACAGGTAAGAACTGTAAGAAATTTTTAATGAAATATTCAACGTTTTGGTCCATTCTTGTGATATGTGGCAAAATCTTTCTTTTAAAGGGTTTCCATCGATCGCATCGAGCAGTTAAGACTCCGACAAAAAACCAGTGGGGAATGCTTTTGACGATAGAGAAATCGTAAAAGGTGCCATGACATGGTCGTTCTTCATATTGCAGTTTTGTGCTTCCGTAACTAATGCAAAAGATTATGATTCAATTACCGAAATTTGGCTGCCTTGGACGCGCTGTATATTCCAACAAATGCGATCGAAATTGAGACCGGGAGACTCCTCCAACCGGCAGCGACCGCCATATTGAATGCTGTCGTGACGTCACTAGGGCATGCACGGAGCAACGTCGTCTGCTCTCGTTGCTGCAATATGCGCAGCGAGGTCTCATTCCCCCCTGTACTTTCGCGGGCGATGGCACTATCAGTCGTCCCCCATATATGAGTGACTGGTGCCGCAGAAGCGACAATAACAGTAACGCAGTTATTCTTCGGTATAGGTAGGGTCCGGTCACTCTATAGGCCGGTGCGACATGCGATCGACGGCCGGTGGGCTGGTCAGTATCAAAATGCCGTCGCCGACGCACTGGTCTGTCACGCTAGACCGACGACGATGCCAGCACGATCAACGACCGTGTATCGTAGTAATGTTAATAGTCAGCTTAGTGGGAACCAGAAGAGTGTGGTAGGGGACTAGTTGGTATGACATTCTAAAAATTTAAGAATTTTAAAACTTATTGGGCCTCATGCCAGCCACAGCGACATACGCGATGTGCGTGCACCAGCGAAGATGTGCTTTCAATCGGTTCCTGCGCATAGAACCGACCGGCGAGGCAAGCGACACGGGCAGAAAACGCCGCACGGCGGTGCCTCTCGCCGCCGTCGCCTGGGCTTGTGCGGCCGAGCGAAAGCTCCACTCCCGGTGAGAAAAAAAGCGAAACGAGGGGCTCAATATCATATCTTCACACATTTTTACTAATCAGTGAGGAACTTTTGCCATATTCTTGAATTTCGGTCGACGGTTGACCGCCAGCCCCTTTCGTGGCGAGGCCTAGCGAGTACGCAGGATTGGTGTGTGCGACTTCGGCAATTGCGGAGAGCGAATTCGCAAGTTTTAGCGCCTGGAAATAGCTGTCGAGCGTAGTTTTGGCGACAGTGCCCTCCAAGCGACGACAGCCTGCATCGCAGGACGCGAGTACAATAAGGGGGGAGTGCCGATATGTGACCCCGTCTGCATAGCTGTGCAGAAGGCAGCCGGCAGCAGCCGTCGGGTGGACAAAAAATATGGTTGTTTTCATTAATTCAAGGATTGTCCGAACGTATTTTTAGCTTAAGTGATCTAAAATTAAATTTTGGTGACATAAGAGAAAGCATATCCAATTAGCGGGAAGCGCCGATATCCTACGTGAAGCGTTTCCCAAGCAGGCGATATAGCATCATCGGCGCTTATTGCAGTCTTATCATGGTGTGTAAAGAAGTAAAAGTGCAATTTGTGAGCAAGAGTACGTAATATTAAAGATAAGGAGAACCCACCTTAGGTTTTATGCAACGCAAACGAGCAGTACTGTTTGCGCACAGCCATGTGAACAACCTCAGCGCAGGGCCGCAGTTGTCGTAATCGTCACACTCCTGGGGCACAATGCGCACGCACAGAAAAATGCTAAATGCTATTGCAAAATGCTAAATGCTATTATTTGGTAGCTAGCTACAAAACGCCGCGGCTTTCACGGCGCACATCGGCGAAGGCGTGCACGGCACGTGTCTTTTCACATACGGGAGCACTTGACTGCTCAAAAGAGACCACACTCATAACATGCGAACAGCATGCTTGTAAGCGTAAATAATAAAGCAGGGGTCCATGGATTTCTGTTTCCACAGCAATCGGAAAAAGGGCACCACGAGCAAGTTCGCTTTCTCAAGGATCACTCAGCTCGCGTACTGATTGAAGCTTTCCCATAAGAGAACACGCAAAATGCATTTTATTTCGCTAAGCTAAAAAAAAAATCTTTTCGAGCGACCGCTGTCTACGGTGTGCATGCAAGCACCTCAACCACTCGCAGCAGACGACGCGGGGCGTGTATGCCCTCGTGACGTCAGCGATCAGAGGTTGCCAGACCACCAAGCAGTTCGCAGCAGAAACGAAAAAAATTCGTTTTAAAAATATTTACCGCACACAATCAACTGAAAATTCGGCAAATTGTAATATAACCTGTCGGAAATTAAAGGCGATACGCAGGGTATGCATGAAAATAGGCTGTCATGGCCCCTTTCATAGAAAAAAAATTCCAAAGTGCCGTCGGGGTGATCTGCTGATATATTGATTGTTATAGTAAAATTTTAGATTATATGAAAAGATTGCGCTCATAAAAGATTTCCCGCTCAAAAATGCTTTCGTCCAGATTTGCTGGGTACGATGCTAACCGAATGTCGAGCCCGCACCACAGACGCGTTGCGGGCCCGGACAATATCCTATTCCTGTCTGCTTTAGCAAAATGGCTAGCCAACTACATAATAAATGTCACTGAACAGGGGACTTTAATTGCTTGCTTTGCACGGATTCTTTAGCCGGTCTGGAAACGTATATTTTGTAACGGTCTCAGTGCATCAGAAAACACTTTCAACCTGTTTAGGAAAACAACATTGGAATTTATAACGAAGAAGGACCGAAATTTGAGCTACGAAACGTACAATTAACCTCGGAGCCTGTGTGGAGTCTTTACTTGACATCTACTTCGAATGTGTCAGTGGTACTAAATAAAACTAATCAGCATTTCAAGGGGCACAGTACATATCGTACGTATGTATTGAACGTACATATCGTGTGCGTAAGATATATGCATTTCGTAGAAAGCATGCTATTAATGCGCAAGCATTGTATGGCTATGTTTGCGGTTTCGTGTCATCACAATAACGTTCGAACTAACAGAGTTGTAAGAAAAAGAATGGTTGCATTAGACAGAGAATCAAAAAATCACGCAGGGGAAATCATGAGGTGCGTTTGGGATAATTAGTTAATCAATTAGAGCCAAGAATGTCCAAAACGTGGGCAGGGCCGGAGAAAAGTGGCTCCAAATGAATGCTTGCGCATAACTCCAATGTGGGTGCCGCACTTATCTCATAATTTTTCGTCATTCAGCTATAAGAACTTATACTGTTCTTTCAGATGCCGGCTGAAAACAAAGCCTTTGACCTATGTTGTGGACATACACCCAGTTGGAAGATTTATCGCGTTCCCATAGATCACAAAGGTGATCTGTGTGTCTATTACACAGTGCAGTAAAAGGAACTTAGTTTATGTATCAACCTTAATTATGCGTAAGACATGAAGACGCTAAACCAATGTCCACTGCAAACCAGCTTTTTTCTTAATCCACTTTAACAGGCGTTTACACGTGCTGAGTCTTTGTTTGCAAACCGTGACGAGCTTGTTTTTTTTTTTTTGTGCGTGAGAAAGAACACTTGTAAATTGTATTTATAGAGAGTGATGCGTGTAAAACGGAAGTTATTATCCTTTTAGAACATTTTACTTACCTGGGGTGCCGTAATTCAGCCATCATTAGAGAAAACTAATTCTCAGCCTAGTCTTTCATCTCGTATTCAGGTAGCATTGCATCGTTGTTAGTAGCCGATTGAAGATAAGTTTTGCATGTTACCAAAAACAGACGGCTTTTTGTGAAAGGGTAAAAACTCTGAGGTGTGCATTTTTTGTCCAAACTTGATTGTTTGCGGGTCCATGCACAGCATGACATTCATGTCTATTCCAGGCGTCATGAAGCAACCAGGACTTATGACGCAGTGGTGGATTGTAGTTTGCTTTACAGCTACAGCCGCTTTACTTGCGAATGCTGCAGACATGGACGACCTGTGGATTTCCTTCAAGCTGAAATACAGTAAGACGCTGTAGTTTCCCACAGTGACGTAACACACTGTAACAAAATTCACAGAACTTTAAATTTTCTGCCATTGTGTCAGCTTAGAGGCTATTTGTATATATGACGGCCATCGTTTTGGAATTTTTTCTTGTTTTTCGAGCAAGCTCCGCTAAATCAATTGCTTGTCCATTTCTTTGCAGACAAAACCTATGCATCGTTGCTTGAAGATCAACAAAGGAAGCGCGCTTTTGTTCTAAACAGCTGGAAGATAGGGAAACACAATGAAAAGTATGCCAGAAGACAAATCACCTACGCGCTTGCAGTAAACGAATTTGCTGACATGGTTGGTAGCATCCTGTTGGCGCACCTCTTTTACGGGAGCAAGACTAAGATGTACTTCAGTTTGTAAAAAATGACATGAGATACAAATTTTTCTCATTGGCGGCCTTTTTCAAGTGTTAGTAAAATATCCAGCGAAGACGCTTTTCTCGAGGCAGCGAAATCAAGTTGCAAAACATTACAAACAAGGTGACGTTTATAAGAAGCTAGTGGGAAGTTTGTAACGAACCGGAGTCTTTCTGCACGCAATCTTTCATTATAACAAAAATTACAAAGAACGTTTACAACATTCGGATCAGTTGCGAAAGTATGGATTGGTGCTATGTAGAAGACCGCAATGACCAGGTAATGCCGCGGGACGGAGTGCTTGCGCTACAAGGCCTGCTGCACAAACTACAAGTCACGATTTTGCCAAGGTCTGAACTCCGCAATAGTGCTTTCTCACTAATATCTGGGCATCAAAATGGCGCGCAGAGATATAAATGTAATGGTTCTTTTTTTCTGACTAGGCCTTTAGGCTCAATGGCGCAGCACTGTATTTTTGAGACTCGAGCGTTTTCAATGATAAAATGTGCTGTTATAACTATTTTCGCCATTTTCATTGTCTTATTGTACATTATAAGATGAACAACAAATTTATTTCTAGTTAATATTGCCGCAAACGGTTCTTAGAAGATATTGGTCAATGACGCGCAGTAAAGATCTCTTAAATGATGTAATCGTTAAACCTTGCATTTGCAAGAACCTAGCATGAAATGCTTGATTCCTCTTAAAAAATCCTAAAAAGGAGAAATCGAGCTTTTTTTTAAAATCAGGGAGCCTTAAATCAAGACTTGTCACTGATTTCCTTGTAACTTTCCCTTTAGTTCATAGCCTAACGACAATGTAATGTTTCCCTCTCTTGGCACATGCAGCTCCCTGGCGAGAAGAAAAATGAAAATATATATAAAAGCATATACGATCCCCGAAAAAGATTTCAGGATCACGAACTTTCTTCACCGCCGGTGAACATATCTGAGCTTCCTGTGAAGTTCGACTGGAGGGACAAAGGAGCAGTGACTCCGGTCAGAACGCAAGGAACCTGTCTTGCAACTTGGGCTTTCAGTGCAGTAAGTTTGTCTCATGCTTTGTTGTAAGTTCATAAATAACGGAGTCTTATGTGTGTTCTTTTTTTCTGCGCGGCCATGATGGCCACACCCACTCGTCCTTGCTCCGTTCAGTCACTAGGGCTTTTGTAGAGATCATTTTTGTAGACCCGTTGCATATCTATACCTGCCGCTGTGCTGATCTTAGGTTGCGTGGCCACGTCATTTCCCTCCGAAACTCCGTGCACTGCAAACAACGTTGACGCACGCCAATATTTTTCCATAAGCGCGAGTTTATCCAGGTTTAAAACAACACAGGTGCGAATTTCTTGGCTAGTCAGTAGTCACATGTTTCACATTACATATCTCGCTTAGATGTATTATGACAGACAGTGTAGTAAGCGTGTTTTTATTTTTTAGCTTGTTCAAGGTAATTCAACACCTTTAAGGAAATGGGGACGATTGAAGGAGCGTGTGCCAAAAACATTTTTAGAAAAAGGAAATTTTTGTGTCTGTCGTAATAACTTTTTTTAATTTTATTAGTATCCTCCTTCAATCTAGGCCTACATTTTTCGAAGTTTCAGAATAATGCACGCGAATGAGGTCAGCGCCATGTACTGTTTGCTGGCTTTCCTTCCTTTTACCACTTGTTTTACGTCCCTGAACAAATATTTAGCAGCCGGCTTAAGTAACCTTCATTTTGATACCTCTTGAGTAAGAAATAAATTGATAACAGAATACTATGTACATTTCTGACACCGTCTGAAGCCATATGGAAGATTCCATTCTTCCTGTGACATGATACGTTCTTGCAAGTCCAAAAGACTCGGTGTGGCTTCCCATCCTTGCATGGACGCAGCAATCTTAATTTCGCGCACCCTTTCCTCGAGTTTTTGTTTGTTGTCACAATTTGAGTGCAATTTTCTTTATTCGAGCTTGAAAGGAAAAATAACACCTTAAGCCGCTGTCATTTTTGCTTCCACTGATTAAGTACCGTAAAATGGCTAGTGAATCGTGCGCCTTTATTCTGCAATGGTGGAGGACTCGCGTACTTGTGTTAAGCTTCACTAACTAGAACTTGCTTATATCTAACATTTTCTTGCACGTGAATCACAGGTGGGAGCAGTGGAAAGCCATAACTATATCAAGACAGAAAAATTGGTTGAACTCAGCGAGCAGAATCTTATTGACTGCTCGCAAGACTTCGGCAACTTAGGCTGCGAAGGAGGACGAGTGGATCAGGCTTTTGAATACATCATCCACAATGGCGGCATCGACCTCGAGCAGCTGTACCCTTTTGTTGAGAAGGTTAGTACAAGCACAAGCGTGTGAGCGCTCTGTTTCTTTCTTTACAGGATGACCAATGAGTCGCAAGGAAGAAAAAAATGGGATAATTCGCTGTAGTTCTCTTTTTTTTTTCGTTCGAGAAGTCTGCCGTGAGGCATAAGTTGAGAAAGGTAGGAGGAATGCAGGAGAAAGAAAGTTAAAAGAAGGAGTGAAGACCCGTTGCGCTGAGGCAGTCGCAGAGGTGACCGATGAAATGATTGTTCATAGTCCACTTCACATAGTCAACATGCCTGTTCCACCGCAGGCCCACCTCCCTGAGGAGCCGTTTTCTTATAGCAGCCGTCACTTGGCACGTCCACAACAAGTGCCGCACATCACAAATGTCCGGTGCGGTGCTACAGTGAGGGCATCTGTCAGGTGCTGGCAGATCTTTTCCACGCCACCGATCACGGACAGATGGAGTCATAGCCGCCTCTGCCCGAATCCGGCGCACGGATACCTCCTCCTGCCGAGTAAGACTACGGGGGAGAGAGCGCAAACACGGAGAAATTAGAGCGCGTGTTCGCTGGCGCAGAGCTTCGGAATCGAAAACATGGGACAGGAACGGATCTGGGGGAAGAGTGGAAGGTGGCGGATCGTCCGATGTATGAAGATGAGTCATAGCATCCGCTTGAATGCTATGTGGATCGTGAGCATGGCCACGAATCCAGTGTATGCGCACAGGACATGGGTACTTTGCGCAGAGCACATGAATTGAATGTGTAATCTTGAATGTGTGTCGAACAGCCTTAAGCTGTTTAAGTGCGGCGCGGCAGTCGGTGTATGTTACCTTAGTGTACTTTACGGCATCAGCATTTCGTTCAAAGTTTTGATGTTTTCTACAGTGAATAGCTATGTAGTTGACTTCCGTTACCTTCATTCTTAATGTCCTCTCTTCGTTATGGTAGCCGCGTTTTGTTCATGCAAGCTAAAAAATATTTCAGAATTTTGAAACCTTCGGCGCATCAGCTTGCCATTCGAAAGTTAAGCAAATTGTATGACGAAGGGCAGCATATCATGGTGGTCAAAAATTATTATTGTGTAACGACTTAAGGAGTGAATTCTTTCACACATTTTTGGTCCCTCACAGACTGAGTCGCTTTGGGACGTCAAACCATCTTAAACCAAACATGTTTTTGTATAATTTCCCGGTCTGTCTTTCTCCCTTGCTTTGAAGCACGGTTATTTCTTTTTTTAATGACGCACTCCGTCCTCTGTCGGCTTACAAAAGGCAGCATGGACTTAATAACGAATCGATAACATTGAGAATCAACAAATTTTTCAAAAGCATCCATTGACGGCTCATTAGCTCATTATTATTCAGTGTCGCGAAATTCCGGCATGTAATTTGCCCGACGCCTACTCTTTAGCGCGTGGAGTTCCCATACAAAGGTTGATATCTACATTATCTCAGTACCCTACGTTTGCCGATGAAATTGTCTGGCGTCACAGAGAGGGAACTGTATAATCAGAAAGGAAGCGCAAATTTACCGCTTGCAGACAAAGTTTAACAGCTTCATTGTCACTCATTGTGGGTTTTGCTGGAATGATAGGCAGACAATTGCTCGATGTACATTTTTCTGTTTCCCCTATTCTTTCGAGGCGGTCGTAGACTTTCGAGTTAGTGCTTCAAAGAATTCGAAATACCTGGACAAAATGGACCACATTTTGTGGTTTAAATTTGCCGATATAGCGATTTCTATCCTTGTTGCGGCCAGCAAATTTTTTGTGTCTTTTAATGTGGGTAAATTTGCGAGAAAAACTTGACGGTGTTTTTCTTTCATTCTTTCGTCATTTGGGAATAAACAAGTAGATATAAACCTAGAGTCCAACCTCAACACCGTTTTGTTCGATCAATGGCGAAAATGAAATGTTGGCTTTCCGTGGAGCAGCGCAGTTTCCGGTAATCCGTTATACAAAAAAAGACTGAAAAGAAAAGCGAAGAAGAGGCAGGCTTATTCCACTTTCTCAAGTTACATCCACATTCTCAGTTATCTCAGTCTCAACTTGGCGCTCAGTCACCATCGCAAGCCAGTCTAATCTGCCTGCGTCGAACGTTTTTTCACTTCCTTTTCTTTTTTCTTCTAGACGATGCCATGCACATTCGACCGAGGTGCCGTCGGCGCGAAGATAAGCAAGTACAACACGGTACCTCAAGGGTCTGAGAAGCAGCTGCAGAGCATTGTTGCCACTTTGGGGCCAGTTGCTGTAGCAGTCGACGCCTCCAACGATGATTTCTTCCAATATGACCAAGGTGAAGTCTATTAGCGTAGGCCAAGAGTTTAATCTAATCTAAAGACGTCTTACCTGCACACACATCCTGCGCAAACATCTTACTTGCCAAAGCCTGAAATCAGTCTTCAGTTTATACCTGCGGCTGTGCAAATAGATTAGAAGGCAGAAATGAACACAGCAAGGCGAAATTTGCAAACGTTCAGCAATAGCGATGAATTATTAAGAGTCGCCGCTATGGCTCAGTGCTCGGCAGCTGACCCGGAAGACACGGGTTTGGTCGCGTCCACGGCGGTCACATTAATATGGAGGTGAAATGCTAGAGTCCTGCGTAGTGTGCGGTGCCAGTGCACGTTAAAGAACACCGAACCGAGCATTATTATGGCATTAAGCATTCAGAGAGAAGGGCGCATTGTCTTCTTCAGAACTGATTTCGTTTAGTTTGGTTTATGGGGGTTTAACGTCCCAAGGCGACTCAGGCTATGAGGGACGCCGTAGTGAAAGTCTCCGAAAATTTCGACCACCTGGGGTTCTTTAACGCGCGCTGACATCGCACAGTACACGAGCCTCTAGCATTTCGCCTCCATCAAAATTTCACCGCCGCGGCCGGGGTCGAACCCGCGTCTTTCGGGTCAACAGCCACCGCGGCAGCTCTTCTCCAGAATTTCCAAATTTTTGCTTTGTACCTGAAGCGGCAGATTTGTGGGTTTAAATGAAATCGCTTCCGGAAGCAGATATACACTGACGAAAGCAAATTTCAAACAAGACGGCGAGAAAGAACTCATTTCATAAAGAACGAAAATTAGATGTTCAACGACGTTTATTTTCGGTTTGTTGGTTTGCGGAGCTAGAACAGAAACTACGCCTTTAGAAACATGCTCGTGTACAGCCGCTCGCGGCGAAATTAAGATGCACAAAAAAGCAATGAAGTTTGCCAATTCCAGCTAGAAAAACCGTAAGCACTCACGGTCTTGCTAAAATAATGTAAAACAAAAAGAAATTACAGAATGTAAGAGTGTTTTAATTCGGTATTGATTTTGATGTGCCCACTAACAGCCATAGGCATTTTTGCAATGGTGCACCCAGAGCAGTGAAAACGAAAAGAACAATGAAATAAGGAAGGGAAGAATAACAAATGAGCAATAAAAACGATGCAGGCGATCCGAATGAACAGTCAAAATTTGTAAGAGTAAAATTGTTTTTTGAGCAAAGTAAATGGCGCAGTAATTGTCTCATATATTTCAATGGACACCCGAACTGTACAGTAAAAGAAAGGAGGAAGGTGGTAGTGAAAGAAGAAAGACAGAAAGAGGTGCCGTAGTTAAGGGCTCCGGAGTAATTTCGACCGCCTGGGGATCTTTAATATGCACTGACAGCGCACAGCACATGGGCGCCTTGGCATCTCGCCTACATCGAAACGGCCTCTGCACTCCGGCTCAGTAGGCGAGTGCCCTAAGCACTGTGCCACATCGGCGGGTAGGTGTAAGAGTCCCGTGAGCACATCTGACTTCGCCTGAAAGCAGTTAAATTCATGACGAAATAGATCAGGATAACATGGTGCGATAGCGTTACACGCACACATCATTCGCTACGCTTGTTAAGCAAAGATCCTATGTTGAAGGAAGAACATTTAAACTCTTCCATGACTACAGCGCAACGAATGGGACATAGAAGAAGGACACAGGTAGACATCAAAGCGCTGTGTTGTGTCCCTGCCTGTGTCCTTCTACGTCCCGTTTGTTGCGCTGTAGTCATGGAATATGGTAACCAACTCGTCCAAGAGCTTACCTTGCAGATTTAAACTCTTGTCGAGTAGAACAACTGATGCCGCACTTGTGCACACCTTTTTCAATCAAGTAAATATCATAACAATTTCTTCTTTTATTTTATTCCTTTGTCTGTTGATGAGTGGGTTTCTTTCTCGATGAAGCTGCAGTAGTTTTTGAAAATCCGGCTTTATTTCACGATTCGAATGTACAAATATTCTACGTGAAGCAGCCCAATTATCTTAGTGCCAGCACTTAAAAGGGCCACTTAAAAGACGCAACTTTCGGGTTTTCACTCGCAGCGACGAAGAGGTGCGCAGGAGCTACTTGATGTCGTCATTATTGTCAAAACTTCAATTTCGAATTGCCTTTGCCCACATCCTGCTGTGCGTCGTCCACTGCCGCCTGAGAACACTCCGTGGGTTGTGCCTTCTGCGGCGTAGATTTTTTCTTTAAAGGAAGCGTTTCTTTATCTGAAATGTAGCGCCATCGTGCATGACGTCATCACTGCGCCCACTGCCAGACGTTGTGCCTTCCGGGAAGCCTAATGCTGTTATGGCTTTATTTGACGATTGCGCCACTATTTCAAGCTCACACGCAAAAAGGCATCACATCCTATAACCCCTTCAGTTGGCCTTTAAGAAACGATCTTTAGCCACGGTGCTTGCACTGCGCCGGCTTATGCATCGTCAAAACGACACCTAGGACAGCGGGATTTTCGAACAAAAGGCCCCTGAGCACCCTCCCTGTTTGCTCTATGTGGCTGAGCATACACAAAAGAGGGCTTGCACCGACTACTCCGGATGCAAACTATACAGGGCGTTTCACGTAACTTCAACCAGGGATATTACAAAAAAAAACAGTGGAGCACCGAAGCTGAGCGAAACCAACGACGAATTGTTTGCCGTCAGGGACGGCCTCTCACAGTATTTCTCAATTCCGTGTAATTAGATAATTAGCTCATATTAATTACGGCACATTTTTAATACTCGCTTTGCGGGCATGTGCGTTCAGTTCGGTTGTAGAGGGGATTATGAATGATCCAGTCCACCTTTTGTGGCAACGTATCTCCTACGTGGTCCTTTTTTTCCGGCATCTAAAGAAAGCCCACGAAATATGAAAAAAAAACACTTTACTCCATTCATGCGCTACCACATTCCAGCGCTCTCAACCGTATTTTGAAGGAACAAAATGTGCGCTCTGGCCATGCCCATGTGAGCAGCGGATAATCAGTTCGCCGGGCTGCACATTGATACAAATAAACTGCGGCTACCTTGATATATGCGACTTCACTGCTTTCCTTGACTTTTTTGTTCTGCATGCGTTATTGCCCAAGAATGCTCCGTTTGAATTAGCTATCTGTGTCCTGCCGATCGCTTATCGCCGATCACGTCGCGCTGTTCATCCTCTGGAAGAATGAATGCTGACGCACTTTCAAGACTATGCTGTGAGCGGTGTTAGCCGCTCACTTCTAGGCTATAAGCGCGCACGCTTTCTTCATTCAGAATGCGTTTCGCAGCGCTACAATAATATTGTACAAGGGCTCAATCAAGAATGTGGTTTCTCATATTTCCCGTGTTTTCAATACATGCTGAAAAGAAAAGGAACACATTGAAGATACGTTGCTGCGAAAAACTAGATAGGTTGTTTCAATTTCCATTAAGTGTGTTCTTAAGTCCTGTCGAACTGCAGCGCCATAGTCTGTTTTAGAATTGTAGGTCCGTGCATTCCAATTATGATATGAGATATGAAACACAGCCTGCACGTCCAAAAAGTTTATTCAGATGCTGAGAATTAAAATTAACTGCCCTCAAAACCTTAGGGACTGGGTTCGAGTCTTTTTGGCGCACAAGAGTTATTAGTTGCATGAATTTTTTGGGATACATAGGCTCTCTTACTGTTAAAATTTCCACAAATGACCGATTTGGTTTCACTGATGTCTCTTCTTTCTGGGAAACGGGAAACGAACAAATTCCAGAATCTCTACAGAATATTATAATCTCCATTCAATAATTATGTCAAAGGAACTTGTGGCATAGAGCGGGCTTCCTTACATAATCCGTGCTTTATAGCGCACACTGTTAAGTTAGGTGGGCTAGTTCAATATCTTAAAAACTTCTGGAGTCTGCGTCAAATTACGGCTCCCCCTTCATTCAGCGTAGTGCTCACTTTGAACTTTTTCACTCGAAAATGTCAATATATGCTATATCCTTTGGCAATGTTTTATCTAGTAACGCCTTTTTGAATTTGCAGTATTACTCCAGTGCACAATACATGCGCGGTTCAAACCGCAACTATGTTTTTCTGCTTGACTTGGTTATCCCACAAACTATAGTCAGTTCTTTTTATGACTTTAATGAATTTATAATAACCCATTCTTATGGCTTCTAGGCATCTATAATAATCCGCTATGCAGCAGCACGAACGTCAACTACGCCCTTTTAGTCGTCGGTTATGGAACGATCGACGGAAAAGATTACTGGATATGCAAGAACAGGTAAAGCCAGTTTTCGACATATAATTATCAATTTGAATCCTGGGCAATGTGCGCGAGAGTAAATATTACTGCTAAATATTTATTTTCCCTTTCAGCATGGGACCTGAGTGGGGAGAACACGGTTACATAAGGATAGCCAGAAACGTCGACAATATGTGCGGTATTGCCACTATGGCGAACTACCCCGAGGTATAACTGGCGACGAAAAATGAGCCATTGTTTTCTCCACCGGTTCTTGGTTTGCTGAAATGAAGAGGTCAATTGTTATTAATTAAAAAACTTTTATGAAAATCAACGCTTTCTTGACTGAAAGGTTTGGCTGCATTACTCTGAAACTTTCAACATTTCAGGACACGAAACTATCAATTACTGCGGAAACGTTTGTTGCGGGCAAAATTCCATAATTCAAAGCAAACAAAAAAAACAATGGCAAACGAATGCATTATTTTTTTGCCCAAGACAGCAATGCCTTTTGTCGTGACCGGATTGACACCCACCGCATCGCATTTTGCAGTCGAACGCCACGGCTTCTGACCATCGAGGTACTCATTCTGTGTCTAACCTAGCTACCATTAAAAAATTCACTCAGCTTTCGCACTAAAACCCGCAACGTGACACGTGAGCCGCAGCGTGATCACTCGTGAAATAGGTTCGTCGATCAGCTAGATTCCCGTTTCCCGATTATAGGAGGACGGCAGCATTGTCACTCGGTTCTTCAGAACTCTGTTAGTTAAATATATCTCTACTTATAGTTTTTCTTTTTGTGTTGGTACGCCTTTAACGGCTTCATCGACCTTTTATAGCCGGCAAATTATGCCGATTCGTTTTCGTGCACCGGTTTTTTTCACCACCGATGAGCGGCTCGATGATGGTGACACAGAATACGTAGGCCGGAAGCAGGTGCCCTTAAAGAGGTGAGGTTTGGGTGCGGTACTCCTATTGCCTGCATGATATGCAGCACAAAGTAAAAACAAATATTCTCTATGGGCCATGCGTACAAACTGAGGCAAGTATCATGTCATTAAAAACATTCCTGCCGCGGATATCTCGCGCGGTACGCGATATAATTATTGCCACTTTTTCCGATACAGAAATTTACGGACCCATCTCCTTGTTCCTCCATCAATAGTTCTTAATCAAGCCACCGGCAAAGCTGGGAGCACGCTCCGACATAACGTTGAATGGCGCAAGGGAACTAACACAGGAAGACACAGAGACAGAAAAGCGCTCTTTCTGTCTCTGTGTCTTCCTGTGTTCGTTTCCTTGCGCCATTCAACTTTATGTTGAACCAACTAGCCCAACAGCAAGAACTTCTGCAATGCTCCGAGGAGCGGTCACATAATGTTGGTCATACTGTATGCATGTGACATCATTCGCTATTTATGCGGTTAAGGGTTGCACTCGTGTATGGGCCGCTTTTCGCAACTTGAGAGCCGCTACTCTAGAGGAAAAAAATCGGCTGAAATCAACGGGTCCAGCGCCTTCCTCGAGTAACTGCTAAAATGATGGCAGGTGCCTGCCTTCATTATTACTATCATTGTCTAGCATGCACCGCTGTGTTACTAAGTGTTATCTGTGAGTGCCCTAAAGTTTTGTGCGCGCAGTTGGACATCATTGACATTTGTGCTGCATCTTGAGCCATCCGTTCTGGCAGTATGGCACAAATGACAGTTTGCGATGGGAAGTAGACACTTGACCGCGTACGATGAAGCTTTCAAACTTCGAGTGGTCGCGCTCGCCGAACTACACGGAAAGCGGGCAGCCGGTCTCAGCATAGCGTCGACGACAGGTGCGTGCACCCGTACTGCGCCCCCAACAAACAAAAGTAGGAAGGCATTAATCGGAATGATGTACGAGGCGCTAGATACAAATAACACTACGCTCTATATATACGATCAAACTCCAATGGGCAGTAAAGTGGTTCGCCCAGAATAAAGCAGGAAAATTTAACTCAGAAATACCGCTTTCGGGTCTGTGCCGCACACCGCAGAATTTTCGAAATAAAAGTACCACCTTTACCCACATATATACGGTAAGTTGCAAAGCTATCTGCAGGTCGGTAGTTCTGCAGATGCTATCGCTTGAAGAGCTAGAGATGTTCTTCGAGTTAAGTGCAAGCAGACGCAATCCATGCTTTACCATTTCGTTTCGTGTTGAATTAATAAACAAACACATAATCAATAACAAAGCTTTATTATACAAATACCTGTCGCTGGAAAAATCTGTAAACAAGCATAGACAACTTCCGCGGCACAGCTGATTTAATTACTCATGTAAAGGAATAATTTGGCACAAACACTGCGAAAATTCACCTGGACGAATTTTCATTAGACCGCGAAAACATGAGATCCCCAATGGACTGTTTCAGCACTGCGCGATGCCTGATTTTCTAACAATATAGAGTCACTAGGAGGAGGAGGATAACGATTTTTTCTGCCATACCTGGGGCCTCGGAAAAAGGACAACTTGCTCCTCTAGGACGCTGTCTGTTGCAGATGCGTATAACGCGCCTGAAGGAAGCGGTACGTGGCGTGCGCTTTTCTGAGAAGAGAACAGCTTGGATGTCGTAACACAATGTATAAGAGGCAAGCCGTACTTCCGCTTATGCAAGTGGTCAGTTATTTCGCTCTGCCACTGTTCAACTAGCCCAGTGTTGCATTGAAAAACATTGTAATGTATGTTATTACTTGAAAACGAGTGGTCTCTCGGCCATTGCTTAGAAAAAACAGTAGCCGCTAGGACAGCGGTATGGATTTTGGCGATCTAAATTCATTGCTTTTTAGTATGTCCTAAAGATGTGGCGCTCTGTGTCTGGCCATCTCTTTCTGTCCTGACTGCAATTTTCTATCATTCATTCCTGCTGTTTTTTGTCGTAATGTAGGACCCTGAAATTTTGTTATCAATTTGGTTTCTTAGAAAAATATTTCGTACACGAATTTATCGCCGTTTTCTTGCAATAGCAGCTGATCATATCTTCTAAAACTAGATTGACTAGTAGACATGATGAATAATAAATGCATCGTCAGTTTTAAGAGATGCCGCATTATATTTCACTGTAGCCGTGATGCATAAGTAACCTGATTCCTAATTAGATGACTTAGGGCCAACTAATTAGAATAGTTTAGATCGACCTTCACTTTTTAGTGCAATTGTCTGCCCCATGAGGTAGGCGCATTCTGTGTGCGCAGACGTTCCCTAAACCGTTTCTTTGGTCTGAGGGCGTCGCACTCGCAGCTGCATTTTTTTTGAGCCCTCGATTGTATCAGTATTCAGTTTTTAGGCCATTTTAGTTGCTCTCTCGCAATTAAAGACATCCTTCACTAGCGAAAGTTTTCTCTTGCATTTCTTGTATGTCATAAGGAATTTCATTCACGCCACCTTGAACTATGATGTTGTTGTACCCAGCAGAAACAGTCGCTATTTTGGATAATTCCAACATAGAAGGAACCAGCGCAAACCCGTTAGTGCACAGCATTCAAATGCACTATTTCTCAAACTTCTGACACATAGCCTAAAACATTGCACTGTATTTCACTGTAAACATCTGTGAGCTTTTTTCATACGTCTATAAAGAGGTAAAATTTCCTTTTTGTTCCCAGGCCTATGGTCAGCCTACATGACCCGAACGACCTATGTATGTACAAACGGGTGTAAGGGTTTCTGTGCTTTGGTTTCTGTTATACACTACTCCATTTCAATTTTCAACAACAATAAGTTTCAACTATGTGACAGTTCTATGAGTTCACTGCTTCACACTGTGCAAGTCTCTAGTATAGTTCATCATACCTGAGCACAGCACAATCTACAATGGTGAGTATAATGTCGTGCTCAACTCCATAGCAGGACAGCGTGTGAAAGAATTGAATATCTGTGCATAACATTCAGGTTGCAGCGGGTTAACAGTAAAAGGGCACATACGTCAACGCTGGTAACTGCTACACAACTTCCTTTCTGGACCTCGATTATTCAACAGTATATGTACAAAAGGAACTACCATATTACACTTACGCGCATTATAATAAAACTTTCACACATAACTAAGTTTTTTGTGAAGTAATTGAACGCGCTTAAGGGAACCTAACTGATTACTCCATCTGATTTCTCGATAGGGCAGCTCCGCAATTCAACGGTTTGAAATTTTTCCAGCCGACTCAAGCTCAATTTATTAATATAGTATCTCGACTCATTATTTTCTCTCCACGATATACATAGCTTCTTGAGCGCTTCTGAAAACCTGAGGAGGCATTCATTGCTATACCCAATCATCTCCTTGCGCGTTCACAATCCAAGGGTTTATTCACGGGTACGAGCAGCCAAAGGGCAGCAGGACGCTCTCTTGACTGGTCCCTATTTTGCTGAATATTATCTTGGCATGAGGAGTGAATCTTGATGTTGTGCAGTAATCAAAAAAGTTACATTTCCTGGAACAAAGTTGTAACGCACAACGCCTCAACGAATAAATTTGACAACGAAGAAATGCTTCTTCAGGTGAGTCACTTGTAATGTATCCGAAATCGAAAACATTGCATAAAACCAGTCACTGCAGCCCTTATTCGAGTAAAAGCGGTTATAGTGTTTGCCTCATTGGGAGCTTACTAACCCTATAATACGTGTGAAACCAGTGTTAACATGTACCTGGAGACACGTGATACGAGCTTCTAACACCTTCACGATGTGATGCAGTGCTAAAATTTTCAAATAAAAGAGCAGAAATGTCCACTATTATATGTTTAACAAGATTGCCTTTATCTAACAGCAGGCTGCCCAATATGAATACAATCAATTCAATTTTGTGGCAATTAAAACTTAGTCGATAATTTCTATGTTATCGTGTCTGCCTACCACGAATATTCCTATCTGAACATCATTTAAATGGGCAAGAAATTAAAAAGCATAACTTAAAACTGTGTACATTTCCTTCTAAAATAATCTTGATAACTTGCATCACCAATAAAGAATTACTTACGTCACTAAGACGGCGTTAAGCTTTGCATTACTACCTGCAGTTTACATTTTATGAAGACGTACACCGAAACCACGTGAGCGCATTTCATCCTGAAAGATTTTCCACCTATACCACCTTTGAAACTTAGACTGAAGACTTCCTGTGCGGACATTCTGCATGGTTTCGGTATTAACTACAATATGGTCGAGCTACATGCTGCCATCTGAGCAGATTTCGAATTCTCTTTATACTTTCTCTATCGCTGCCCTAGTCTCTTTTCCGATGTGTAGGGTGGGCCTCAGGGAATTCGCTTGTTAATCTCTCTGTTGTTTCATCATTCTGTCCGCCTATCTCCCTTTGTGTCTCACATCATTCAATTCAAATGCTATTTATTAGTTTATCAGTTGAACTTTATGACTGATAAGAACAGAATCTATCTTCATTCTGTCAAATCGTACCAAATACCTCTAGTTAACTGTATCTATGCAATTAGCTGTAGCTTGCAAAACCTCCTTAAGTTGACCTCTTGTGCAAAGAAGTGATCTAAAAGTAAAATTTTGCGCTATATTCTTACCCCAGCGGTTAACAGCAGCCGTTAGCAAGCTAACTAGCGCTTATTGAACTTAACCACTACCTTTTCGCGCATCTCTGTTACGTTTAGGGACCTCATATTCATCCAGATGCATAAACAAGGTGTCCCATATAAAGTGAGCCAAGAATGTGGGACACACTGATAAAATGTTTACAGTTAGAGTTTACTACAGCATCGACATTACGAGCTTGAATAAAGTCCTCGTGAAGTCTTGCATCACCCAACCATTTTGAAACACTTTACATTTTTATAGTGGTGGTAAAGTTTTAGACATAATATAAGGTACATCTCGCACGAAAAAAAAAAATATCGTGACCTGCTTCGTTCTAACTTCTCTGGAGTTTTCCTCTTACTCTTCCGCAGGCAACTGGAAGGCTAAACTTCAAAACATATTTTGAATTCGCGCGAAAACAATACCGTCTATTCACACAACACTTGCAGGTGTCCTATGACATCCGCACTTATCTGCACGACGATACATCAACTTAAACACCTTTCTCAACATTATAGAAGTAAATACTGCTGACTAAGACTTCTTTCAACTACCTACAAAAGCAATACAGCCGCAATGAGTTGACCGAAACAATGAGCTTTACGCTTGGTTCTCGATTCTGAGCTGACCGACGAAAACGGGTGGTCTTTGAAAAGTGTAAAACGATTTACATAAAGTTGGCCGCCAGCGTTTTAGCAGCCACAGGCTACAGTACCCAGAGGTTTCTACAAACGCCCTTCCGTATCACAGAGGCAGAAAACTGAGCTTTCAACACATTCAAAACACAGTTCGCAGCCGCTGTACATGAGAGCACGGGAGAGGCAACAACCTAAATACACAACACAGAAATTCATGTAAAGCGAACGAACACAGTCAAGTCCAGCTCAGCTCGCTGTCAAAATCTAGCTTGTGTTCTTTACATCACAAAAGCAAATCAGCAAGCATCATTGTACCACATGGTGCTTTGATGGCGCTGGACCACTGCAAGCTTGCCGAAGTCTTGCAGCAGAGTCTGCTTATGCATATATGTATATAATTATATATATGTTATATATCTTGATGTGTATACAGGAGCGCGAGCGCGCATGTTATGTTGTCACCAAAAACTCCTCAGTATCCGCAACATTCAGAAAACTGCTCCCTGACTGCGGCTACCGTAGTCCTTATTCAAGATTCACGCTTTTTGCACAAACATCATAATCTTGCGACATCTTCCATTCGTAGCTACCTTACAGCACCGCAATATACAACGCAATGAATACAATTCTATCATCGTAGTACAATTATGTGTCTCTAGCAATAGTTTATGTATGCACTAGACAGCTTTGTCAACCACTTGGCAAATACGATCGTCCAGACAGAGAGTTCAATTGAAACACCTAGAAAGAACAAAAAAGGTGTATGGTATGCGGCAGTGTGCAGAACAGGCTTGAAAAATTGCACGGGCCCACGTGCCCACACAATATCTAAATTTAATGGCTTTCTTTTCTTTTCAAGTGAATAAACAGAAGCGCGCCAGGACCGTCAAGTTTGCTGAAGATTTTTTCAAGGGTTTTCATGGTGTCTAACACAACACATGTCTCAATCTATTACAGCCTCGGGCGTTAGTATTAAACTGTTACTCCGGGGATATTAAATTCAGCGCACCCAAATGATTGGACACAGCAGAGCCGGAGAATCTGAAAAAAATCATGGCCAAGAAGATTTCTCTAGGAATCATTTATCTTCACGTCTGGTCGATCCTAAGGAAGCCATAACTTTAAAAGAAACGACCTGTGTCCAGAGTGTAATAATAATAATAATTGGTTTTTTGGGGAAAGGAAATGGCGCAGTATCTGTCTCATATATCTTTGGACACCTGAACCGCACTGTAAGGGAAGGGATAAAGGAGGGAGTGAAAGAAGAAAGTGTAAAATCGGAAAATTTGAACAGATCGGAGTCTTCCTTTTTTGCTAAGAACGTTCAATTGGCTTAGAAACGTGCTCTAATGCGCCTTTCGGAGTAATGGCGCCAGCGCAGTGTTTGTTTTGTGGCTCTGGGAGTATTCTGCTCAACAAAGCATGCCATTAAAGACGTGGCGAAATGAGCCAGTAGCCTTTTCTCTGACGAAGAACCTCGCTTCACACTGAGTAAGACGGAATTATTGCTGAAAGCGATGATCTGAAAATATGAGCCTCGAATGCTAGCTGTTCGCGTTTGCCCAGGCAGAGAGTCTCCTAGAAATCAAAGAGGGAAAGGTAATATAATCCCGAATGCCGCTTCTCGTGCTGATCCCCCTTTAGTTCGAAGCGTTATTCGCGCTCTTGATTCTGCCTCTAGCATTGAGATCCCGGCACAAGCGCTCTTGTACTAAGGCGAAATCAAAAACAGACCCTCCTTAGACGCAAATCGTGACTGCAATAAAGGTCTTAAAATTATATGCCTCGGTATACAAAAAATAGACTAGGGAATGGGAAGCCTCAAGAAGCTGGCCTCCATTCAACAAGAGAACATGTATTCGAAGACAAGTCCTCTCGTCGAAACGTTGGCAAGCTCCTTGAGGTTCACCCTTCCTTGTTCACTTTGTGTTTGTAATAAAGCCATCTTCCCGCTCTCTCTCTATTACGCCTCAGCATGACACCTGTACACCTCCCTGCGAGAAGCGTGGCGTTATATAATATAAGATGTACCATTCAACATTAGAAACAAAATTAAAGAAAACATGTGCTCCACGATCCACAAGGGAATTTTCAGTGAATGTTTATATTACCTGGCCAGGGTATTCCACATACTTTCCGTGCACAAAAGTTATCGGCGAGTAAGTGGGTTTTGCTTCCCAATACAAATGTAAAGATATTCGCACTACCGGTGGTGTTTGATTTAAGCTGCCTTTTTCTCAACCATTCCTCTCCGGACATGACCGAAAAAAAAGCTTTGTATGTAGCCGGGAATTATTATTTTATATGTGAGGTTATATTTCAAAAAAAAACTACCACAGCAGTACCCAAATGCTAACGCTCAATGCAAATTAAAAATTAAACTGCATGAAAATGTAGGCATCAATTTTTGCTTTCTACAGTCGATATTACGGACTGCCGGATATGAGTGTTAAGCCTGATGCATGGACTACTCAGATGGAAGTTCTCGTCTAACATGAACAACATGCTCTACATAATGTGCATTTGGCTGTGATTTTCCCTGCGCGTGCGCAAAGTGGTAGCGATACGAATTTTATAAGAGGAGGTTCCTGAATTTTTATGCGAGATTACTGTGAGTCATGTCTCTTCTAATGCAGGGGTAACCAACACGGGGAGGGTAATCTGTAATTCGTAAACGCTGTCCAGTTTGTCTTTCTCGTCTTCCACATCTTTTCACACTGTGTTTGACGCAGCGTTCACACAACCAGCTTAATTTTATAATAATTAAAACAATGCGGGTGTGCGACAAAGTTCACAACAGTGGCACTGCCCTTTGATTGTTCGGACCGGTGCACGTATGCAGTGCGTGTTCAGTGCACTGCAAAGAGCTGCAGCACCTCGGCGTCGCTGCCATTACGTCACGCACATCCACACAGCTTGAGTCCGCGTCGCTGGTCAAGGTCGTAGAGGGCGCACTTTGCGCCTGCCATGCACTGCGCTACATGTACACACTGCACGGGCATGAGCACTCTGGAGCAGCACGAACACTTTGGAGAGGCATGAGCATTCCAGAGCTCCATGAACACTCCGGAGCTCCATGAACACTCCGGAGCTGCGTGAACGCTCTGGAAGCGCTAGACGTCGGTGGGCGAGCGCCGGGGCTTGGCGAACGGCGGCGGCCTGGCAGGCGGCACGGGTCCCGGCAGGTGCTGCGGTCGGTGCAGGCTGCAGTTGAGCTCGGGCAGGAAGGGCGTCTGTCGAGAGGCGCACGTTGGGCTGTGCTCCAGCTGGCGAAGGGGCAGGGAGAGGGCTTGCGATGCCTGGCCCGCTCGGCGCGAGTGGCGCCGACACAGGATCACCGCTATGACTACACACAACAGCAGCACGCCAGCGCCGGCACCACAGCCGGCCAGCAGGGGGAGGTTGCCTGCGCGAGGGACAACGCGTGTGCTGCAGAGATTAAGACGTTGTGCACTTGGGGCAGACTCGATGTTTCTCGCTTTGGCAGAGTTGCAGAACGTATTGAGGAAAAATATTTCCTGAATATGCTCTTCTGCCGCACGCTCAAACGAGCACTACTCGTATAAAATCGAACATCTCTCAACATGCAGTTTCCGCAAGAGTGCAACAAAAAGATGGGTCTGAAGAAAGGCGCAACAGAAGGAATGCGAGTAAAATGAACTTCAGAGGCAACTAAGGTCTACTTAAAGCGTAGCAAGAACTAAAACGGTTTCTTGCATTTCACGGGGGCCGATTTAATTTCACATCATTCACAGTCCTCCTGGCCTACCAAAAGTAAACAATAGCTGTTTCTTGTCCGCACTTCATCAGAGTAGCACCTCGTCGGTCTGAATGGTTGAGGACCGACTGCATCACCTGGCATAAATGGCTTATTTTTTATTCAGTTTATTACATTACTAGCGTAGTCTATGCTTCAGTGCTTTTGTAGCGAGAGCTACACTACGCTAGCACTTCTAGCTTTCAGCGTGGCAACCCTTGAGCTCCGTGAAGGCGCCGTTGCTGGTCACGTGGTGCGGAGAACCTGTTTCTGCCGCGAAACCGAGTGGGGGGGTGGGGGGGGGGGGAGAGAGTGAATCCACGTCCAGGGACGAAGATTAAGAAGGAACGCCCAGCGAAACGGAGCGGCAAAAGACTGACTTTGCAAGTCGACTGAACGATTTCCACTCGGACAGATGTAGGTAGCTCCCGCGTCACTCCAGGTTTCACCAGAGCTAAACCACAGCCAATATTTTTCGAACACTGTCATTAAAGTTTTATAATTTACCGCTCGCTTTCAGAAAGCCAAGATAGATATGCATTGTGATAATAAAGATATTCCAAATGAGGTTCTGGTATTTCTTTGCAACACCACACAACCTTTCTCGCACAGTTCAGAGATTACGTCGCTCCCTTTCTTGATACTGCAGCTAGTATCTAATCACCCACAAACCAGAACGAAGGAATTAACGTGAATAATTCCAATTTCTTTCTCAAAGAATCAATTTGCTCCTTAATCTGATACCACGTTCTATACAAAATATCCCAAAGCCAATTCTCAACCTCTCTGGTCGTTCTTACATCAAACAATTGTTTCTCGAGGCACCCGTTTACTATGAGGATTGTATCACACAAATAACTTCACAAAGAAAAATGGCTGTCATTTGAAGTGAAGGGGAGATCCCAATGTCTTCGTGCTATAGGTATTTTCAAAAAAGGTCTATGGGCGCGCCATATTGGACACTGGCGCTGTGTTCGTAGTACAGGAAAGAGTTGAGGATTACCTCACCTACGTTCTCCCCACAGGCCAGAAAACCGGTTTTCCCGAGGGTCGTGAAAAGGTCTCTAAACAGGCTAGTTCCACTTTGTTCAATTTTGTCTCTGCTCAGACAATGAAGAAAACCATGTAAATGGTATAACCGCCTCTAATTGGCGGCGGTTTTGGTGCGTACTGCAGATGAGCTGCAACAATACGGCTTCTGAAACCGACGAGTGTCGTGGACCTCATATTCAGCGTGAACGGAACAACATTCGCGTCTCTTCCATGTTCGTTCTGCGAGCCTCACTGATGACCGCACGGTGTGAACGACTGCGCAGTGCGCAAGCCTGCCTGTCACAAACCTAGTACACCGCTTTAGAAGATTTAATCACGTGGTTAGCGCTCGGCCCTCGTTTTTGCCCTATTGAAAACGGCGAGCTCAATAATTCTCCTAATTCAAATTCAGTTTAACATGAACTAGAGCACCAACTTTAGCGACTTCTGAGTTCCTCCTTTCAGAAAACGCCATAAAAAAGAAGGCGCGAGTGTTTAAGAGGGGTGGAGATGGTAGGGCCTATATTTTGTGAGAAAATGTCAATATCGGCCGCTGCGAAGCATGTAGATGCTGAAAACTTGGAAGAGCTTAAGACAGAGCCTTTAAGGCGTGCAAGTTCACTCTTAAAGCTACCGACAAAAACTGAGCGGTGCAGGTGCGCACCATTCGCTATGTGCACTTTTGAAAGAAGTGCCGATTCGCCAAGAGGCCACAACATTATACTAAGTGTACAAGTCAGCTCTCCTATCGCCGCCGTAGCGTCGCCCCATCATTCACTCACACCACTTTCGGCGTCGTCGAATACATTGGCGAGCTCTTTATCGGAAACGCACGGCGGGCGGCCGGTATGCATAATTATGCGCATCGTTGTCGGCGAAGCGCATCTCGGCTGGCACGAACACGCAGCCCCCGTGCCGAGGAACTTATTCGGAAGAGAGCCGATGGCATCGACGGAACATCGAGCCCTGCTGGGCCAGAAAGGCTTCCCAAACGTGGCCGCTAGTGCCCCGTGGAGCAATTTATCACGGGTTTACGACGTTACCCGAGGTTTATTCGAAGAGCGATGGCGCGCGCTTCGGCGATGGAAGGCAGCTGTGACAGGGCCCGGCAGGCAGAGAGGGCAGATAGAAAAGCACGAGGATCGGGTTACTGCTTTCCGGCTCGCGCTCTACTGATTATCGTGAGGCTGCCAGCATGAAATTTTAAACGATATCGCAGCGTCTCCGCATTTTAAGGAGGCTACGTTTATCAGCGCTCCCCTTGGCCCTCTCCTTCTTTTGTCGCCCCGCCACTGGCTTTCTCGCGCGTTTTTTCTGTGTGCGTCGTAACGGGAGACTTAAGCGCTCATCCTCCTAAAGGAGCTGGCATTCCCGTAAGGGGCTTCTGTGAATGAAAAATGCCTACCCTGAGAGCTGAAAGATGCGCTAACAAATAATGCTAGCAACGACTGCACATTAATTATTTTGAAAGGTCTGTAGACGATGATCCCTGCAGCGCATGTAACTGTGATAAAACTCGCGTGCTAACGAGAACTGCGCCGAGAAGTAAAACTGTCTTTGTAGTAATCTGAAGAACTCTTTATTGCAACGCACCAACGGTATGCAAAGGAAGAGAGGACGTTTTCTCAGTGGCTCGTTTACACCTGCTGCACGAACCTACTTGTGCATTAAAGGCGCCTACACGTTTCTTATACATTAGGCAAAGTAGTTTCGAAGCAAGTCAGGAACAGCATAAAAATGCTTCGGATATAGCTAAAACAAATAGGCAGTGGTATAGATGTTGCTTGGCGCCTTACGATGAGATATTTGGACGAACGCTCTCTTCCTTATAGTGTAGTTAAGCCTTGAAATGCGTTGACCAATTAGATACACCATGCTGACACAACCAAATTATGAAAGAACGAGATTCCCCGAGGCAACTAAATAGTTCGGCCAAAAACGCAGAAACACTTAGAAGCGAAAGTTTATTTTTTGTTCATAAGTAAATTATTCGAACTGTTTCAACTGTAACACGTGGTCTACGTTACCCAGGTTCGTTCATACTCATAGCGTCATGCGCACAATTAGTGCGACTTCCCAACACAAAACTGAACGAAAAATATTGTCCCTCAGGTACACAGATGTGAAGGGAACGGTAGCTCATTCATGAGTGCGAACGTCTTCAGCTGCGTAATATATTCAAGCAAAATTTGACCCCCCCCCCCTTCGCATGCTCTTGATCTTGTAGATTTACTATGCGGTGCATATCAAAAAGAAATTTTGTAGTTCTGAAATATACTTTGAATTTGAAGCATCATTGAAGGCCGATTCAAGTGGGCCTATACTGAATAATTACCACGTTATAATGAAAAACGGCTTTCTGTCACTGAAAACAGTTTGTATCAAATAGAACGCCTAAATATAAGTCACATATCACTGCCATCTGTCGCTTTCACATGCAAACAGTGATGACATCAGTACATTCTTAAAACGACAATCTCATAGACTTCATCACACTACCATTCACTAAAATCAGTGATTGCTCAATTCGTAATAGCCTAGACGGTGACATCAACATCACGAGGGGTTAGAAAAATAGTTGTTTTTAGATTCTAGTTCTTTTTTTCAACATTGACTAAGCGATTTTCTACTCTGCTAATATCAAGAGGACCACAAGAACTCAAGCCATCTATGTTCAGAATAAACGAAAATTAGATGGAGAAAGCTGAACGACAACCTGTTGTCTTTACTGTCATCGTCGGCAGATTTTTTTTAAAGCCGTCTACAAGATGTTATTCATTTTCATCTTACCTTGCTGCCGCCTTTCTACGTCGCCACAGACTAGTTTATGTTTTTAAAGCCGAGATTGCTGCTATTCCTCACAAGCACTTCACAACGCTCAAGAGATTCAACCACCTCACCGCTCCCACGTCATCATCGCTGGTGTGGAATGTGGATTGCGATTCGCTGTAGGCGGTAAGCGTTCACACTGTTTTCTCATTGTCTCAAGGGACACCTTTTTTTTCTAAAACTATCACATTTCAAATTTTCGAATTAATATACATGGCCCCAGCGTCGTCTCTATGTTCCTTTTTTTTTGAGTAAGGCCTTGGCCTTGGTAACAAGAAAGCGCAATATAAAACGGACACAAAGGGGGGTGGGGGGGGGGGGTGGACAGGACGAAGCAGTACTGGCAACTGGTTGCTTTACAGGAACACACACATAAAATATAAGCACATCGCCACACCGTCAGCTGCACCAAACTTACGAATGAAATAAGTGGCCGTTAATACAATAACAGGAAAAGCACCAACAAGGGGTATTTAATAGTGATAAAAGCGACCGATGAATCTTTAAAAGAAGAGACAGTAATAATGACCCGCGATGTAAAGGGCCAGAAAGATAATATATAAAGGTATCTGACAGGTATCTGCGTTCTTATTACAAAACCCATGCATCAAGAAGCCCAGAAGCAAGTTCCAATTCAAGGCCTTGTTCCCCGGTATAGGATACCTACACTTGTCCTCGTCGCTGAAGTCTTCTCCGCTGCAGTTGGGCAGTCCGTCGCACACCAGCGACCTGTCGATGCAGTACTCCCTCGTCTCGGTGCAGCTTCGTGACTCGGAGTTCATGCAGTACTGGCTCTTGGGGCAGGTGTACTCCTTGCACACGTCTGCGCAGTACAAACACGGATGGGTGATGCTCGGTGTGCCGGCAGGTGAAGAGACTACAGCATACATACTTGCAGTGTATTCATACGTAGCTGAAAAGTCCGAACACTAAGCTAGAACTACCAGGAAAGGTCAATAGAAAAAGGTAGGATCGGAAGGAGTTTTTTCGAACGTGTACTAAATGTTTCCGTCGTCGTTAGTCAACTTGCCTATACAAAGAGGGAGCAATTATTATTTGCTATGCTGTTTGCAAGGCATAGTGCTTATAGCTACCCTTAATTATTTTCATTAAATACGATTGTGCAGTTCGCCGATTCAGGAAGAATATCTAGGCATATGCGCGTAAATATTTTGGTAGATTTTTTTCAACTTGCCTTAAAGATCTTATAAAAAGAATTGGCTTATTCAGCCTTACCAGTGTGGCTAAATATAAGCCTTCAGTTCCACAATTATTATAATACAGTTCTAGTCGGGCGTCTTCGCAGCTTTAAGTTACTCCTCGTTCTTGCATACTTGAATATCAGAGAATTGGTGCGAAGCATGATGCGACCAAAATTGAATCATGGAAAAAGACCCCTTACGTTATACTCGCTCGGAGAAAAACTGCAAGCATCCATCGAGCGCCACCTAAGCGAACAAAACCTGGCTGCTGACAAAAGGAATGGATTTTAGTATGTTTTTGCGCCATTTGCGGGGCCATAAATACTTCTCGATTTATGCGAATGTCTGTGGCATGCAAATCAAGTCGTTGATTTCGAAGAGTGGCTCTTTCTTCTGACAATAATGTAAAAACTGTCGCATGGTTTCATGGTGTCAGTTGCATGAAACCGTGCAACAGGCAGTGTGCGCTCGGTTAAGGGAGGGCTATATTATGCCCGGTACGAATACAAGACAAACTTCTCGGTAAGCATGTAAGAAGAGAATGCTTGAAAACACAGTTCACAAAACAAACACATTGAGAAAGCTCGATAAATGGAAACAGTAAAATGTGCTGACCTCTAGGTTGGAACGTCACAGCCGTCCAGACAAGCTTGAACCCAATTATTTGGCCTGGTTGTTTAATCGGAGATCCCACTGTTGTCCTTAGCCTGAAAATAAATATAGACGTGGGTTGAAAACCCTGCAGTGGCGTAATAAGCTGCGCTGTTCCTGACAGCGGAGGGGCTTGGGACAACCTTGAACAGATAAATTACTAAATACTTTCTAAAGGAAATAAATTACCGGGTATTTTAATTTGAAACTTCTGGCTAGCTGTACTTTTATAACAACACCTAAAACAGCTGGTTCAAAGCAAAGCCCGCATGGAGGAGCAAAATTTAGACTAAGAATCAAAGCCATCAGTTAGCGAATTCGTTACTCAGAAAAGTTTATCAGCTGTGGTGGTCATACCATGCAAGTATTTTACTTCGTGTTGTCACGTGTTCGTGACAACGCCGACGGCAACAGACGAGGCGATGAGCGGGGCAAGAAACAAACGCGTTATTGCGATTACTTACCCCCCACAAAGAATTAAACAACCAGGCAGCGGCTATAACAGCAAGCGGACGTTGCAGAATAGAATCGCTGCCGCTTTCGGCCACGCTCAGCTTAAAGGTGAGACGCAACTTTAGAGATACTGGGCGCAAAGCAACAACGGTAATCTCATAGAACGTGGAAGCGGCTGCTTTACGCGACTGCGATCATTCCAGAGAAAACTGGTGCAACCGCTCATCAGAGAGTAATAAAGCTGTGTGCCGGTGGCTTTCAGCATAAAAGAGTAAGCATTACAAACCTCCTCTATAGTATTATGATGAAATATGCTGTTATGCGGCTTAATTATCGACATGTATTAAGGCGCACGTAAGTTTACAAAATTTACCCTGCGCGCTTATTTGTAATAAAAGGACAGAAAGTCACTTTTTTCATGTGAGCTTTACACAATTAAACCGTCGCTGAAGGGCATTGAATGCGATTATTTTGGCTGATTTTTTTTTATTCTATAAGACCATTGATGTTTTTCAGCATTCTATTCAGTCTTGATGACGCAAAAGTTGAATCAGACCGTTTCATAATGTGTGTTAAAGCGAGTTTTTTTTTAATTAAAAGACTGGTCGCTGTCTATGACAAATACGGTTTATTGCAACTCACTGCCTCGTGATGAGAAAATAAATTTTCTGCTACATGAGAAAGGAATCTTTGTGCACACTCCACCGGTAAATAACACCGCTGAAATAAGTAGTCCTAACTTATTTTCAGTATATTTTATGAAAGAAAATTTAACAACCATTTCGTGGGCGTCTCACGCGCTCAATTTTTTGGGCAAAATACTCCATTTATCTTTCGGATTTTACAATTCTGCACTAAAGAAAATGATCACAACATGTACGAACCTGACCAGAATCCTGTTCCTCTTGGACAGCTCAGTTTTTTCGTCGGTGTTCTTGTAGTACTTCAAGTCGCCGCAGTAGCGTTTGAGCTGAACAGGATTCACTTTAAGATTCGAGTATCCATCAAAGATGGCCAGCTCAGCTTCCCCGCAGTTCGCTGGGAAATGGTAACAGAATGGAAGCACAGGGACACTTCACTCAGCGGTAGTACCAGTAGGTTAACGCAAATTGTTTTAAAAATGAACGATCCCAAACGCCGCATCAAGCATTTTTCTTCTGTATACACCTTAAATTAGTGCACTCAAGTTTCAAAACAATAATTTGTTACGCTTGGTTAAATATAGGATGTAAGTTCTCATCGTGATATGGCTTGACAGTGTGCATGATATGGGTTCTTATTGTATAGACAAAGGAGAAAAAAAAAGGAAGGTGTGATTTCTACAGACTGGTTCTCTGCCAAACATTTTAATGCGAACAGCCGGAAAGATTAACTGCGCTGATATCCTTCCATCCTTTCAACTTCGACCTCTGTATCCTTTATATCACCCGTTGTGCATGCGGGCTCCACTGCGTCGCAGTTTCGCTCAGCAAAGGAAAGGAACAGCTGCACAAGAGGTGCAATTAATTTGTCTACGGGTTAGCCTCGCCATCAAAACTAGATGACGCTTGTGTTGCTTGCTAAGACGGCTGAACGAGCTTGTTGGTAATTCATCCTGACAAAACAGCGCATACAAGACAAGGAATTGCCGTAGCATTCCTTTGTCGTCCTTGTCTTGTCTGCGTGGTTTTGTCATCTTGTGTTGCTTCTGTACCCCCGTATTCCATGAGTTATGAGAAGAAACCTTACTTATGAAAAGCATTAAAATTTGCAATCACTGTGATTCACTCTTGCCTTGGTATGGAGCTGCCCCGGAAAGCTGTTCCAGTGTTGCGTTGATCGGTATTTTAACCACTTTATCTTCACTTCATACTTTTGCTATCCGCTTTACTCTCAGCGTATCCTTCTTTCCTTCCTTCTTTTCCCTCAGTGCACGCTTCACAGCCGGTGTCTTCCACTGGTTATATCTCCCCATTTTTTTCTTCTTTGACTCGGCTCTCGTTGTTGCACTACTTCCATTCTTGATGATATCAACGACTCCTAGCTCAACTTCTGCATCCGCCAACCAGCAGACTAAGCAACCCGCAATACGTGGTAATTCACTTTGCAGGTAACTTTTGTTTCTTCTTATATGCGCAGAAAATAATTTTGATTTCTTTCGTAGTTCCTCTATAGCGAGGAGCAATTATCAACTAAAGGCGTAGTGTCATGGTGGCAGCGAAAAGGGCACGCACTGTTGGAAAATGTGGCTCATGTAATGATAAGGATCGACAATATACGTCGAAGAAAACACGTTGCTATGTAGTAAAATTGCGTTACTTTTTAAAGGCCCATAATGCGTTTCTAATATCAACTGCGTTATAGAGAACCAAAGAGAGAGAATAGCAGCACGTAGACATCTGACATGCCCCATCGTACAATGTGACTTGTTATACTGCCAACCAAATTAATTAACAGCTTGTCTTAATTACGGATTTACTTAATTATACCGCGGCTTGTTTGTTTGTTTGTTTGTTTGTTTTTTACATTGTCCCTGGGTAAAAATGGCGTTCTAAAAAGAAGACTAGGTGTTCAAATTTCAAAACTAGCGATTTGTTCTTGAGCTTCATAAATGTTATACCACATTATCATGCGTATTCCTTCATTTACTAGGCCGTCTTTTTCGATGGACCTACTCGCATAATTGCTCCAGAAGTTCAACGATATCGGGCCTTCTATGGCCGCTCTGCAAGCTGAGTGAGTGGGCTGAGCAGCAACCGTTGCCCGCTTAATAATCGGTGTCAATACACAGATTATATAAGGCGTGAGCAAAGAAGACAGAATACTCCGAGCGTTAAGTTAAAGGTTTGTTTTTTTTTACTCATTAATGGGAACGAAAATATAGGAGACAACAGTGTTCATTTCTGCCATACAGTTTTGTTCTACCGCTCAAGAAAAATTTCCTAGATTTCCAAAAGGTGACTTTATTTTCCAAGGTCATACATGACAACGAGTTTCAGAGCACGACTGGCGCCTGACAAACTTTGCTACTCAGCGACATGAAACTTCCCAAGACATGTGCGTTTGAGGCGTCTTGGATAACGCCTTGCGGATCTCTTTTGGCAATACTGACATGGCAATTGCTGCTCAAGTCTCCTTGGGAACTTTTTTTTTAGCCACCTGGGTTAATTATGAATGACTTCAACCTCTACCTTGTGCAGTATGCAGTACCGTGTGTAATATGCAGGAAACTCTTTGAAAGCAAGAAGGTCAAGACGGTCGTTCGCTGTGATCTAGTGAACACGGCATTAGTCAGAACTGTCTCGAATGTAGTATATGTGAAAAATGAATAAGATCGTTTTATATCCAACAATCCACTGCGCTGTTGATCACAGCTGGGTCATTCCATGCCAAACGTAATAGAGTTTGCACTCGACCCCTTCGATCTCCCTTATAAATTTCGTGGCTCTTAATTCAACCGTCTCAAGTAATTACACTAAATAACTCTGGCGAAAAAAATTTCCTGCTCATGTGAAAGCCCTCCGAATTTCTCACAGGAGTGCAAAAGCTGATGTCAGAAAAATTTTTTTAATAAGTCAAATATTTTACTTTTGCGCTTGAAAAGTTTTTCGATATAGTAAATATGAATAGCGTTTTTTTTTTCGCACAAGAAAAAAAATTGTAGCGCGAATTTCTTGCGCTGCTTCATTTCGTTATTTGTTCCCGAAAACAACATTTTTGCAATTCTTTTATGCTTTTTCGCGACATTTGCAAGCAACATCGCATGTTGCTTTTTCTTTTAAGCGAGAAAAAATTTTGAAATTCAGCGCTGCACCTCGAGCAATGGCTGCCCCGTACCGCCACTGCACTGCATGCTTTTGCTGATTCCCGAGATTCATACGCTCCCCGGGAAGCACTCAGCAGCAAACATTAAAGAGATAAGAGTGCTCCAAGGGGCTCTGTGTCGGCAATGAGGGCTGTGTGTTGGCCGGCTGGAAAATCAAAATCGGTCCACGGCGCCGTGACTACTGTCGCGACGGCTTAATCGCAGTGGCTGAGTACGCATGACTCAGCGAAAAGAAATTCTCTCGTCACCACTGCTATACATTGGCCGATCGCTAGGCAGCGCAAAAGCGGTGTTGCGATAGCGGCAGCAAGGCGGTTTTAGCAGGCTGCGCGCTCCACGTAAGACATCAGCTACTTCGTGACTTCGACAATGGCTATGCAGACAACACAAGAATCTATGCAAGCAAGCCAATCGGCGTCCTTTGAAAATCGTATTGGAGGTGAGCCACCATATCTCAGTTATCCTACGACTATAAGCGTAATTTATTCCACACATTAAATGGGAATTGCATGAGGCTATGCTCCTCGCGACGCGACTTACGATGGCGGCATGTGCCGCTGGCACACGCCACGAAACGAAGAGCCTTGGGTATAGAACAGCGCGTTTTCATTGTAGCACCCGTTGCTACCGCTTCAACATTCAGTCGGCGCGCGTTATGGAAAATGGATATCCCCAACAGTACACCATCAGGACTAAAACAAACAAATGATGAAAATCTCTCTTTGATAACACACAAGCGCAGTGGTGCTAACTATATCTTAAGGTGCTGTTAATATCAATAGCTTATCGAGATATAGGCCACGCAATCTTCTCTCTTTCTACTAGCCGTCGCATGTGCAGAGTGGTTATGGTGCTGAGCTGCTGACTGTACAGAAGCGGGTTCGACTCTGGCCCAACATGAAATGCGAGCGGCGCCGCGGCTGTGTTTTTCAGTGAAGTGGCGCTACTGGCAACCATGGCTTGAGGTGCAGTGCCGAACTTCGAAAATGCTAACGCGATAGCGTTAAGAGCGCCGCGTCATAGAAACGCCGGTGTCGGCGTCGGCGTACTTGGCCGCGAGCGGAAAATCTGAGACGCATTAATAAATAAAACGGAATAGGAAATTGGTCGAAATGGGGAATGGAACCAGGGCCTCCGGAGTGCGATACGGGACCGCTAGCCACTCGGCCTCGCCAGCTCGATGGTTGGGAATGAACAAAGGCGCGTCTAGTTAGCACGGTGCTGCCTTAGAAGGGTGCTACATGTACTGTGGTGTATATTAGTAATTATGAGCATGGAAATTACAGAAGTCGCAGTTAAGCGAGCAGAAAACTACGTTTCCGCTACTTTTCGTCTTCGCTTGGCGCGCACGTAGCACCATCAGGCGGCGCCCACTAAAACCACTCCTCCTCCTCGCAATGTACGCCACTGCCGCAAAAAATAGCGCGCGACGGCAACGCCTCCCACTCGTCTCGTTCGGGCGCAGTGGTGCCGTGCGGGGACGCAGATATCACGCGGTGAGCGGTGAACGCAGCGCACATTCAAAGCGCGTTCACCGCGAATCTTGCGGCTTGCTGCCCGTTCGTTCGGCGCGGAAGCTATGTTGGCGTTCGTGGCATCGTGTTTGTCGAGAACGAACTACGACTGCAACTTGAGTCCCGCGCGTTTCGCCAAGGCGCATGGAAGCGCTTCTATGTGGTTTGCCGCTCCGCCCTTCTGTTTCACCGTACGTAGCATCAACAGCATCAGGTCCTCGCGGCGTGGAAGGCGTTGGCCGTGAGCAAAAAATCCCAGAAGGATTAATAAATAAAAAAGTGTAGCAAGTTGCTCTAGGTAGGGAATCCATAACCCATTATGCTATCGCGTCATACCCTCGAGGCAGAGCTTGAGTGTCCCCTCCAATTTTTTTCTCGCTTAAAACAAAAAAGGCTGCCATAAAAAACGCTGAGCAAAATTTCAACGCCACTTGCTATCAATTGAGCTACAATTGGCATGTTTACTAGGAACGCCTCTGAACAAAATTTATTCCCGAAAACGCTGCACGGCGAACTTTTTTTTTAAATTAACCTTTTTTCTGCAATATTCAGTGTTCTATCAAACTTTAAACCATTTATTGAAATAGTACAATATAAAGACAAGCGGAGAAACATGCGATGTTGCTCTACAATCTCGCGAAAGATTTTATAAAAAATTTCAAAAGCGTTGTTTTCTTGAGAAAAATAATGAGAAAATCAACACAAAAGCATTGGGCTACAATTTTTTTTTTTGGGGGGGGGGGCTGTGCCATTAAAACCCACAATGCGTATTTATATTCTCTGTAAAATGTTCAAGCGCAGCAGTACGATATTTCATTTTAGTAAATTTTTTAGTGAGACCAACTTTTGCGCTCCTTTGAAAAATTCGAAGGGCTGCGACATGATCAGGAAATTTTTTCTCCAAACTATTAAGGGTAATTACTTTAGCTGGTTCTATAACTGCCACAATTTTATCGAAAAGGACGGATGGGGTCGTGCTCAAACTCTGGTTCGTTTGGCAAGGAATGACCCAGCTTGATCCATAGATATGATGCTTCCTTGCTCGTGTTACAGCTATTAAAGGTTTCTAATTGCAAAGCGTGTATCCTGTCGTGCGCTTCAAGCGACCTTCATTCCGCATAACATGACCAATATGCGTGATCATAATTCTGCATATAGCTACTGCACTGTTACCCTTTCATTTCACGAAAAGTACGTCGCCGATGGAGCCATTATATATTCAAAACAGTCGTCTGTTTCTTTTCTATTTGTGTTTTGGGGATGAATAGATACTTCATGAGCTGTCTTTCGCTTCTTACTACCCGCAACCGCAACTCTTGTATATGCTGCTGGCGCGCTTAGGCCGTCCGTGTTGATAATATGCGGACCACATTCAGGTCTCCATTAGTGCCGTAAGCAGTACCAGCGCTCATCAGTACGATCCCATTCAGTGGTCTTAACAAATTCCGTTCAACGAAAATGTCAGAATGCATAATATCGGCGCCCTGAAATAGTTTGGCGCAACCACGAACACCAGGTGTACATCAGAAATTTCTGCAAAGTGCAATCTTTCGCTTTCGAAGAAAAATAAAAGATAGATAAAATCAAGGACATGTTGAATTTACCATTGTTTGTTTGCTTTTTGATCTATTGGACAGGGTCTGCTCCAATTTCTTAATGATTCTGTCTAAGAAAGAAGCTTAATAACCCCTAATTGGAGCGGTTGACGGCAATGAACTGCCCCTGCGCAAAACCCTCTGGTAGATAAGGCACTCACCATTAGAAAATTGTATTTTTTTTTAGTTTTGATTCTTGACTCACTAGGTAAGGAAGAAATAAAGGGCTGAATTGAAGGAAAGCGTCAGTTTGTAATTCGAAAAAACAAAATTCAGCTGCATTTATATAAGAGCCCTGATCTCAAAAGTATCCTAGCGGTTATAAGGGGGCGAATTTTGTTTCCATAGATGTGCTCGCTCTTAATGAAAAACTTTTACTATTATTATTCCCTACAACATCTTGTTGCAGCTCTACTGCGCCGCTCTATAGAACCTACGACCGTATACAAGGAATCGATGCAATTTTCAGTTATTTTGCTGCACTTTGGGCACAGAAGCTCCATGCACAAAAGGTTTTCTTTCTACTGGAATGTAAATAATAACGCAGCAGACGCGCCGTCTCTTACCGATGCTCCCTTTGAGCTGTAGCTCTAGGACGCGGATGTAAATATGCTTGTCGTAGTCAACGCGTATGAGCCAAGTGCAGTCGACGTCCTTGGGGAAGGTCTCCGGGTAGCCCGGTGACACGAGGTCTCCGCCGACTCCCGTCAACGTACCACCGCAGCCGGACACATTCCGCGTTGATTGGGGCGGCTGAATGAAACCTGCGTGAAGCAGAACCACGGTAGATGAAAACTAATGAGACGAAGCGAAGATCGAACGGCCAAGGCGACCTACGTTCTGTCAGCTAGTGTTTATTTTTTCTGGGTCTTGCTTAATGCTGATGTAAAGTGCAAAGAAACTCAGATTAGGTCTGAACAGCAGCCACAATGCACTGGGCCTAATCATCGTCAGAGCTTTCTCCAACTACTCTTAGCTCACTCGACTGATTCACGTGTAAGGGCATATGACCTTGCCTTATGCGTGGAAGCGTAAATTTTTCCCTTACGAATTAGCATAATTAACTTAATACTTCACCGCGAGAAAGAAACGCTCGGCGCAAATGATTTGTGGCAAGGCAGAGCATAGCGGTTAAGTTTATTACGGTAGAATATTCCTCAAGAAAGCGTCGAATATTTTTTCTTGCAGCTGAATTTATATTCTGGATGGCTCGCGCTTTGTAGACAACATTTTGCGCGTTCTTTCATCGTGCAACCTCTGTGACTGTTCTCTGATGTATGGCTGTCTCTTGAAACAAACACAGCGATGTACAAATCGTTTCTTGGATATATAGTCAGAGGCACATTCGACACATTCCTATTGCCTGCGGCCTCTACTTGGCTGTCAGCATCAACGAGGACTTTAGTGAAGCATTTGAAAAAGGACGAGGAGTGGTGCTGGGCCTCGAGGTTTCTATGTGCAAGCGCGCTCATTGTTTCCAGGTGCTTGTTCTGGAGCCAGCGCATCAAGCAGATCGCCTTTGATTTCCTGTACAGACAGAACACATCTTTGGTCGGCAATTGCCAGATACGGTTTGTTTTGGCTGCACCTGCGGTTGGCTTTTTTCGTCGATGACGTCTTCTTTCGCGTCATGCACGATTCAAGTATGGTAGCGGGCAAGTCTAAGCCCACCATAAAACAATCTACCTGAATACAAAGAATGAATGTGACAGCGACCATTTTCAGATTGGGGCTGATGTGCCTTGACGCCACTTGGGGCCTGCCCGGTTATAGCGCGCAATTTCTTGAGCTCAACCGCCATCGGGTGAACTGGTATGGTATGGTATGGTGTGGTGTGGTGTGGTGTGGTGTGGTGTGGTGCGCTGTGGTGTGGTGTGGTGTGGTGTGGTGTGGTGTGGTGTGGTGTGGTGTGGTGTGGTGTGGTATGGTATGGTATGGTATGGTATGGTATGGTATTAGAATGCACGTAAGCCACGAGAAACGCTGTAGTTACAGCATGAAGGAAACAGAAGTGTATACAGCCTTCTGTGCCTAAAGAGCCTGCATATGATTTCGCGATGTCTTATTTTTTCGCGGTACTACAAAAATAAAAGCTCAGCGCAAAGCTTACTTTCTCTTAAGCGATGAACTGTGTCGCCGTCGTTGCAGTGGCTTCGTTTGTATGGTGTTCCGCCGCTGAGCCCACAGTCAGTGTAATTCATTCCAGCCACGGCGACTGTATTTCGATGAGGGACAAAATGTAAAGGACGCCGTGCGCTGCGCCACCGTGCCAATGGTGTCACTGCTCGTTAATAAACCGCGGTTGTTCGACCTTAATCAGCAGCCCTAAATTCAATGTCTGCCATAGCCGTAGTGCGAATTCGGGCCGCATAACCATGCGTCTATTTCATTCCTTAGCCTTTTCAGATGACAAAACTATCCTGGCTGGTGAACAGCAAAGCACCCGAGAACAGTTCTGATATGAGAACAAGCAACATACACCTATTTAGGCGCTTTTCGTTTTGTTTTTGTGCAGAACTTCGAAAAGATGCGCTCAAAATGCGTCGAGTCCTTCCACATGTGTTGCCGTGCTTAATTTTACGGAAGCTTGCGCAACTATAATGACACAAAAAGAAGAGGATAATTTAACTTTGAAGGGGCCTTTTTCCGCATAGAAATAAAAAGCAGCCAAACAGTACGGGCATATGACAAGAGAAAAATTTCATGCGGCAGTGCAAATTTTCCAGTTCGGAGCCCTCTGCTACGACCATAAAACATGAGAAATATGTTATCGCAAGACGCTGATAACGGTTGTTACGGCCATCAATTTATGTCCAGGAAAAAACATTAGGCTTTCTTTTTTTCATCGCTCGTACCGAAGCGCACTTTGCAAAAGGATAACAAGTAAAAGACGCCTCTCATCATTGAAAAGAGAAGACTCCCCAAAAAATGCATTCGCCCCGACGAGAGCGCGATCATCATCATCAATATTCGCGATGATGACCCCGCGTTGCGAGTGCCTCAGAAGAATGAACCGTATTTTATGCTTTCATTCTTCAAAAATGTGGAGGAAGGAAACAAAAACAAAAAAAAATCAGCCTATATTATAGTCTTCACGTCTGTTCTGTGCTTCCTGAAGTATTTTTCTAAACTCTGATGCGCCGTACTTTCGCTGGCTTCATCCTAAACCTTCTTTTCGCTAGGCTTTCATCTTCATTTCGCTCCTCTGCTCTCAGGGGGTGGCAGCCGAGGAGGAGGCTGGCTTTGGAAAGACTGCTTCCTCTAAAGAGAGAATGTATGTGACTAAACATAACTCTTACAGCACGTCTTTTTTCATTAAGAAACCACAATGAAATGAAACCATTTTGAAGTGCTCTTTTAAACAAACAGGAAAGCGAAGCTCATAACCACTTGATGCAGTCTTAATCCCCTGAGTGTAAAATTGCTCTTTACATCAGTGCGCCAGGAAAAATAGCGTTACTGCAAGGAACAAATCAATGAGGCACTCCGCAGTCATAAGCTGGGAGCTAGTTGTGAGATTACTACCCCAGCTCGTTTGCGTGGCCGTTGAAAATTTCTCTCCTGTATTTTTTTTTTGTTTTCTTCCCTTCCTGTTTGCCTTCTGTCAAATTTTTTTCTTTCTATTTCTTTTTAGAGATTAAAAGTATGCTGCCGAACGTGTCTTGAGCATGGACAGTGCGCACGCATTTTATTTCTTGTGCTTCCATTGCTTTTTGCTCACGGCAAATGCGTTCCTCCTCGTTTCTGCGATATTCGGCTCTCTTTTTTTTCCCTGTTCATTAAAACAAAGTTTATTTTTCAGTCCCAAATGTCCGGATATAAGAAGTAAACGGTACTGTTTTGGAAGATTTATCATCGGCAGAAACTTGTGCGCTGACAATGATACGCATTGATATTGGAGTCCAAGGCCAGGTTAATTGTTTCTGGACGTTTCTGTCATCTGTCATCTGTTTGTGGATGGTCATCTGTTGGCCGCCCATAGCGTACACTGCATATCTCGATGGTGAAATATTAAGCCTGTAATTAAAAAAAAACAGTGTCCCGAGAGATCTTGCGCGAACTGGCGACATTTCGCTCTCGCTGCAAAATCTCACCGATAAAACACTTCTGTCGGTCACATCAACTTGGGCAAGTTGGTATGGCGTCATGGTGAATGTACGACCACGAAATACCTGCAGGGACATGAAAGGAGACAAAACAATCGCGTTTTTTTTTTCCTTCTTGGTTTTCTTGGCTTGATTTTTTCTTTTGTGGTTAGAAGTTCCACAAAAAAAAACACAAGGCAGAAAGACGTGACGGAGTGCCACTCACAACTGATTTTTTCGAAGGCAACACGCACAATAGTATACTGTCTTACATGCAAGGAATACTATATATCATCTTCAAAGTTGATATGATAGCGAACGGGTGAAAAAATTGTTCTCAGGCTAATAAAGAAGATATGGACGTGTCGCTGATGCACATGCTTTCTTTCTTTGCAATAAAAACAGCTTCGATTAATTCCCTAGCTTTTGTAAGTTTGCTTATTGAGAGAATTCGCATACAGGAAAAGCATGGCTCACAAGAGCGTGACTGGCAGGACCTTATAAGCTTAGGCATATTTTGGCTTTCTTTATCTTGCTCAACGTTCCTTTCGTGTTCCTTTATTCGCTTGTTAACGCAGTGCCCAGTTTGCCCTATATAGGAGCGGACGCGGGAGAGGGCAATTTCATAGACAAGTCCTTCAGCGCACTTCATGAACGATCGCCCATGTTTGGTGCCACACCCTATCTCTTCTTTGCGTCCTTTTTCAATACGAGAACAAAGGCTTCCGATCTTTTCGCGGGCTGAAAAAAAAAACGGCACACCATGCTTGCTGGCGACCTTCTTAGAGTTGTGGGCTAACTTGCGCACGTAGGGCCCCACCACAGGTCGCACCGCCTCTTCTCGAGGGACATCTTCCCCAGCTCTCACAGCCTTTCTTTTCATCTTCTGTAGCAGGCTTTTAGCGACAGCCGTTACGAGCGAACCAGAGAACTCAGCTGAAGACAGCCTGGGCTATTGGTTTTGAAACCTTAGGTGCATCTTGCGAGAGCATGATTTCCTGAGGGCGCATGAAGTGCGTCGAAGGAGTTGTCTGCGAAATTCCTCTCTCGTGCGGCCGCTCCTATATAGGGCAAACTGTGCGCTGTGTTAACGAGCGAAACAGGGGACACGAAATAAACATTGAGAAAGATGAAGCAGGCCCAAATATGCCTAAGCGTATAATGTCCTGCCCGTCACGCTCTTGTGAGCCATGTTTTCCGGTGTGCGAATTCTCTCCAAACGGAAAGATACAAAAGCTAGAGTATTATTCGAAGCTTTTGTTATTACAAAGAAAGGAAGCATGTGCGTCAGCGACACGTCCATATCTTTGTATAAGGCTGAGAACCATTTTTTCACCCTTTCGCTATCATATCAACTTTTAAGATCATAGTATTCCTTGCATGTAAGACAGTATATATTTTTGTTTGATCTTTGTACCATTTACATTCGAATAATTCTGTTACTAGGCGCCTTTAGCGTACAGTGTACCGTGTTACCGTTATCTGTACCGGGACCCCGCCCGCTGCCAGTGAGCACGCGCTGATTGTTCCCGATGCGGGAAGCGTGCGTGCAGCTGCCGGGTACGTGGCGCCATCTGGCGACCTGCGCATGCGCATTGGTGGTAGGCGGGCTCCCGGTACTCCGGTAACGCTAACGGTAACGCGGTACATAGTATGCTAAAGGTGTCTAATGACGGAAGCATTTCCTTCTAGGAGCACAACTATAAGTACAATCATTTCTGCGTTAATTAGTAGTAAATTGATTGCTTCAGCAGCAAAAAAATGAAGTATAAACATATGTGACTTCGACCGCATTCGAATACCAAAAGATAGAACGAAAAAAAAATTCGCTAATTCTTCTGTATTAGAAAACATAGGCCGGAAAAGCCAGGCAGCTGTATTATAAAATAAATATCGAAAAAGTCAGCCGAATTTTCTAAAAGTAAACACCTAAAAATTCCTCCCCAAGCTATACTGCATGCATACAGAGCAGTATTTTGTCTGCTTTCTTTTTTCTACGAAGTTTCAACAGCTAACGTCCATGCTCAAGTCAACTTTTGGAAGACTGTGGACGCATATTTAGAACGTATGGAATGCACGGTGTACCCCAAGCTAGGCCTCGGTGCCTGTTGTCCTTTCACTGTCCTACCCTAGGGCTCATGGCACCAGTAGCTCATTCAGTCTCTCTTTTATCGTACCCCAAATAATAACAGGGTTGTGAACAGCAAGAAAAGTTTCTAACAGAACCCGGAGAGCACTGTTGCTACTTTACCTACATAGGCACAAATAACGTCACAAGCGCGCGCACAGTCGCACGAAAGGCGAAGATATTGTCTTTGCATACATCTGTCAACCTCCATTTTCATAAATAAATATCTAATGTTAAGACCCAAGTTTCTGAAAAAAAAGCGACCTTTTGAACTACCACCTGATTAACATGTAAACAAAAATTTACAGCGTCGGCATACTTTTTTACTTCTGATTGCTCCTGAAAGCAAAAATCCCATCAAACTCCTAAAATGCATGCGTTCCACGACATGCTGTGTACTGGGCCCTTCCAAATTATTTTCGGCCTTCTGCAGGCTGTTAATGAACTGCACAAGCAAGATTACGTATTCCCCTTTGCACGCAATAAACTATTGCCTTGCACGTTTCCCACGCCATCGCTCTATCACAGTGGGAACTCAACAGCAGTGGGCGGTGAGACAGAGTAAGAGGTTGCATACATCGCGAGGTATGTTGTTCTCTAACTGGAAACGGGAGAAAAACTTCTACGCACGTGTAATTTTGCAAGGAAATTCGTGTACTTGCAACTAAAGCTATTTATTTCACGAGCTTACTTTACTTAGAGTGTAGAGAACATGGCGTTCACGTAACCACCTGTGAAGATTCTCCGCGCTTAATACTGTGTCACGTGAGTAGAGAAAGGTTTCCATTTAGCACAAATATTTAAGCGCAAAAGGTTCAGCTTACAAAGCAATGCATATATGGCCTAAGCTAAGAAGGCACGCGCAAATATTTCGCAACTAGAATAAAAATCTGGAGTTCCCAACTCCACTTTTCTTTTAACACTCGCTTTCTTAGCGGTAGTAGGGTTCCGTCTACCAAAAATTGACGCCGTCATGACAACTCGTGCATTGTAAGTTAAAAAAATTAAAAAAAGAGTGTGGCAGCGGTGGGATTCGAACCCACGCCCTTTCGGACTGGTGCCTAAAACCAGCGCCTTAGACCACTCGGCCACGCTACCGAACGGGAAATTGTGCTCTTCGTGGCGGTAAAATCAGAACTACTTTGTTTATTCGTATTTTTTCTTTTCCTCTTGTTGGCTTTGTGCTCTGTATTTTTCAGCTGGAAAATATAGCTGGGTAGACTTCCTTTCAGCTTCGATAACTATAAACTACCTTTCGCACAAGATCTTTCATTGGCCTCTTTCGCAGAATGAACGCACACCAAGCAGATGTTTGTGTTAAGTTTTCTACTTAGAATATATCTGGCATAAAGCAGTGATTAAATATTAGCCATTAACACTAAAGCACGCCGGACAATAGGTACACTCGCTGAACTTAGTATTAACATGAAAGAGCATTTACGTTTTTGGTATTGTGCAGCGAAAATTATACACGTTCTCTATCATACCATATTTCTTTGCTGAATTTCCGTGTTTCGACCGATAAATAAAGACAGCAGATATATCTAGACCTAAAACTAAATGATTTTTTTGCTCACTAAAGGCGATCAAATCATCGCGTGGTTATACTTCTGCGAATCTAGGAGTTTTGCTGCCTTATCACAGGTGACGAGAGAATTTATCTCCATGTCGCCCTATAATTTCTAAGTACGTGCCCGCCATATTGAGCTGTCCTGCGTTATACACATTTTTTTTTTGACGCCGTAGGAATAAAATACATGTCTCAAACTCAAGGTGCGACATTAGTTGACCTAAACCTTTCATTGCGCTGCAATCCTGAGGCGCACACGCTTAGTCAAAAATAATTATAAACCGTTTCCCTTCCAGCAAAAGCAGCTCTCCCCTCCCCCCTCGAACGGTGCCCAAACATTCAGCACATGAATGGCCTATGCGGCATATTCTGCTGTACCGTCATGTGCATCAGAGCCGCACGGGGAACGCTGAACTCTCAAAGCCACAAGCGTAGCGCTATTTTCGTCTCCTGCCTGCAGCTGGGAACGGCGTCATCAGAAATCTATGTACATCTATGCTAAGGCTCAAGTGCACCTGCGCAGTTTCATGCACTTTTAAAGTTCAAAAGTATGGGGCTGCGCAGAATACAGTCGACCACCTGCGTATTTTTGCGGCAGTTTGATATACAACTGCATCCGTGGCGCAAACAATGGGAACAGAGCGCCGCTGCACAAACGTCGCGCGTGTGCATCGGGTCTACGTTTTCTTTCTTTTTCAGATGGCTCGAAGTTTGAATCTCCACGCTGGGATGAGTTTCGCAATCCGTTAGAATGCTTATTCTAAAACTGTAATCTGAAAACTGTAAACAGAAATTCTAGCAGTCAGCAATGGAGTTTGTATGCGCATGCAGGAATCAGTTCTACAAAGGCTCGTTCTAGCCATGCGATTCAGTTTCTTTTGCGGCATTCTTTTATTCGACGGAGCTTAATGGTAGGAACGGACCACCCTGCTCTAACATTCAAATAGGACACTAAGAAAATCAATTTATTAGTGGTCTTTTGCATGAAAAAAAAACATAAATATAAAGCACAACGCACATAGCAGAGCTCTGTATTAATGTGAACAACGTAGAGTTTTTAACTGGCATCGAAAGGTTGCGTGTATTGCCCCCATCGTAATGTGGCCACTGTTTCCGGGATGGAACTCTCTGAACAATGCTCAAGAAACGGGTCTATGCAAGAATTACGCAAAATTCAAATGTTTACCGCAGCAGTTTCAGCCAAAACTGTGTCCACGGGTGTCTCAGGAATACCGCGCTTTCAGAAAAACATATTTACTGTTTCGATCTTCGCAATGCTCATAGCAGAAAACTGGCGAAACCTTATTTCGCTTTCCCGCGCTTTACAACCGACGGCTCTGCGTAGCCGCTCTACATAGCTCTACGATTGCTTTTTCGGTACGCTCTAAGTGCGTGCTACAGTGCGCCTTTGTTCCGTCGGTAAATATTCGTTCAATGATCTTCCGATGTTTTCCTGTTCTTTAGTCCTTTCCGCAAGCTTACCAGTGTTATTAAGAATTTATTTTTCCATGCTGACGTTTCCTTGTTTGGTTTCCGCTTCACGCATAGACAACAGTCGGAGGTCGTTGCCGGGACACTTTTATCTTTGTGCCTTTTTTTGTTAGTCCCATTATAGTATTGGTCAGAGGCCACTTAACGGCGCTTCTCGCTCTTAAAAAATAGCAGTTAACGGTAGCTGGTTTTTTGCTTGTTTGTTAATTTCATTGTTTCTTGTCTCAAATTTTGTGGTGCCTAAGCAACTAACACCATGATGCTGTCAACGCAGGCGTACGGTGGCTGTCTGTTAACCTCAACTCTACGATTTTTTTATTAAAATGTGAAAAAAGATTATTCAGAGATATAGGCTGAAACATTTTACTAATCTGGTTACATGCTGTTTAGCTGCCATCGTTGCGTTTATACACAAAAACGTTCCCTTGTCACAGTCTATCTTCCACAGTAACATTATACATACGGCTGACACTGAAGATCGAGTAGCAGTACTCGAGCACGCATCAAGCCTGTTCTTTTTTTTCTGCAAGTATCCTGAAAACTACGAGCGAAGAAACTTCCTTGGATATAAAATACGTGCTAAGTTTCAGGGTATTGGTAGCTATGCTGACAGCTTGGATCCTTCAACGAAAGTTCATAGTTCTTTATTCTTTATTGAACAATTACCCCGCATTGCCTGAAGGCGTTATAGCATATATAGTTATAGTTACAGCGTTATATAGTTACTAATATAAATGACGTTTCTGTCATGATACTGATGAACGTTACCTTTAATAATTAAGAATTGTTTCCATTCCTCTTTAGTTTTTAGTTACTAGGCGCTTCTAGCTTTGTCTCATAGGTATGCACTGCTCGCCTGCAATTGATGAATTAATTTGAAACGTGATGGCAGAAGGATTTGATAAATGCGCCCATGTGTTTTATGCCGAAAAGTACTGCGTCTCAGATGGCTAGAAGATAGAAGGCGCAATTAAGCTTAGGCTCAGGCATTAACTCTCTTCATCCCAACTGCACATTTCTGGAAACCATGTTTTCGCCAGGTGACTGAAATTTGCCAGTGACAGCTCTTTGAACTAAGTTGTCCAGTCACTAACAAAAACTCAAATTTATCTAATTACGCCTTCAACACTTTTCAAGAGAAATAGCTTCTGAGCTTTTTAGAGAGCGTGCGAGGCTTAGCACGTCACGCCCAGCCGATCTCCGAGCAATCGCCTGGCGCCGTGTAGTCTCGAACACAGCGGCGGGGCATGCAACACTTGCGTGAAAATGCCTAGAGAGAGGTTATTCCCTCCAAAATAAGCACGTCCGAAGACCACGCCCAGCGCCGCTTCCGGTAGAACAATTTTCTTGCATATTCTGTGCAGCGTTTGAAATGGCAGCTCTGTTAACGTCACTAGCGGCGTTGGTCGTTTGGCGCTTCTTCAAAAGGCTCAAATATCTAGCGATCATTTTGCGCTTCTTGACAGCGAAGCAAGCAAAGGTCTCTCTCCCTGCCAGCGCAAAAAAAATATAACAGCGACAACGCGATTGAAATTCTCTGCGCATATAATGTAGTGCGAGATAAAAGGACAGCGATAAAACAGTGGCGCCATCCAGTGCGGTGATGAGTGAAGACACTGCTACTGGCGTAACAATGCAGGGGGCGCTGCTGAACTCCACGCGTTGCCAGCTGCGCTGGAGAAGGCACGGCCGTGCATCCTATGCCGCATATTTTCTCTTCTTAATTGGCTGGAAATTCCGCATTATCTGCATGTGAACTAAAGAAGTCAGTCTTTTTAACTGATACTGCAGTGTTCAGCACGACACTGTACTCCTGTAAAGTGAGCAAAACGGGTCTTTAAGTCTGTGTTTCCGCTTTTATTGAAATAGACGCTATGTAACGCTAATATTAATAGCGAGCTGCATAGTGTGGCTTTGCATTAAAAGAAACCAAAAGCACGACTGCATCCCTGCTTGAGCAAAAGGAAGTTCCGCTGGCTGTACCTTCTTATTTTACAGTCGGAGCGGTGGCTGAGTAGTTATGGTGCTCGGCTGTTGACCCTAAAGACCCGTGGATCCGTCCCCCGGCGGTCGCAGCTCGATGCAGGCGAAATGCTAAACACTTGTGCACTGCGCCTTGTAAGCGCATGTTGAAGAACCCCAACTAGTTGAAATTACCCGGAGGCCTCCCTACGGTGCCCTTCATAGCATGAGTTGATTTGGGACGTTAAAAACCTCATAAACCAAAACAAATCTTATTTAGCATAAATCCGAAGTGGGAATCCTTGTGGGTGGGACAGTTCAACAGCGTTTATAAGCCTTAACCCAAGTTCATGATAATTTCTAATCAGAAATTTGTGTTACACCTTAACCTAAGTTGTGTGAGAGCTCAATCTGAAAGAAGAATTTACTTTCTCCAAAGGAGCACCAAGCATTCAGTTAGACTTCAGACAAGAAAGAGTGTATGTTGGATGTACATGTTAATGAGCGACGCTTGCAGGAGACATAGCCGCATGCACAGACGCACTGCGCTACGATCTCCGCCGTACGCGTCGCTGCTGTTAAGTTGGCTAGCAGTTCCACGTTGTGCAGAAGCACGTTTAGCTATCGATGGAAGTTTTTACGCCTAGCTTTACCAGTTTTACTGACATTTGGTTACTACTGCGTGTATGCGACGACATCAGTGGACGAATTAGAGGTAGTGACACTACGTCACTTCCCTGTAGCGTTTACCCGTAAGGAATTCTGTGGGTTTTGTTCGTAATCTACGGAGAGGACGTCCTGGTCGATGAGCGCTAGATCATGTCCAACATTCATGGACAAAATTTTTGAATATTAGAAAACTGCAAGGTACTGTTATGGAAATACTGACGGTACTGTCTGCGACTAAAGCAAAATGCATACCTCACAACGGCTCAGCTGAGAGTAAAGTTAGTACGTGTTCGTCCACATAAAAAATAATCTGAGAGCTGCATGACACCGGAATTCTTATTCGATGTTAAATAAAAAAAAACTGAAAACTTAGTTCATTGTCGAATTACATTGGGTGTACACTCCTACATCACTGAGCTGCAAAAAGCATGAGGGCCTAATAGTCATGCCACTCGCGCCTTGACCATTTCATTCATTCATTCATTCATTCATTCATTCATTCATTCATTCATTCATTCATTCATTCATTCATTCATTCATTCATTCATTGGTATATATGCATAACAAAACAAGTCCACAAGGCGGAGAAACTGAGACCACCTTTCTGCTTATAATGCCGTGCCTTGGGTATTATACGATCAAGACAGTACATTCCCATCTGTGGACAACATATCATTCTACAGCATGCCACTCCCAATTTTAAGAAATAGGATGTAGTGAAGCGTTGCGATGGTGGTTGTAACTGCAGACTGAATATCTACAGCTTAATATTTCTAGATTTACGTTTACAGACAAAAAACTAATGAATCTGCGATAATTTGCTGCACTTATTCATGTCCAGCATATTTCTCCGAGCCGCGGCGACAAGTGCGTGGCAAATTTACGCCTGGCTTCAAATTAATGCCAACTACTTCATCCCTTAGATAGATAAGATAGGCCGTACTTACTCTCGTCAGTGAACTGGTACATGCCGTAGAACCCCGTACGCTCGTGGGCGTGGTTGGTCTTGAAGATTATCTCCATGCGGGGCTTCATGGTTAGCAGCGGTACCGGTACTTCGACGCCACAGTAGCGCCCGACCAGCTGCCGCACATTCGTCACGCTGATGGTGCTGATGTCCACAAAGTCGTTCAGGCACCTGCATCAGGGTCCAGTCCAGCTTGTATAGCATTGCTCGCCGACAAAATTTTCTCAAATTCACATGGTCACAAAGAATCTATTCTAGTGCCCTTTTTCTCTCTCTTAAAAGCAGCGCTTTCGGCTCTAAAATTCTATAATCAATTTCAATGCCAGGACTTACTTTTCGGTGCACGAGCAAAACTCCCAACTTTGCTATCCTGAAACCTGAGGCTTAGGTTCAAACAATACTCAGAAAGCCTTGCGAATGTTTTTTGCGTCTATCTTGATGTAGGCAAAATGAAAAAAAAAATGCTTACAGCGTACCTTTAATCCAAAAGTAACATCACCACAGGATCTGCTAGATGCACGCCTCACAAGCGGAAAGCATACATCTTTTACTGGTGCGGTTAGATTTAGGAAGTCGCCTTTGCTGACCTTGCTGTCCTGCCGCGACTGAGCCCGCTGACAGCGTAACCTGCAGCAGTTTGCGACGCAACATTTTACGATTTTCCTTTGCAGTTAAGCTGCTCTATTAAACAGCCGCAGGAAAGCGAAAGCGAAACAGCTTTGTTATCTCGCGCGATTAATGTCGCTCTAAGGCATGCAAAACGGGTCGTCAGTGGCAGGTAGCAGTGTTTTTGCAGCGCTCTGTTTTCTTTCCGGCAAATAAGCATCTCATACTCACAGTCCGGAGGCTTCAACTTCAAAACCCGCTCGTTGCTCCGGCCAGCAATGTATTAATGCTCGCCACCCTAAACGCTCGTGTGATGCCGAAACAATGCGAAGATTTTCACTTGGCAAGCAAAGTTAGGGTGGGCGATATCTGACCGGATCCAGATTTATTCTATTCGAAAGACGCAAGAAGAAAATACGCAGTGTTTACGCTATAGCTACGCAAATAATTGGGCTGAGCGAAAGTTTAGCTGACAGAGCGCTGGTGTCACTGGTTAGGTTTCCCGAATACCGCGTTCACTTTTCCCGGGCATCGCCTTTCTCCAGGCTTAGAATAATTATGGCGGCCTTGGCACAGTGCTGTCTCAGCAGCAAAAACCGGCACTTGCAGACACTTTCCATGCAGCGGCAGGGTAGCATAGAGTAGCTGGAGAAGTTTTCAGCGTTCCACGTTCTTTTTCACCGCTCCGCCGTGCTTGCAAGAGATATGGCTGCCTCGTCTCGCTTTTGTGAAAACAGAGCGCATTACCAATTGCCAATATTTTTCGTAGATCGGCGTGCTTGCGAAGCATCTGGGCTTTCTTCTAGAACCGGCTAAAGTGCGGAAGGTGCCACTTAAACTGGATACAAAAATTCATTCCCATTCTGAGTGTCCGTTCGCGCGATATCCAACGTTAGCTGTGGAAACTACGCAGAAGTTTAATTTACAACTTATACAAGTGACCCTGGGAAGCGGCTGCACAGGGATCCACGGATGTGATTGTAGTGCTGGCCGCCTCAGTCAGCGACAGCCATTCAGCTTCAATATCCGGTAGCGGGAGAGAGCGATAGCAGTATTCTGATTTTTTTTTTCAGCGATTCTACAGAGTGCTAGGGTCACTAGAAAAATTCTATCGATTTTCCACCTCGTGTCTGCGATGCCTCGCATATCAGTTTTGTGATGTCATTTTTTTTTCATATCCACACTGCTGATGTCATACAGCGTACACCAGCGTCCGTATGCACGCGCCTATGGAAACTCGTTCGCCGATTTTCTTTAAAGGCATGACTTTGGTATGATCTATAGAACATTCTGGCAGGCTTATTGGTACACAGAGCGCTGACGCATATGTATACTGTAGTTCACACGACCTTCCACCCTGCACTATAATCTTTGCATGAAAGCGCTGCAGCACCACGCAAGCATAAAACCTCCTTCAAGTGTACATTCCTCTTCTTTCTCTCTATCAGTTTACTTCATTCAAATTTAGGCCATCAACAATGTACACAACGCTAAAAAACTCTGGAAGGTGTATAACGAACCCTTTCTCGCCCGTACCATTGGAGCCAATTGGTTCTTTAAACTGCGATAGACCTAACCGCATGATTCATGGCAAAATTGTGTCCAAATAAACTCTGTACAAAAACTTTCGGCTGTTTCTCAAAATGAGCTTTGTCTGTACGTGCTACCTCGCGCAATGCATCACTCATGCGACCATTTTATTGCAACTAAGGCGAAAACTTGGTTTTGTCGTCGATAAACTAAGCAGATTCTGTCGGCATGGGATGCGTGTGGTAGGGTAGTTATGGCGCTCGAGTAATTCTTCCTATAAAAAGTTTCCGCTCCAAACCTTGAAATCTGTCTCTTCGTCTACAGTATGTGTAAGGACAAATTGCACGAAAATGCGTGAAACATGAAACTCCCTCTTCGAACGTAGCGAAACACTGGCGTGGCAAGCGCATCGCCATGTTTCATGATCAGTGCCTGCACCTGCTGCATGAGCTTATTTCGTGACGTTAAGATTTTGGCGAAACACGGCGGTGGGAACCGCTCTAGTGCAATTGTGTCTTTCAGAACGTTTTTTTCCTGTCGTCTGTGAGAAAAATTTTATAACAGCTCTCGAAGGCAACGCCAACCATTCAACCCCACATGGAATCAATCGTCCTCAGAGTAAGTGCTCTGGAGTCAAGCTTCATGGTTTCTGCCCTCACGTGCCTTGTATCTGAGACCAGCCCCTTCACAGTACTTCCCGAAGGGGACAGTAAGAAAGAATTGAGAAGTAAATATCACACAACAGCCCCATTTTTGTCAGATGGATCAAAGTGATTAAGGACTTCGCAGCTCGGACAACTAGTCGCACCGCATTTTATTTTGTACGCTAGCGCTAAGGACCCCACTCACCGATTTAGCTAATCTTTGTCTGTAGCCTGCTTGACCTTGAAACCAAGCCTCGGACAGAAATAGAAGTGAACACTCAAGTGCTAGCGCAGCCAATTTGCGTTTGAGCTAACCACGCTCAATCGTCTGTCATATTTTTAGCGCTATTTAACGGAGCTGCTAGTTCCTAGTGCAGTCATTGCACCGAGAAATATCTCCATCAGATTCAAACCTTTGATGCTAAAGCGAGCACCGATTCACTTCAGTCATTAATGTGGCATTTCATTACCTTCTGGGAGGCAGTCCACATCACCAATGCATGGCAGTGCTTGAGCGACTTACTCTGAAGGCGTTACTGAGGAACCGAGGTCAGTATGAAGTGCAACTTGCAGTTCGAATCGCGCTAGTGGAGGATTCGAAAATTTGAGGTATCTGAGGAGAAGGAATTAAGATAGAAAACCGGAAGTTCAAAGATGATCGCATCATCACTTCAATAACACTCTACAGTAACAGCGTCATTTTAACTCGGGCACTATTCTCGTTGTTAAAAACGCCGTCGTGAAAGTGAGAGGCAACGTCGTGAGCGTGAGAGTGGTGCGACAATGCCGAACATGGTATTCTAAAAATTGAAAACTATGGTATTTAACGTTCAGAAGCGACACATGGGCTATGACAGACACCGAGGTGGAGGGTTCCGGATAAATTTAGGCCGGCTGGAGTTCTTCTGACAGAATAGGGGCGTTTTTCCATTTTGCTTCCATCAGAATACGGCTGCCGTGGCAAGTAACGAACCAGCGACCTTGGGATCAGCAGCCAATCTGCAAAGCTACTGAGTTACCACAGTGGGTTCGAACTTGGTATTTTAAGACGAACGCTTTTTCATTCCTTTCTCTCAATCAATACTAACGGCTTTTCATCTGTGGTATGCTCGCGCACGTAAAAAAAAAATACAAAAGCGAGGCAGTCCTGTGTGCAGCATGCATCTGTGTGTCGATGTTCTTGTTAGTGACCACCATTTGTTTGTGGAGCACTTGTGTCAGAAAAATGCTATCAGCTTTCCCGAGGGCCAACTCGAGCAAGAGGAAGCGTTATGATTGTCCTGTGATTGTCTTTTTGCGGATGATTGTGTATTTTATAGAATTATTAACGGTCAGAGTGAGTGTAATGCAGTACAATAGGACTTTTGTAAAGAAGCCCAGTGGTGTGAGAATTGAGGAATGCATGTTAATATACAAAAATCTGTGCATATGTGTTTCACTAAAAAGAAGGGTCCCAACAATTTCACTTATAACATTAATAGTAGAAGACTGCTTTCAGTGTTGGAATTTAAATATTTTGGTGTATACTTAACCAGTGCAATGTCATGGCGCCGTCACGTGGATTTTGTTACCGCCACAGCCTGCCGCGTTTCGGGCTTCCTGCGACGTAACGCAAAACTTTTCCCTTTAAAGACAAAAGAACTGCTGCATAATACAAATGTTTGAAGCATACTTGAGTACGCTTGCGCAGTCTGGGACCCGAAATCTTTGCTTCACATACCAAAGTCAGAAAGAGTTCAGAATTTGGCCGTTCGTTTTGGTTTTAATACCTATGGGCGTTATTTCAGTGTAACGAGCGCTAAAACGCTTTGGGTTGGGACACATTTCAAAAACGTAGGAAAGTTCTGCGTTTAAAATTGTTTCATAATATATTTCATTCAAGAACTGGAATAGACCGAACCAAACATACTTTCAACCCTGATTATGCGTCTTAACGGATAGATAAAGTCAAAGAATACAGATGTTGGACTGGGACTGACCTTGTTAAAATGTCATTTTTCTCCAAAACAATTTCGAAATAGAACAAGCTGTCCGAGGAACTTAGTGTCCATACTATCAAATGATTCATTTTCTTCCATGCTGTGAAATTTTTTCTTTATTTTTGATGTATATTAATTCCGTGATCTTTATATCTGAATGTTATCTTTTTTGTAACCACCTGTACGCGGTGATATTTGTGTACTTTTTCTTTTTCAACCCCCCCCCCTCTTTCTCCGCACTGTAATGCCAGACACTGGCACTGTGGGTATGATGATAAATAAATAAAAAATGTTTTAACACACGAGAAAATTTAGCTATCATTACGGCCGCGTAAGTCATCTCTAGGCATTCCAAAATTACTGCAAAGCATCGCGTGGGGCCCAACCTTACTCAATTACTTCGTAAATCTCTTATCGACGGTTCATATCTCATCACAATGAAAACAGCGCAAACTTCACGAAGGACGCAGAAAGGGAAGACTAGACACAGGCGCTGTCTCTCGTCTCTCCTTTCTGCGTCCTTCGTGAAGTTTCGATGTTTTCATTGTAATGAACAACCAACTAGCTCATGATATGTTCTTCATGTTCATATCTTCCCTGTATTTTGCCATGAACAGTTATTAAATACCAGGGCACTTTAGTCTGCTTACGCGAAGGAATGTGAAAGAATTCAACTTTCTAGAACACGAATTTTTTCCACGACGCTAATGTGCGATCTATATCGTCTTTTTTTCTTTTTTTAATTTCTCATCTTTATTTTTCTTGATTCCCAATTTTTCTTGCTTTTTGTAATTTTAAATTATTTTACTTTTCCCGTCCAGGTGCTATGTCGATGTCTGTGGCTGTTTTGACATCCAGGCGCTATGTCGACATCCGTGGCAATTGTGTTTTCGAAGTGTAATTAACTAAGTTATCACAATTCAAAAACCAAATGTTCCCACAGCACGACCCCATCACGCTCTGTCCAACACAATCCAACTTTTGCACATACGTCTTTGTAGAACCACACAATCGTGCGGAGAAGCTATGTCGACGTCCGTGGCTATTGGGACGCCCAAGTGTAATTTTCGCGTTTAATAAGTAATTGCCTCACATCAAGCAAATTTTTTCCATGGTGAGATGTTATCCAGCACTATCTAACACAACCAAATATTTGTACATTCATACTGACAGAACGACGCAATAGTGCGGAAAATGTTTTGCTGACACGAAACTCAGGAATGCCTTCACATTAAAACCAAGGTGGCAGGCAGTTTCTTACCACAAGCTGTTCGTAACATGGCGCTTAACTTCTTTAGAACACCATTACGAAATACACAGTAACAGAAGCTAAAAAATGACCTTATTTATTTTTCGGCCATTGTAGAATGTGCTACTGGCCGCTACGAACCAAAGGAAGAAGCTATAAAAACGTAGCCTTGTTGGCCAATATACTCGCCCCTTTGAAAACGGCGGTTCGAGGTCGAAGTGCAGGAAGGTGATCTTGAGAGTCTCCGATTCCTGGCCCTTGAAGAGGTAGTAGCAGTGGATGCTGGCCGGGTATGGCTCCGGATACTGGGGCGACGAGAAGTTGCCAGACTTGCTCGCCAGGCTGTCGAACTCCATGTGGCAGATTCCTTGAGCAGCCCTTGCTTGTAACATCAGCAACATTAGCCATTTGAAGAGCGCTATAAGTTGAAGCATCTGCAAAGTTGAAGCATGCGTCGTGGAGCCGGTAATTACGTATCTGTTGGAATCAGAGCACTCTATGTCTTGGCGTTGCAAGACCATGACCAGTATGTAAACTGGCGCATAACGAGAGCAAAGCAGTACATCACCACCCCGACCGAGATATTTATAGCCCAGATTCACCGACGTCCTGGCCTAGGTATGCGTAGCGGAAGGAAATCAATATTGCCGCTGCACAAATAATGAACTCGGCAGATTTCCTGTGACATATTCTTTACTCGTGCTTAGTATACGGCAGCTTGAAATGCACGTCCCAAAAAGAGCAGCATGACAGGCCCTGCTTTTTACCAGCTCTGAGGCAACGACACAACTCTTGTATTCTCTTGTGAGAGCACACCAGTCGCCATGTCACAAACGCCACTGTTCATCAAGACTAATCTGGATGATAGGTCCAGTAAGAACTCTGTGATGCAGGGACAAAGCTCGCTCACAACACCGGGCAGCGCCAAATTGGCGTGGATTCATGAGGACCGTCCATCGCGTATTGTTCTCGAGCGACAGACACGTCGAGGCCCCGTCATACACGCTCGCCTGCGCTCGAAGACGTCTGTCAAAACAGCCGTCTCTAGGGACTGCACGCGTGCCATACATAATAAGGACGTCCCACCAGGCTCGGATGAACTGACTGTTACATACGATCGCCGCGCAGCGCAAGGTCCCCCGGAAGCCTCCTTTAATGCACAGGCCCGGAAGCCCCTATACGCCGCTGGCTTCCCCCGCGGCCATGTCGGACGAAAGTAACGAAGCCAAAGATACAACCGCGTGACGGCACGCCGATCTTATGCGCCTGGGGACGAGAAGGGAAGAAACAAAATTGTCCGCATCGATCCTTCCCTAGGGAGCCGGAAGACTCCACGCGGGTATGTCCCTCGTGAGCGGCGGAACACCTGAAGTTGCCAGAATCATTGAAGCGCGAGCGAGAAACAATAAGCCACTGCCTTGAACAAGAGAAAGCGGAGGAAGTCGGAGGAGAAATCATTCGAACGGGATGGAGACCCATGGGAGAACGGCGCTTCTTAGCTCGCGCTCGCTAGCTTCTTAGTCTGTAGTGAGCGGCGCACGTCGTCTTACTCGAACGTGTGTTGTGCTTATGCTAGGAGAGACTTTGTGTCGGTAATTTATGGCAACGCAAAGACGCTGCCGCTGCGGTGACTCCCGCGAGATGTGCAGGACCTACTAAACTCTTTGGCTTTCGTACACTGACAAGTGCGGGCGCAGTATGTAGAAACCTATGAGCAAAAAATTAAAAAAAGTTTCTTGAAAGCATCATGCTGGAAGCTGAAAAATTAAGCCGCTCCAGTGAAATGCATAGCAGTATGAAGCTGTTTTATTATTGACGGCTTTGCAATCGCCTTAATGGTAGCAGCGTACGGTTTTGCATAGTAATCGCCAGCCCGCTTCTTGTTTTTATGTTTTCCGTAGATGTTGAATGGAGCCCTAAAGTTAGTTCTATATCTCGGCGGTGGGTTAGCGAAAAGGGCTCATCGTTTAAAAACGCTAACCTTACTAACACACTTTATTGAGCTACAGCTCAATGCATTGTTTATGACCATTTTCGTAGCTGGAAGAGCACACAATTTGAATACAGTCTTCATTTCAGGGAGTCTATGCTAGCTAGGACCAACTATGTAAGATTATGCAAAAACACTTGAACATTCCTTGTGTACTACAGTCCTATGCTAGAGTCGACCTATCCTTGCCGGAGTCAGTGTTCCACGCAGTTGCCTCTTTATAAATGTAGATGAAGGAGCTTTAGGCGCACAATGAGAGGCGACAACTGCACTCCGGAAACTAGTACCTCAGCTGCTGAGCGAGCTGCGCTTCATCATTTGTATTCAACTAAACCATTGTAATTCGATCTCAGTAGCGAATGGCTGCTAGTGAATTATCTACGACTAGCACCAAAGCATTGTGCGATGGATGCCAATCAACCCAGGGACCATTTATTTGGACTCCTCTGCTCGTTTAGTCTGGTGAAAAGTCGTAAAAGTTTTCCCATCCCATTTACTCATTCACGCTGACGTTAGCCGTCCCTTCGGCACATTTGGTCTTCTCTCAGTCTTTTCTCGATGCGTATAAATTTTTCATCAATGACCACAATAACAGCTACTTTATTTATTTACGTCGCGTAATTACTCCCACTGCCATGTAGGGCGCGGCAGACAGCAGGAATCTGACCGAGAGAAGCGTTTGGATTTTGTTACTGCTGAAGAGAAGGTCTTTAGCTGTTCATTATTCTACCCGGACTTCGAAGAGTTCAGTTGGACCGCGAAGAACTCATCGCCTCCCGTAGACTTGGATGTCTACGCAGTACAAAGCTAAACAAAGCGCCAATGTACTTCGACATTCATTAAAGTTCACTGATGGAAGAGATTGTTGTAAATGGGATCTTAAGGTTTTTTTACTATCTTTGTACGACTGGAAAAGGGCAGTCTAGTAGCAAAGCTAACTTGTATTCTCACTCACTAACCGAGCTAGTAGATGTCATGCAGCAGGATTGGATGCAAAAATTATCAGCACCACCGTAATCAGCCAGCTCTGATGCCAACTAGAAAGTCTGAATTCAGATAAGGGAAAGTTAAGTGAGCGGTGGAAAGGAAAATGGTGAGGGAAAAAGGAAAAGCATAGGTTGGAAACAAACGAGTTAGCAGAACTCATACGAGATACCAAAATAAAAAACAAGTCCATCTTTCTTGGCCATCACTAAAAGTGATGGCCAAGAAAGTGATTGTGGGCAAACTGTGGAATAGTGTAACATATCGTTATGAACACATAGGTGGGAATGGTCTAACGTTCCGATGCGCAGCTAAATCTTTTAAAATTCGTCCTTCGCTCGTCCTGAGTAGTTGAGACTGCCATAGAGAACTAACGGAGCGCTTTTTTATAGCAAATAGCACAAAATGAAAAGCGACCCGTGGAGCTATGGATTGTTATTGTTCAATCCCGATGTGCGAAACAACTGAGCTCATAAAAAACTTCCTGTAAAAAAACATTTGTCTTGTCCATAATCGCTGGCTATGCGGGAGAAAGCGGGCTTGGGCGGGGTCAGTAATGCAATACAGAAGAAAATTCTTAATCTGATAGCATTACAGATTACGCAAAAAAAATGAGTGACAGAGGTGTATGCGACCTATAATCAGACAGAAGAGGTGAAAGCTTAATATTTGTACAGAACTGCTTTATTCCGTTTCACCTTATTTCTATTTCGAATGCGGGGTAGTTAAGCTTGAATAATATATTTTTAAAAAATGACACCTGCAACCATGATTCTTGGCGCAGGCTAAACGCATAAGAGTGGATCGTGATAGTTAACTACTTTCGTCGTGTGTTCTCTTTAGTTGGCATCTAGCGCGCTGGACGTCATTTCGGGCGACAGGTTAGTCGCTGGCAACACAAAATTTGCGTTAGACGAAATATTTTCTCAAATTTTTTTTTCATTTAGCGACAGTCATGGTCTCTCTCAGTGTTTGTACGCCTTACTGGCCAGCGACAATCCGCCTCTACTTTCACAATATTGACTAAGCCAGATTCTAAACTTTACGACTTCCTCCCCCAACACGGTTCAACGGAAGTTTTCCTAATTCGCGTAACTGCATTCTTTTAAATTACTCCGGCCGCAAACTGCCCCGAAGTCGCCCAACTCTTTGTCCTTATACAAGTGACACATGCCGTCGCCGCCAGCGCATGCATAAGGCGCATTGTCTGTTTGATCACGCGAAAGAAGGCCCGCCCGATACAACGGCTTAAAAGACGCCGCGAAGACATCACTGTTTCCAACGAGATTTAACAATCGTGCTCCCAAACGACGCATCAGCCCGAGTCGGCCGAAGCCTCGGGCCGTTAACCTACTTAGCTTAATGGAGCCCGGACGCCGGCGAAAGCCGTGCTGTTAAACACGCTCGTCTTATAACGCTCCTCTTCCGGAGCGAAAACTCATTAGCGCAGAGAGAATGCGCTTGAGAGTGAGGAAAGCCGGAAATTGGGGGATTCTCTAGGGGGGATTTGCTACGCCTACGCCAGCAGCATTCCTCCACGGAGGCAGTTGTATTGATTGGCCCGTGCACCTCGCTTTGTGCGAAGGGAACGCGTCGGGCTAACGAAGTATATCACCGAACGCAAACCTCATTCGATAAACAACGGGTCTGACTCAGGTATTCATCAGTCGGCCAGCTTCCGAGCGCCGTTCATCATCCGCAGCGTGCTCCATTCCTTTCATTCATCGAAGCGCTGAAACAGTGAAGATCTGGAGATACTGTTATCTCCTTGACAAAGTGATTAAAATTTTGTTAAACAAATGTGATATAAGCCAGCCGTAGAACTATATAGACAATTCAGGCGCTTTATCTTTACATTACCTTTATGCATTCATATTTTTCAACCTGCCGTTCTGGATTTAAGTTTGCACCCAAAACATGCAGTGCGACTTTTCCGCTAAAAAATAGGCTTGCAATATTGATAGATAATCGTAGATTGCTACGATGGTGTCAATTAACTATTACGGTTAACTCTTCCGAACTAAGCTCTCTTAACACCTCTGTTAGATGTGCAGTGAATTACAGAAGGACTTTGCCACCCTATCTGACTGGCATTCTCTCACATCAGCCTGGAAGAAAATGGTGGCTGCGCAAACTGTGCAGATATATTCTTCAATACTAACATAAGCTTTCTAAACGCCTTTGTCATACAATATGTGCGTTACTGATAATGTTCGGACGTAACACGTGCTTTTTTGCGATCATTGATGGCTATTTAAAGGCATAAATTAAAAACAAAAGCAGGTAAGACGCAATAATATGTGTGCTTTGGAGCTTAGCTTCGAGTAGTAAGCAGTGGCAGCCAAATGAACATGAATCATTGCACAATATTTAAAAACAACAAGTAATGCGTCAAAAAGTGTACAAGTATAGCAATAGAACATCTTGCTATGAGCAGAATATTAATGGTCCCTATATGCCAAGAAGGTACCTGGTTAATTTCGTTTGAGAAATGCCTCCAGGTTACGACGCTGGAGATATGACGATTGTTGTGCGCTGAGTATTTTATATTTTTTAAAGACCCTTCGTCTTACCGCTGCTTACTTATAATCGGCCATTTACTACATTTATTACAGGGGCACAATGCATATCACTGATCCAAATTTACCCAAGAAAGCATTACAAGTTATAAAAACAGCATTTCGCAGAGATAGACGGCCGTCGCAGATGAAAGAAAGAGAAATCTATTCAACAAGAACAGGAACAACCTGCTATTTGCACCATAGCCGCCTTGCGGTATGATCGCACCTGAACCTGGGTGAACACCTGCTAGCCATCACAGAGAGGTGAGTTATTTGACATCGCTGCCTAAATGCTGTCTTGCGCCGTACATAACACGGATGACAGTGTTCAGGGTTGTCTGTGGAAGACTTCGTAAAAGGATGTGCTTATTCTACGGTGCGAGACGGCGCATTGACCCTGTCACGTGTCCCTCGCCTTGTGTCCGCCGTCACCACAGCGCTCCCCATGAACGAGCCGTTCCAGGAGCCGTCCTCGGTCGCCCCGGATCACAGGCCATGCTCCTTCTGGACTTGCTCGGCCGCCATGGCAGCAGCTGCGTCCCTGGCCTCGCCTCGCTTCGAGAGGGACCCCCGACGGCGGCGGCCCTCTTTGGTCCTCATTGGCTCCGGGTGGACTCAGCGATTACGCCGATGCCAGGCCTGAGAAACAGAGGCAGCGGATAAGGGGCGTATACAAATTCCGCGGTTTTCCCCAAGCGAAATATCTGCGCCATCAACAGACCCTCAATTGCATCATCAACTTTTCACTCTTCATTGTTCATTCTCAATGCTTAGCGAACCCACAAGTAAATACTACGGGGTGAACACAGACGTCTATTAGTGCAACGAATCAAAGCGTCAAGAAATAGAAATGAGCTGAAATTCTAAATATAGAATGCAAACACGGCACCAGCACACAGGGAACATGGTTACAAATGGAATATAAGAGTCTAGTCAACTCCATCTTGTTGACTGACCGGATAACGTGGACCAAGGCGATGAAAGACAGACAGGCAACCGGAAGATTCTAACCGCAGCATGTAACTAGAAGCGTGTAACTGAGCTCCCACGTGACACCAGAAGCGGAAGGTCGACTGAATGCATAGAATAAAATCAAAGTGCACAACGTAAAGTGGCGCACGTCGCGTCTTATGTATAGGTTTGTAACATATACACCATGTCTCTTTTTTTTTGTCTCAGTCTTCACGGGATACCATAATCTGGCCACTGCTCTAGTTCACCAGACACCGTAATCTTTTTCAGCAAGTATGCGGTTACATGCAGATAAACTGGCTTTTTAAGTGTCACATAGCCCAGATCCTACTCTCCTCTAGGTCTTTTATGATCTTTCGTGTCCTGTGTGCATTCGATAAATCAACAATTTCACGTAATAATATAGATAACATGACGTTAAAGAGTGTGTCTCGAAAAGGGATTTGCAAAGGGCTCAGCGAGTTCAGACGTATGCTCGGCCAGGTATTGCAAGCATTGCAATGCGGCGGCTGGTCAATTACGGTAACGTACAGCGATAACAACAACTGGAGCCCTACAATCGAAGAACACCCGCGTCATCAATAGATGTTCCATGGCTCCTTTCAAAGATCCATGGCACGTACCAAGGGGACGCTCTATACACGTTACTTACCAAAATTAAAACTCTTAACTTTATGAGTCATAACTTTGTCTCTCGATTCCGTAAGATGCCATCTGAACTTGAGCGGTTCTGGGGCACCCTGGTAAAGACACTCCAAAAGTGGCGAATGTTCTTAAGACATTACGATCAGCATCCTACGCCGACTGAATCTCTATTTCTGATGCAGAGGTATAGCGCTCTTTTCCTTTCCCTCTACGTGATTCAACGAAGCGCGAAAACTAAGGTGCTCTTCGCTCGCGCAAGAAGGAGCGGCAGCAAATCCAGCTGTCCCCTCCAGCGCCCACGTGCCGCCGCAAATTCGCTCGCGATCTTACGCAGAAAGTCGTTGCGGAGCGCAAAGCTGCAAACCACGCGTATGTATGTACACACGCTACGTACTGCACCCGCGCGTCGGTGGCACTAGCAGTTTCCCACGCTTGCAAAACCCGCTCCACAAGTAACGACCCAGTGCATTTCCCTAGTCACGAGGAGCGTGTTTCGCCAAACATTCTCTTCCCCGTCGCCGCCACCCTTCTTGAGCGCCGTGTTCGCGTTTAGCGGGCAGTCGCCTTGGATACACGCAACTGCGTTTCTCCACTGAGCATATTTTTCCCATTACTGAGTCGACTCGACCGAAAACGGGGTGAGCAAACGTGGGCGGTGAGACCGGCTAGAGATGCCCATTTTGCGTATAGACAGAGCTAAAGTGGCGCCGGAATGGGGAGATGACGTTCTGTTTATTTTCGCCCCATCTTCCTCGCCATTTGCGCACTTCTACTTCTCTGATCTCTCTCTTTATGTTTATGTTTCCTTCCGTAGCTCCTTACCTCGCTCTAGCCTCTTCTGTACAGCCGAGGTCTGAAAGCGAGAGCGAACGAGAAACTCTCGCTAGGCCTAATGACGCGTCGCGACGCTTCCAGTTCTCCCAGTCTTCTTCTTCTCTCTTCGTCCGGTTCCCCTCCGGCAAGCATTTTTATTTATTCAGGTGCTAGCCCTTTTGTGCGATACGCAATGGTGTTGGTAATGGGCGCAGCTCTCTCTCTCTCTTTTTCCTCGGGACGCTGTTATCGACAGCGAACGGAACTAAAGCGTGAGGCAGAAAACCTAAATGGAACAAGCCATCTGCGCTATCTCGACTCCCCTCCCTTTCTTCTATCTTCCTGTTCAGGCGAGAAAAGCCGCGGCGGTGAGGTAGGACTCCGAGCCGCGGTGGAAAAGAAACCCCGTACCGCATCGTCAGACCACGAAACTCAAACGAAAGTTTTCGAGAAATGTATAACAACGAATCGCGCGGCGAACAAATCGCCTAATATACAAACGGCTTTTGCACCATTCTGCTCTAGCATTTTTTTTTCGCCTTTTTAGATTTGTGAAAGGCGCCAAGACTTGGCGCGCGCAAATTGGCCGCGCGAGGACTTAGTGTACGTTTTACATTTCTCGCGATTCTCTTGTTACCCGCAGGTTATTCCGCTTCACACTTGCCGTGTCTTGAGATGGATTATGCGCTGGTAAGAAGTGAGGCGCATAGCGGCATCCGCCGACTACGTCTCTGCGGAGTGCCCTTTTCGGGCAAACACGCTACGTGTCATTGTGCGGTGGTGCAACGACGCCATTTTCAGTAACCACAATGCGAAGCTAAGGAATGGGTGAGCTTGTTTGTTTGAATGCCGACGTGAAATTTCTTATTGCTGCCCCAATTTTTTGTCTTTCTTGGCTTAACGAATGGAATGAAAATATGGCTCCCAAACGATTTTCTAATGCCTTCTGAGCTAGGCCGGCGACGAACGGGAATTCGGCGTTCGTGTGCCATTCCTCAACACTGCCTGTTCATGGTTCCACTGAACGCTATTCGAGTGATGTTTCTGTGTTGATTGAGAGCACTCTAAAATTGCACTCCTACGCCAGCTACTTTCACCGAGCGTATCTGCTGCCGCACATTAGAGTATAACGTTAACGGGGAACCAAGCTCACGCAACGATGTCGCTTCCAAACGGTACCCTTTCAATGGTGTACTTGGAATCCCAAAGCTCACGTGGGAATCCGCCGTATTCGTCGGTGTCACTATATCCTAAAATCCTGCTAGGTCAACATGTCCCGTGTCCAATTTCCGGTGGTTATTTGAAAGCAACTTCCGTAAATGACCTCACAGTATCCCAAGACCATGACACGGGTTCAGTCCAGTAACCATCGTAGCGTGGATATGAGTGCGTACGTAAGTGCAATGGCTGCAGTGCCTCGCAAAGTGCTTGCCGAAAGTGGTTAAATTAACGCGAACTCTTTTTTTCCATAGAAAAAGTAAAGTTTTATTTGTGGCTCATTTTAATTTTGTCGATTACCGTTCAAATTAAGAAGAAAAACTGCTCGAATAAGGTGGCCAGGCGACAGGCGTAATAAATGGAGATCGTTGGGAGCGGCTTTTGCCGTTGATAATGATGATCATATTCATGAGCCTGTACGGTATAACGCCTCTTCTGATCCTTTGTCTGGAAACAGCGATCGCTTGCCGACAAAGTTGACTTCAAGAAACGGAACAAAGCTGGCGCTATTTTAATGAGCATAGATTAATGAGCTCGTCTCTCAGCTCCCGAGGAATGATTCTAAAGTTTTGTGATTTCCACTCACTCCTAAATCCGTAATCGGATATATAAGCGGCGTAATCCAGCACACCGCTTTAGCGAAACAGTGCCCGCGTGTGCGGGCGACGCTTTAGGCCGGCGGGACCAGAGCAGCGCTGATCACTAAACTGCACGCGGCGACGCTCCCGATCCTTTACGCTCCGTAGCAACGCGGCCCCACAGTGAGAGCGTTCTCTCTAGCAAGCCTCGCGCTTCGCATCGGTAAAGAAAATAACTCCCGTGCAAGAAATGGACTCAACAACGCGCAATCCGTAAATGTCGTCAGAAAAGTCAGGGAGAGAGAGAGCTGTGGGAAAAAAAAGAGAGAAAAAAAAATGTGCCTCGAGGTAGAGAGTTTTTCCTTCTCCTAGGCACGCGCTTTCATGCCCCCGCCCCCCTTCCCTTCCAGCCCCTTTTCTCCTCTCCGATGCCTCAGCGCGGGCGTAACCCGATTAGCTCGTTTCCTGCAGCTAATTACGCAATTAGCCCGCGCACTCTTCCCGCGCAATGCTCCGCGAGAGAACGCCGCCTTCTTTTGTTTTTCTGCGCTTCCTTTACGCTATTTTTCACCGGCAGTGCACGCGACAGTACACCGGCACGACAGTCTGCAACGGCCGAGGTGCCGTGCAGTTCGATATGCGGCGGGCATCCGGATAAACACGTGCGTCCAACGCTTTTTAGAGCGCTCAGAGGTTCAATTCCCTTACACATTTTCCTTCTGCTGTTACTTTATACGAGTTGCAGCCATATATGGTGTAATTTCATTGATGCAAGCGATTTACAGTGCGTAACGATTAGAAAAAACTGCTGTCACTGGGACCTATATGCCCCAAACGGGAGTGACAGCAATTTATCGCCCTGTAAAAGCTGAGAGCGCTCCGTTAATAACACAGTTATTAAGCGCCGTTAAGTTCAAGAGCCTCTTCTTTCAGCTGCTTAACACAACCGATTGAAAGAAACCACGAGATATCCTTCATTGACAGCGCTGTTCCTCTTTTTTTTTATTTTGTTCGAAGTCCCATTCCGCTCGGCAGCATTCCCTGTATTACAACGGCAGGCACGCCACTATAGGCGCGAAAAAAGAGTAGTGACCACTGGCCATTTGTGGATCACAACACCGGGTTTTTAATGCGAAAGCATTGTATGGCCCAGAGGCAACGAAACTCAGTCATGGCGTTCGCCAGCAGCGGTGGTACCAGAAATCCCACATGACGTCACGGTGGTAACAAAGATAAATAAAATTTCTTCCGAAGATGCAGGGAGTTGATTCCAGGACTTCCAGATTGAGGTGAGCATACAGCCCATAAGCCACAAAACCGCGTTGCTTCTTAGCGACCAAAAGGAAACAGAGTATACGTGTTGTCTTACGACCGTACGCTAATCAGCAGGTGTGTCATAAGAAAGGAAGCGACAAATAAAACATAACATAAGTAATGAAACATAAGTAATGAATAAAAAAAGGAAAAAATTTTGAAAGAAAACGATATTTTCGCATTCAAAGCACGTAAGCAGTCTTAAGTGCCCTTCGTAATTTTTTTCTTAACTGTGTCTGAAACTCTTTTCGTGCATGAACTTTGTGCGGCTGGTTTAAGGAAACGTGCCCAACATGAGCCTTTCGCAGCAATTCTCCTGTGTTGCTGGATACCGAGGTACCAGCAGTATTTCGTACTTGTACTCAAGTGCGCTGATGATTCATATCATTTTGAACTTAGTCACTACCGCCATTTCTCTTGCCTTATACTCCTTCAATAATCGCGCTGCGGCTGGTAAACGCATAGCAAATAAGCAATGTAAAACTTTCTAAAAACCGGCTTTTACTCTAAGTCGCAAGTTTCAGGCTTTTTCTATATTCATCTGTTAGTAAACTCCACTGCGCGCATTTCGACAGCTTTTGATGTCTCGCCACGAAACCAAACTAAGCGAAGGAAACAACATCTCTACTAAAAAGTGATGTTCCAGAGCTTAGGCACAGATTTTTTTAACCTCGCCTGAAACAGAAATGCACTGTGAACCGATCTAGGCGCACAAACGCGCTCAAGGGTTGAGGCGTTACAATAACTTGCAATGAAAGTTTGAAGCACTCCCGAGTTCCAGTTTTCCCGGGTAGCAAGAGAGGGATTTGATGGCTGCTATCTTTTAGAGCGGCTTCGAAACTTAAAGCATCGTCTTCGTGCCCGGCCTTTGAGCAAGGCGTCTTAGGATCCGAAACTATAGCACTGCATTCGATACGGTGGATGGCAAACAAATATTCAATACATAATAATGTCTCAAGCCAGAAGTCTTTCGCGTCAGCCGACGAAGAAATCAACTTAAAAAAATATCAACCTAGTAACCGCACTACCGGCGCACAAACTGACGATCTGGCCGTTACCACGGTCGTAAGCCTCACTCAAATCGTGCCCGCGCTTGTTTTTCTAGACTTCCATGTCATTCTTTCTTCACTTGCTAAAAGCTAAAAAAAAAGTTTAAATAAGATAAGCGCGAAGAACTTTACTCGGCTAAGCGTGTGAGAAGAAACGCGAAGTGTTTCATCGACTGTCAGTGCACCATTGAATCATCCTACGGTAACCAGCGATAGTACCGTATAAAACAAAACAGGTACAGCTGAGGGTTAAAACGAAATGCGTGTAAGTCTACCGTTCGCACACTTTCGTAACCTATCTGTAAGCATTGCTGTATTTCGCTTAACCGAAATGAACTGTGTTCAACAACATTTTTTTCATTATAGCGGTGCCGTGTGCTACAAAAATATACTTGCGCATTTCAGCGCTTAAGAGTGTAGTTAAAGTAACACCGGAAAAAGCAATTTAAAATCTGGCTTTTAAACCATACATGCTCTTACGCAATGCGTTCTTCCTATTCGTGCACCTAATATTTCAATGTATAACATTATAATGAGCTTAATGTCCTGACTTAACGAATTATTTTGCCTACCCGTATTTACATTATCGGATATCGCGCGAGACAACGCTTGAAGCACAGGTTCAAAAAGCACGAAAACCATCAACCATAAATCTGCAGAAGCCTGACGGAATAAAAAAAACTGAAGCGTATAAAGTTACAATGGAAACTTCATCTCTCACAGAAAAAAAAAAAAAAAAACCCCGTCCCAATCCGCACAGTCTCCAGAAACGTGACCACCGGCGGTCTTATTTCGCCTCAAAACTCGAAGAAACTTCAGGATATTTGAGCTATAAAAAAGGTCCATTTTTAGAATTTTCGACTTACTTTATCTTCATAACAGAATGCAAGAGTAGCCAGACGGCTCAAAACAATAAATGTGAAACACGAGCCAGGGTTTCGGTACTTTTAAATGGCGCGTGGGAGCACTCACTAAAGAAAGAGGCGCTGCAAATATAGAAACCCAAACAATAGGAGTAGCTCGTCTATTGTTGTTTTTTTTTTATTTCCCCTTTGTTATGCCGACAATAAAAGGGGCGCTACGGCTTTACGCACCAAAACTGTTGTTATTCTTCCATTTTCTGTTGTAGCCAGCGAACCGCAGAAATGGACGCTAGAAAATAGAAATCAAGTCCGTGCAGGCAACCACCACTGATGTGTTTCATATCTGCTTCTTCGAGTGACGCCACGCAAACTACAATAAGCGTCACTAAGGGATACGTGCATAGAGGGAAGCTGTAACTATTACACGCGTCATTTTGAGTTCCCTGCGCGGAAGAGGAGGCCGGCCATTCTGAAACCCACGGGCGCCCTTTCTGCCTCCCCCCCCCCCCTCCCCTCCCTCTTCGGTCTGTACCTCGACACAACGCCTTCTTCGGCAACGGAACGTGCCTACCTGCCCTGATGTGGGTGCGGGGGCTGCTGCCGCTTTCTGGCTTCTTCAGATCGCTATAGCCCGCCCATGCATGGCTGCTTCTTTTATGAGACCGTTCTTGTTCAGCGGAGCATTCTGCAGTTCGCGAGCTTTATCTTTCCGCGTTTGTTTTTTTTTTTTTCCCGTTCCGCTGTGGCTGGGAGTCGATCGATTGGTCTTGTTTCTCAGGCTCCGTGCGTTTTGTGATCCCGTTGCAGAGACAAAAGCCCCCGGCTACAACCGCGCTTGCACGTGCCTGCCCATTCTTATAGTGCCTTACCGTTGCCAGCTTGCCGCCTGGCAGAGAACGCGGTTGTTGGGCTAGTTTCTGCATGGGATGAGCAGCGAGATGTGCAGCATTTAAGTGGTACATAGGTAAAAGCGGAGATGCTCAGCATACCTGCCTGCGAGGCTCAAGGGCATAAGCGTTCTCGTTTTCCGCCTCAGAAACTTTAAGAACTTGACTTGGAGGAAGCGTTTTTTGGTGACCGCAAAAGTTGCATGCGCACAGCACATAAGTTTTGATTGCACCACGTTGACTCCTTCAGAGTCATGTAGTATTTAGGTATTTAAGCACGCAAGGAAAATACTCAGTGGAACTCCGGGCGTCATCATGTTGTTGAGAAGTTTAAGCTGCCACAAGCCTTCAGCCAGCCCAAGAAAGCGTTATGGCTAAGCGTCTCATGGGGGCCTTGAGGCGCACACCGGTAAACCTGCACCTGCGCCCTGTGTGAGATTCTGAATCGTCTTCAAGATCAGAGAGGTCACGTGGTACCAGCGCAAACAGAGGCAAGCGAAGAAAAGAGCGGAATTGAGAACGCTGCTGGTATTCACAAATATAGGTACACACTGGACTTTCTTCGAGAGCCCAGTATGTACCTATATTTGTAAACACCTTATGCCAGCAGGGACACTGTCGCAATAAAAAAAAAAGAAAACGCGGTTTAGCGCACGCTGTTTTCTTCGCCATTGTCCCGAACGTGTCAAAATACTATATATGCTTCGAACTAGGATGAATTAGGCCAAATATGTAACCAATTACGCTGGGATACAAATCTGCAGTGAGCCACAACTACTAGCAGCAAAGAAGTATGCTGTGGAGAAATGCGGAACTGTACGGAAGCAAATTCTGAAAAGCATTCAGGACGTATTGAGGTTGCCTTAGTTGTAGGCCGCTTTCAAAGGATAGAGTAACATTTTCCGTCAGGCACGTATATAATATTTGCATAAATATGAAAAGCGATTGAGGAACTTGTGGTTCGGGCCCAAATTATCAAATACAATCTCTCCTAAGTGAGTCAGCCAATGCTTCATAAATCATCATGCCGGCCTTTTAAGCGCATTTATGCATAACCTTTACTACGCTATTCAATCACATGCGCGCACGTACGCGTCTCTGGCACTCTGGCTTACCGTCACGCAGAATGCAGACATGCATACATTTGACAGTGGTGTGCGCCAAACGCAGTTAGAGTAAATCTTGTGCAAGTCGTCTTCACTCAAAACTACAAGTCTACGCTGGCATCTTCGACATCGGAACGCTTAGAGAATGGGGGATAATGGAACGTTGCTTTACGTTGAAAATTAAGGGCAACACTTCAAATTTATTTGTTTTTTGTTGTTTTTTTTTGGGGGGGGGGGGCAATGTTCGTCACTTGAGAAGAGCATTGTGCTTTCGTCGCGCAAAACGTGAAAACAGCAATACGCCGTCATTATGATCGCAAACCTCCAGAACATTACACGGCACGTTTATTCATTTTATGAAGCATTTAAATTTGATATTAAACTCAACAAAAAATCCAGTTATTTATTGTCTTTCAGCTATATCACGTTATTTCCTTTAGACGTTCTTTACAAGCATAAGTATTAGCAAAGATTGTTCTTCCGTTTCACTTTGTGGCTTAAAATCCTTGCAGCTGGCCGCAGACAGAACCATTTCAAACGCCTTTAGTTGTGATGTTTTTGTGGCGAAATTCTGCACAAAAGCGAATTTCGTGCGGCGCTTCAACACAGCGAGGGAAATTCAGCCCTGTTTGTGTGTTGTTGCCTCCGTGTGTGCGTTCGCGCGTACGTGCCCGTGGAAGCACATTTTTGTTTTACTTCAGGAACCCGTTCCTCCCTCTTAATGGCAGCGCTTGCCCGGGTGCTTCGATGCCGGCTTCTCCAGCACTTTTGCTTTAAGTTGTCAACAACGGATGCAAGCTAGCCACACTACACTTGAGCTCTTGCCTCCGGCACTTCTTATCTAACAATACTTGGCATGCTTTTATATTACTTCCCAGGTTTCGTGCAGTTGATAAAAATATTGGTAGAACTTGCTTCATGTCAGCAGGCCACCTTCCATATCGCTTCTTTTTGGGTAGCTTCCTGGGGCAACGAAGGGCTGATAGCCACACTTGTGTGGCGTATGAGCGTTCCTTTTCTCTTTTATGCCTTTTTATAAACGCTCGGTTCTTGTTAGTAGGTGGGAATCATTGGCAATAACAAAGGATTTCAAGTTTGAGTCAATATTGTGTTTCCTAGTTTCCGTTTCGTTATGTTTTTTATGCCTTCAGGTTTTACGTCCGGTATCCAGTTTAGATAACGTGTGAAGAGTACAGCGATAAGAACTAGAATCATTTTTTGCGTAAGCTTGTGCTTTCCCTGTGCCGACAAAAAGGTTTTCAGCTCTCTTATGATTTCTTGTCGGAAATAATTTGGGCAACGTTATCTCTTTAAAGCTGCTAGCTGCACAAGTTTTCGTTTCTTGGTACTGAATTTTTAAGCCTACACATAAACACAATAGGATATTCTTGTAACGCCTGGTCTTAAGGCCTTGTCCAAAATTTTCTTTCTATAGTTTCGGAATCCTCAAGTGGAGTCCTTGACGTCTAAACAAAGCTGTGCTTCTATGAACTCTACCGTTGAGAGCATAAGTTTGCTTTCAGGGCTTAAAATATAGCTCACGAAACATGTTTTGATAAGAGACATTAAAGTTCTTGTTTTTTACCTTCAACGCGCTGGAGCGCAAAAGCATCAGCAAATTTTCAGAGATGCAGCTAAATGAATACGGAGATTTTAAAGTCATGAGCAAAATAAGAATATTTATAAAGACAAAACTCACTATCGGTTTGTGCAAAAAAGTTAAGTATACATGCCTGCGCTTAAATAATAAATTTCGTTATTTTTGCACAAAAGAAATAAGTCGTGGTGGCAGGTTCATGTTTTTTGTAGAAACGTGCAGAGCAGTGTCTTCAATACAGGATAAACTGGAAAGCAACGCAGGATACAGGGGCAGTGAAACTCAATTCCAGCGCTGAGGAGAACTGTTTTTTTTTTATTTAGACAGCACGCAATACATGACAAGGCTACTTGGTTTGCATAGGGTCACGAGCAATGTTCCTGCAACATGGTCTCAATACTCGTGGCAAGACACGACAGCATACATACACGGTGTATCCCAAAGGCTTAAGAAGGCCGCACAGAAGGCAGGCTTTCGCGTACTGTCCTGTTCCCCTGAGGCGGTTGGCAACATTTGCGTGACCATGAACTGGAAAGGTCTAGCTTTAGTGCCCGTGAAATATGCGTAACGGTTGAGCTATGTAGAGGGAAGAATTGAGAGAGTTGTGAATTGCCTTATTTAGAGTGTGCAAAGGCTGCCGATGTGACATTGAGTTCTAAAGTTTAAAAATTCCGATTGAAATTACAAATTTGTTACGCAATTACTACATGAGAAATCAGAAATAGTTAATCTTGCAGCCCAATTCGGAACAGAATCAGGTTGGTTAGCAAGACCAATTTGATGTGAGTACTAGACTGAAGGTGCACATTCCTGCCTCAAAATCATAACCCTGATACGCGCGTATCTTTTCCGCGCTGCGGTTCATGTTTTAGGAGTGGTTTTAGAGACCTTAAAATATGATGAGCACGCTAGGAAAGATATCAGCTTGAAATAAATCAAGTTCAGTTTTCTATCATGATTGTGGAAGTTCATGCAAGGGTGTTCGTAAAAGTGTAATAGAGAGTGAGGGTCCAGTGGGAATTGCGAAACAAGGTAAGTTTGAATCTGTTAGGGTTTCGCTTCATGAATAATCGGTCGCACCATTTTTCAAGATTATTTAGATAATTTTGGGAAGCTACATAGGAGAGATATGTTAATCACTGTGCGAACATTGACGCAATAACCGGCAGAGATGTAAACTTTGCATAACTGATGTGTTCGTAAATCATCAAAGTAGAGGGCTAACAAAACTGCGGGAAGACTAGGCCTTGGGCGTCTGGGGCAAGACAGGGATTTTAACGGGAAAGGCTTTCGGTTAGCTACCCTGCACTGGGGAAGAGAATGAGGGGATTAAAGAGGGAAGAGAGAAGGAACGGGAAACACATTCGCAATCTGTCAATCAAGGCTGTCGTTCGTAAAACACAAAACAGTGCCTTGTGTGCCTTGATGGCAGTCGACTGTTGTCTAGCTTTAGCTTCAGTAGGAAACCTGCTTGATGTGCGGTATAGAAAGTGGCCGCCACGATGGGGTTCGAACCCGGGTACTCCGGCACAGAAGCCGAGCGGCCTAACCACTGAGCCACCACGGCGGGATACGAGCACTAGTCCGAATACGAGCACTAGTGGACGTTGTACAGGGCAAAAGAGTAAATACAGCAATTGTAGGTCAAGAAGGTGAGGAACCAGCTTACTTGGTTAACACAGGTAAAAACGCGACGGAGTTAGTTGCATCCTAGTAAGTTGTTATCTCGTGCAGTTTTACGCTTCTGTCAGTGCCTGCTAAGGGGGTAAATTGCATCTCAAGCCGTGTTTGAACAGCACTTTCGTTAGCTCTATGTTAATTGTTTAATGTGAAAAAAAATAAAAATAAAGGAATCTCTGACTGAATATTTGACTATGATACTTCAGAATACCTTTACACATGTGTGACAAGATCTCACAGGAGCTTGTGTTGATCTCTTGCCGCGTTCTAAATTTCGCATTGCAAACAATAATGCATGTCTTCCGTCCTTACATCTAAAATATCAGCAAAGAACTACTGATGTGTTAGTGCCTCATCAAAGTAGATGACTAACAAAACTAGACAAAGACTAGGCCTTGGACGTGTGGTGCAAGCAGGGATTTTAACAGGAAAGGCTTGCGGTTGGCTACCCTGCAATGGGGAAGAGAATGAGGGGATTAAAGAGGGAAGAGAGAAGGAACGGGAAACACATTCACAATCTGTCAATCAAGGCTGTCGTTCGTAAAAAACAAAACATTGCCTTGTAAGCGTTGATGGGAGTCGACTGTTGTCTAGCTTTAGCTTCAGTAGCAAACCTGCTTGATGTGTGGTATAGAAGGTGGAGGCCGTGAATGAAAAGTGTGAGCTAGATTTCCCGAGGAAAGCTCCTGCGGGTTCCACAATGTGAAGGATGAAAAAAAGTGCTAGCATCCAAAACGTGTTTTATTAAATGAGGGTAAATTTCGTGTTCCATCACTTTATGTGGTACGCTGGTTAGAGAAATGACGTGACAATTAAGCGGAGACTGTCGCCTGATTTTAAGCTGTAACGACCTTCCTCACTTTCCAGTCATCATCAGGCTCCATGTAGCAAGTGACTGCGTAAACAAAAACGAATGGTAATAAAATGGGAGGTGTTTGGTGCTGTTTAAAAGCTTATGATTATTTTTTCTATGCAAGCTGATGAAGAAAGCTTCATATTTTTTATTGAAAAAAATTAAAATTGGTTTTGGCGAAAGGGGTAGCGCAGTATCTGTCTCACATCTCGGCGGACACATGAACCGCGCCGAAAAGGAACTGATAAAGGAGGGAGTGAAAAACGAAAGAGAGAAAAAGGTGCCGCAGGGGAGGGCTCCGCAATAATTTCGACCACCTGGGTATCTTTAACGTGCACTGACATCGCACAGCACACGGGCGGCTTAGCGTTTCGCCTCCATCGAAACGCGGCCACCGCGGTCGGGTTCGAACCCGGGTACTCCGGCTCAGTAGGCGAGCGGCCTAACCACTGAGCCACCGCGGCGGGATAAATTAGAGTCCGAATACGAGCACTGGTGAACGTTGTACAGGGCAAAAGAGGAAATACAGCAATTGTAGGTCAAGAAGGTGACGAACCAGCTTACTTGATTAGCACAGGTGAAAACGCGAGGTTAAATAGCTTCGCACAAACAGTGCTGCTAACCTCGCCGCCTGCATTGGTAAGAGCAAAAACATGTTAATTGTAATGCAAATCTTTCTAACGGTTCCACACTTCCGCTCTTTAAACAGTTGAATAAATTTAGAGTTAGTAACCTATATAAGTTGGCGCCGGAGTAATACGTTAGTAATAAGAAGGGAACAATACCCTTACCACATTTCCAGGCTATGCTTAGGTAAGAAGCCAAAAAAAAAAAGCAGGGAGGGAGCGAAAAAGAAAAGCCGGGAGGTAATCACTAGGAAAGTGCATTTGGCTCTCTTTCAAAAAGTGAAAGTCAGAAACGGATATAAAAGAAAACGTTAAAGACGCCGAAGTAGTGTGTGGATGATACTACGTCGCACTCTACTGTTTTATGTTTCTTGCGCTAGAACTTGAAATTAAATAACAGACTCGAGAACCTTGAGGCTCTACAACAACATGCCGCCCATGCATGGCACCATCACAAAACAGAGCAGTGCCTGGAAAACCTTCAGGCTCAAGATTGATACTGTCATTATACGATGGATTTGCTCTCTATCAATAAGCAACAGACAGCCAGCGCAGTGTCAGCGCGGTTTTGTCTCCAGTACATAGAGCATACACCAAATGCTATCGGGGATAAGAGTATCCAGGGTGCATGAATAGCAATCCGCACATGCCAAGTGACTCCTGATTTAACTATAAGACATCATAAAAGCAGACAAGGATGGGAAATAAGAGGCTCGTTATGAAATACGCGTGAAGGAAGCCATAGGCCCCCGAAACGAAGCAGAGAACACGTGATTGTTAAAACTTTCTCTTTGATTAAGGTGTTGCTGGTGAACACTGAATAAGTTAGGTTACACGCAACCTAAACATAAGCGAAAGTAAAAGACTGGACAGCCTTAGCCTAGCTTGGTTGGAGGAGCGCTTTGCACGAAACTCGTGGGTCATGGGTTCGCATTCCATCAGCGACATGTGGCTGTTTTTTCTTTGACTTTAGAATAACTAATATTTCAGCAGTAAAATGATTGCACTGTTCATTTTCATTTGACCTACATCAGAAATTTAAAACGAAGGCTGAAAATATTCCTCTGTGCTTCCTTGGTTCCGGTTGCTGTTGGCTTCCGTCATAAGTTAGGTAATATTAAAAATAGAGCGTTATTTTCACCTCCAGAACAGCTGTCTAGAGAAAATAGGTGAAGCTTTTGTTGTTTCTGGCGCGTTCTGGAGAATTTTCTTCCGATAGTACATTCTCCACCGTGTCGACCTAGCCAGAGGCAACCCAAGCATGCCTGTTGGGCATTTCTGTCGCATGTCGTTTTGCCCTCTTGTGTTTTCTACGTAATGCATACGTTCGAGGGGAAAAAAAGTCAATGCCACGCTCAGCCACAGAATAGAAACTGTGGTTCCTTCGTGTCGCTCTCTTTCCGCCGAAATTTGGAGCTGGAAGACGCGAACATACACATCGACTTCAGAGATCAATGCAAATGTGTAAAATCCGCCGCTGTGGGCAGATCTTGTCGTCTTCACCAGCATGGTGCTTCCCTGTGATACCTGCTGAAGCAAAGTTTGCGCAATGCTAAGGGCGAGACGAAATTATTCAGTTTAGCGCACCGCGAATGCGAATATTTTTAAGACGGTCTACATGCTTTCGCGAAATGAGGTTTTTCCTTAACCGGCAAATCCACAGCAGTAAGAATACGTTTATATAAATAAAAAAAAATTCTGAGATCCCGTTGGTGCACATCGTTCGCCTAGAGACTGTTTATGTTTATCTCAGAGCTTCGAGAATACATAGATTATGCGTGATCACAATTCAGAAAAACGCGTGACGGAAAAATGCACGCAAGTGGTTCGAAATCCCACAAGTCACGGACTGTGGCTACCATCACCTTACTCGTATTTTTGCTCAAACACATAAACGTAGGTTGCACTGATTTGTAAATAGTTCATCTCTTTTTACTCCCGACGTATTTTTGAACGATAGCTGATAACGGGCTGTTTACTTGCGCTCGGTCATATTTGGCAAACCATTACCACAAGGGAACCGAAACAGGCACGACGAGCGCTAAAAACACTCCGCTGAAGCATGAACAAGTTCACAAAGTCAATTTTGCGTACTATATTCCCTGTATCTAGAGCTCTTTTTATTATTTTAACGTTTATATTCTGGCTTTAATTGTACGAATCGCACATTGCCGCCGTCGGGCACGAAGCTTATCCTGTTGCAGCGCTCGCGTCATATTATTTATTCACTTCCCGGGTCCTTTAGGGATTCAGTCGTAGAAAGAGAGTAACCTAGCTACTAGCCAGCACAGCCATTACGACCCAGTCCCAGTGACCCATATGCGCAACGCACCCGGGTCACCCGACCGCGCATGCCACATTCCTGGGAGCTACCGCTCGCCCTGCCACCGGGGTCACATTCTTGTTTCGAGGCAGGCGGAGGCGATAATTTCAGGTAGCGGCTTCCTACAAGGGGAACTAAGACGCCTATGTTATGGCCCTGGATAATCCTTAACATTTCTTTCTCAAAAAGGCATCTGCAACAAGAACCCGGCATGGAAGAAAGTGGTATTCATAGAGCTGCAGACCTCAGTGTGTTACATAAAGGCCCTCGAATCTTTTTATAAGTTATCCAACTTCAATTCACGGAGAACTGCGCCGACAGTTAGGCTCCCCCCCCCCCCCCCCCCCCGTTGAAATCTAACACAACCAGAATTTTCTATGCGTATTCCTCAACCTCCAATACTTCTGTTTTACCGCAGCGGTGGCCTAGTCGACGTTGGTCTAATTAGGCCAGCGTGTTTTTTATGCATGTGTGTGTGCTGTGTGACTAAGACAAGGTAATAAAGAAACAAAATGTGGTGGTCTAGTGGTCTGAGCATCCGCCTCGCAAGCGGGAGGTGCGAGGTTCGATCCCCAGTGCCGCCGGGTACCCACCGGTGATACAACGGGTACTTTCCCCTGCCTGGTGCTCGGCTTCTTTAGGAAATGCTTAGGAAAAGGGGCCTTTGACCCCACCTTGAGTAGTCGAAAACACCTTGTGCCATGGCGCTCTTTGGCCACAGATGCCGTTGCACCGTAAAAATCCATCATCAATACTTTGGTTGGGCATGTCGAAAGAATTTATCAGCCCCTAAGATAAATTTTATGTGCTACTTAATAAATGGTATGTTTTGCCGAGATGACAGAAAAATATAAATTTCTGCTTACTTGCGTAAATCACGAAATACAGCGGTATTTCTCAAAAACGTTTTTTTTTATTAGTTTCTGCCCATTTTCCTCCCGCTTCATTTCCTTTCATCACGACTTAAAGACTCCCGCCTCTAGAAAATATCAGTGGCGTTCCATGCTGCACCGAAAAATTCTGTTAATTACAACCAGAAATCTCTATTTGCACAGCAGTTAAGGAAAGCGAGGAATTTGGAAAAAATAAAGAAAATAGTTGTTTCTAAACCTCTTCAAAAACTAATGATTTTTCTGCAAATTTTGCTTTTGGTATTACCAGAAGGAGAGAAAAATTACCCGAGTGAAACATAACCGGGAAACGCGGCGCCTTCTAGAGGCGTTTAGAATCATTTGCTGCGGCTGTCGACTGCGCCTCGCACTGGATGAAGACCAAGGCTCCGCGATCCATGCGCCATCCATGCGCCGTGGAGTCACGGTTTGAGGTATTTGCGCGCGCCCCACCCGAAGACTTCGATGGTAGCATAAGGCCCGTCCGGAAATGTGTGTGTGGAGGAGGGGGGTGGGGGCGCGTACACGGCAGTAAATCAGCTCTCAGGAGAGGCTTAACAGGAAGCTGAGACGTGCCATAATTACAGTATCATTGATACCAAGTTTCTCTGTTCATAATTTAAAAAACCATTCAGATGATTAATGTCCCTGTAGTAGTTTCCGTTCTAATAAGCAAAGGGATATGATGAAATACGCGTCGAGTGGACATTAACGAATTCTCGGAAAACAGAGAGAATGCTTGTGTTCACCTGTCGGCAGCGCCACAAAACCAGTGCATGCATAGCTTTTTCCTGTGAAGTATTTCTGACCGACTAAACTGCCGAAAACTTGAGCCACGGATTGTGAACTTAGGCGGCTGTTTTGTTCCTTCTCGGGTTTATTTCTATTCATTGCAGGTATGGCTTATGAGGCAAATACAAAAAATATTACTGGAAACATCCGTGAAAAGTTTCTCGAGAGGCCTTCGCCTGCGTCGCAGTCCCTTTCGTGTGCCGCGGTATCGCTTTCTGTCGCCTGAAATACCTGCGCGGACTACGTCCTAGTGACTGTCTCGTTCTACTCCATGGCGTTGACGCTCAGTGAAGGAGCACACAGCAAAGAGCTGATACCGCACTCTTAGGGTATTCCCCGGATTGTGGTTAGCGTCCCCATCCTCGTTTATGCGACGGGTTGGCCGGTCCTTGTGCTTGATTGCTTCTCGCGATAACCGTAATGGTGTCTGGTAAGCTCACATACATGACGCCTTAACCAAGTGGTTGTCTGGTCCCGGACGTGTTAGATCAGATGGTAGCGTCACTGTGCGCCTGGTAAACCATTTACGTAGACAGACGGCACAATACGCTACGCGTCTTCCTCTGCACCTACGTCATTGTTTACATCAGCATCGTTGGTCCCACCTAGGTGCGTGCTGTTACCGTTGCTGTCCGAGGCGTTGACCTTCGAAGAATGCGTAACGGTGCTGGTCCTGGCTACACTTCCAGTACTCACGAACACTGAGGTCGAAGATTCGAGAACGAGCGTCGTCTGTTGCGTCGTGTTCGGAACCAGTTTGAGCGTCGTTATTGGCGTCGCAGACGACTTAGGCGTCGATGAGGACATCGATGTTACGGCGTCGCTCGAGGACGTCCCCGCAGCAGAAGGGTTGCCCGTTGTGTCGGTTCTTCGCGTCGCGGATCGCGTACCGCTCACCGTCTGTCTCCATCTGCCCTCAAGGTAATCGTTGTAAAGGGCTTCCCCGTCAGGAAAGGGCGTGGACGTCGTGCTTCGCCTTGTTCGGCCGGGGTGATCTATGTTAGAGATGGGTCTGTGCGTCAGCAGCAGCAGGACGGCGTCTTGAGTCGCATCGTCGACTCTGGGCGCAGGACCCATGGTCTCCAAAGTTTCAGGTGGCTCGGACTCCGTGGGGATCCTGCGCAAAATGTTTGGCCTTAGAGTTGTAAGGAAACAGCAAAGTTCGTTCAAATTTTTATTAAGTGGGCTTGTCATCGAGAGTTGCTATTTTCAGCTTTCATTGAGTAGATCAGTGCATAAAGACCTTCCGCGATTCCACGAAGATTGCTTCTAAAAATGCATAACATAACTGCGTAACCGCATATTAGACTGGGCGGGCACCTCGATAACTTTAGCACTTTGCACGTGGTCACTGTGATTATCACATTCATCTCAAACCATGACAGTTATGAATTTTTACACGATTTGGAAAGAAAGCACCCTCGAAAAGTTAGAAGGAAAAGAGAACCTGCGCTTCTATGTTGGCTTTGTTGTTTCGCACCACCCTTCTCAACGTATCCATTCACACTCGTACTGCACTTCAGTAATTCTGCACATCGCTTCCAGAATATTCCGTAATGAGATCACCTGAATTCATGGCCACTTTGTTCATAAAGGCACAGATGCAACATTCCACAAATGGACACCCTTTTCCCCCTCACGACAATAATTAATTTAATGTGCGTGCATGGTCAGCCGGTCCAATTCACAGAAAGGACTAGAAGCAGGAGGGTGCATGTAAGCAACACCTCCTGTGACGTATACCAGCTGGCTGGGCAGTGTCGCAAAGGCACTATTTTTTTCTGGGTCGCTGCATCGCGTAAAAATTTTTCTGGAACTCCACATAATCGTGCGCGCCTTCCTGGTCAATATAGTGCATGGTAAGTACATAAACTTGAAACTTGCGCTCATTTAATATGCTGCTAACTTTAGCAAGAGTTCCTTACATTAGAGTTTCTGATACTTTGTCTTTTACGTCTATCAATGCAAAATGTACTTTTCAGAATAACGCGTCAGGCCTATATTGAACACGCGATGCCTGTGATTTCATGTCGTTGATTGTGGTATTGTCGCCACGTAGAATGACCACTGCCTCGGAAACCCTCGAGGCCGAATAAAACCATCCGCAGTAAGAGCTAGCACGTACCTGCTCGACTTGGATCCCCTGTCGGCGATGGCTGCCATGAGGCGATGGTACTCCGTCTTGAGCATGTCGTTTCGCCGCACAGTGTAGGCCAGCACGCCAGCACAGAAAAGCACGGCCAGCGTGAGCATGGCCCCCACCGCGTACAGACTTCCATGGGAGAAAAAGACGGTCTCGGCCTGTGCCTCCTGCTGCTGTTGCTGTTCGATATGTATGGCCTCCACGCTCCGGTCACCGACCTGCTCTTGATGTCTCATGGGTGACGGTCTGCCATCGGGCGCTGGAGCGCCTCGGTCGCTGGCAGCTTCCTCACCGGCGCCACCGCCACAGCGGACGGTTCCTGTCGCTGCCCCGTGCACTGCACTTCGGCCGACGCGTCGCCACCCGACAAATATATTACCGCGGAGCCTTTCACCGGTGCAACATCGCCGTGTTCGGTGAGTGCACCGGACCCAGTCGGTGGTCGCGCGCAGCGCCGCGCAAAATGATGCTGATGCTGATGAAGAAGCTCTCGATGGCGATGACGATATGGCTGCATAACAAGGCATATGAGGAATCTCTCGCCGAGTTATTTGTATTGAACAAGGTTTTGGTGAAACTGCGCTCCACGCTTAGCAGTACCTCTTGCTGGGCTAGTTGGTGTAACATTGTGTAGCAAAAGTAAAAGTAAGAACAGCGTTAATTTTTACACAAACCATACAGATAGACGAGACAGGACAGCGCCCGTCCTGTCTGGTCTTTCTGTGTGGTTTGTGTAAACATTAGCGCTGTTTTTACTCTTGTTACACAATGTGCTCCACGCGACAGCAGATTTCTTTTCACCGTAAAAAGTGACCGGTACGGTTTCATGCTCGTTTATGTCAGCAAATTGCATTAGGTGAACTATTTATTTCCCCAGTCGAGTCACCACAGCTACCTTCTAAAAATCATTTTCTCCACAGTGCAGCTGCACCCACTGACCGCGAGAAACGTGTGGACGGTCTGTAACTTGTACGAACTACGTGACCTGCATATGTGCAGCACAGCCGCGGTAATTATTCTCTACCACCTAAAACCCGCATGCACCCGGTCTCTGTGTCATGCATCGTTCAGGAATTTGCGCATCACGACCCAAGCAATGCGGAGCGACAGTGATTTGCCCTTACAATGTCTATGTGGCCATACCGCTTCCTCAACCATAACAGCGAGTCCTCCTTTCGGCGTCCCCGCTTCTTGGAACATAATGGCTAAGCATATTAGGAAAGTATTGTATTTTGACGCCAAAATTGGCGCTAAATTAAATACTCTTCGTTTTTTTCGTGAAAATCCAGAATCTGCAATTGCTTTAATATCGTCAGTGTTATAGCAACGACAGCGACTTGAACGACCAGCGGTATTACAATAGAAAGAAAACAACAAGAAGAGGTACGGTTTCATAAAAATATATGTATTTATGGTTGTGAAGAGTTTTTTTCTTTGCCCTGCCTTTAGAGGAAGACATAAACAAGGTGCTACGAATGCTGGAAGCTCGAACCGAAGCCAAATTCTTAGTGCCAGATTGTGGTTATCAGTCCTATATATGCTCGTTCCTCAACAGCTCAGCAAAGTGTTGCCTTTGGAAACACGGCTTTTATGGCGCTAGCGTTAATGTACATTGAACATACTGCGCCAAAATTCACAGAAAGAGCAAGAAAAGAAAAGTTAAAAGCAAGGAGTCGATGGAAGAGACTTCCTCCTTTGCGGTGCTACACACGGGTGAAACCCTAACAAGAAGAAAAATAAATGATGAGAGAAAGAAACAAATCGGAGTATCAAACGGAGAGATAAAGCACAACACCGTCGCGACCTATCGGCTAAGCTTCAACAGCTTACAAATCGAAGCCGTGTATGAGGAGCTCCCGGGACTACGACTGATGCGACAGTGTTCCCCAAAATCCTGTATTCCGTTAGTGGACGGTTCTTGCGGGAGTGAAGTGTACGGCTGAACACTTGCTAGTCGACAGTAATTACACAAAGCAAGGTTACAACACCCCAAGGCAAAAGCAGCAGAACGTAAATGTGCTCGTAAAGTACATTTTCCTGTCGTCTAAATTTATATTACGCCGTAGACACCGCCAATCTTAGAACTATATATTAACGGTTGATACCTCTCACATTAATATTTCTAAGCTTCGCAGACAAAGTGACCGCAATAGGCTTGTGTTATCCGCAGTCCCCGTGACCAGCAAATAAAACACACATGGCGAATTTTACACCGTTTTAGTGGCCCAGGTAAGTCTTTAACGGTTTGATCAGGCATAGTCAAGCGATGCACACATAAACGTTTGACTGTTACTTTGGAAGGGGAAATTAGGCACCTCCGCGAAACAACGTAGAATAAAAAATAGGAACTTTATTTGAGACGTGTTTAAAAGCCTGGGTGACAAAGAAATCTGAATCGGCCTCAACGGTATTAATTCATTGGGGTGCATAGTAGCCGTCGGAGACAGCTCTAATCCTAGAGCGTTACAACTTTAGCAGTTTTATTCGTCAGTCCTAAGAGAAGATCTGTGGAGTGAGGTAAAAGCTTTCGTGCGCTTTCACAAGCTTTGTTAGCAATATATCGTCGTAATTTGACAAACACTACTAAATAATAGGCTGCAATGTTGTAGAAACCTACACATATTGAGACATTTTTCAAGAAAAAGTATCTCGGGAGCAAGCAAGTGACAGAAGAAATCCACCGGTCAGTACTCGCGTTGCCTCAGTCGTTCACCTCAGCGAGAGCTCAACGGAGCTCAGCCTGCTCACAAGTCACCCGCAAGCAACAATTTTTGTTCACCGCACAACGACTACATTTTGATGGATCGATGGATGGAAGGTAGGAGCGTCCCCTTTGAAATGGCGCAATGGTTCTTGCCGCTATGCTCAGTTTTTTCCTTTATTTTTTGTTTTCTCTGCTGTAAGTTGTTAATACAATTCGCCATTTCCTTTGAAAAAAAACATCTTCCTACACTTTAAAACACTTTGAGTAACTGCTCAACTGCGCCACCTGGCGGCTAAGCATTGTCTACATCGTCCTCCGTTTTAAGCGTGAGCAGCGCAATGTCGACGTAAAGGGACGGAGAATGTGGCAGTATCGTCTGTGGTTAAGAAAACTCGCCGCGCAATATTCTGCTAAGCAGACACCCGGATGGGGCGAAATAAGACCTGCAGCGCAACGCCGTGCTAAGTCGGATCGGCCGACGTGTACCACGGCGCCAAGATGTTCTAGACAAAGCTCTCGCTGGAAAAAGATGTCAAACCCTTCTTCACGTCTTGGTGTCTGCATCCGCCGCATGTTTTGTGAAACACAAACTGCTGCAAAAATTTCAAAAATATATTTTATGCCAAATAACTGAGTTTTAGGATAAATTAGTGGCAACACCCATCCAGGAAATCAGCAGTCTGGCAGTGAAAGACGTTCTACACAATAGCTGAGAGAGAGAGAAACTACATCCTTAAGCGAAACGCGCCGGGGGAACCAGAGAAACAAAATATTTCCGCATTATTTTCTACTTATTAGTCGAATATCGCGAAAAGAGAGTGATTCTTTCGCTTTAGCATACCTGAGAATGGAAGACCCGCCCTGTTCATCTTGATGACTTCGATGTTTTATTTTTTGTGTGTGCAAAAAGTTTTTGTTGTTTTGACAAGAAGGTAATCTTGACACTATTGCCAGGTTAGAGACATAGGCAAGGCACATGCAGATAACATTTGCAGAAACGGACAGTCACTTTTTTGGCAAAAGCAATGAGACAGCTCCAGACGACAAGAGCAGAAAGCCTGATGTTTTTCACGGAGGAAGAATGCAACGTAAAAAAACGGGGCCACTACCTGGCAGTAACAATCTAGGCTAGCGACGTAAAGTACTCCTCTTTAGCAGAACTGGTGCCAAGCCATTAAAATGAACCTAACATATTGCACTTGTTATTGAAAGTGTGAATCAGAGCCTTCAGGCAGTGCATCAAAGCATGCATGGGACAGGAGCGGACGCCTCTCGCTTTTCTACGGCGGAAGTTTAGCCAAAGTATTTCGATTGAGAGGTCGCCATTCTGGTTTTTCTGTCTTTCCAGGGACCAGCTAAAAACAGCACGAACCAGGATCTATCTTAATACTGTTGTTGACATCAAATAGCGCAAAGTGTCTCTCCCGCATCTCGCAAAACGTTGTCAGCACTCTCGCTATTCCAAATCCTTAAACGCAAAGGCATTGTTACGTGAGTTTCTTTTGTTACTACATTTACTAAGCATATATGCATTTCAGGGGTGCTTGATAAATATAGTAAAGTAGGATTTGAGACACGTTCAGACACAAAGCGCTGTACAAAAGTTAAAAGCTACAATACTACACATGCGTGAAATTAAAGCGAAAACAATCTCTCCTTCCTGATTCATGAAAAGTAAAACGAAGTTTTCTGTAAGAAGGAATCAGTCTAAACGGAACTGTTTTCAATTTGCTCGTGGAGCTGCACACTCGCAGTCTGGACAGCGAGTGTGCAGCATGTTTTCATGTTTATTACTAGAGTTGACACGCGTAGCTAATAGACGCCGTGGGTGTTTAAAAATAAGAAGAAACATAGTTTACGGCGGTCATTCAAATGAAGTAAACTGCCCCACAGACGCATAAATAACAGTGAGGCATGCACCACCAATGCAATGACATTAACGCAATCTGCAGTTTGACTGGCGTTAAGAGATCACAATAATAATGAAAAAAAGGCGCCGCGGTGGCACAGTGGTTATGGCGCTTGGCTGCTGACCTGAAAGACGCGCGTTCGATCCCGGCCGCGGCGGTCGAATTTCCAAGGAGGCGAAATTCTAAAGGCCCCTGTGCTGGGCAATGTAAGTGCACGTTAAAGAACCCCAGGTGGTCAAAATTTCCGGACCCCTTCAACGCGATGTCCTTGATAGACTGAGGCACTTTGGGATGTTAATCCTCCGTAAACTATAAACTATAAACCGCAAACTAGAAAATATAAACAATATTGAAATATTAGCTGACGTAAAATACGACCCAAAATTTTGCGGTTATATTTTTGTTACTTTATATAGCACCTGAAAAAGCCTCTCAGAAGTGATTAAATGCTACAGAGTATGTCTTGATAGTACTAATAGCAGATGCGAAGAAAACTAATTATAAATGTCGCAACTGTTCAGACAACATTTGCTGTACGGAAAGAAGCGCGCGCTCGAAGGAAGTCAGCCGATGTAAGTAAAGCGACTACGTTCCCTCTAAGCTGTCAGTAATTTAAATAATGAATAATCTAAGGTAAGCGCCTAATATGTAAAGACCGAGATATCAAAGATAAGATGTCGAAAGCAGCTCTATCGTGACTTAATTTTGCAAGAAACACACAGGAAAAATGCCTGTGTGGAATCAGCGGTAGGCTTGAACGAACAAAGAATATTGAAAGGATTCGGGCTCTAGCTTCCGGACCGGCGCCTGAGGTCAAGAATGGAATGCCACAAATCTGTGGCACGTCGGCTGCCCTTCTGCCCTACAACTAGCTGGCACAGCACGCTGACAGTAATGTCACCAATGTCTGACAAAGATATCTGTCCTGCTCTTATATTGCAAAGTGTACTTTCTTTCACTAGCTTGTTCGTTGCGTTATTTACATTGCCTGGCACAGCAGTCACACCTTCGTCGATAAGGTCTTGTGCCCAGAACATCGGCGTGTAGAGTACTGAACACGGCACCACCTTGGCAATCCGTGGTCTCTTATACCCAACAAACTATCCCTTCTGCCGGTGCTACGAATACCGCTAGAGTGGAGACACGTTGAAATTATCTTCATACCCTAGGCAGGCAAACTTCTTCTGCTGGGCAATCTGAGACCGATATTGTTGGCATCGCGCGTCGGCAAACACCTCGAGCACGTCACCTTTTGCACGGTCCCAAACATATTTAGAGTTCAACGACAGCATCCCTCATAGCATGTTCGACTTCAGCCGGCACCTGTCCACTCAAGATATCTTCTTGCAGATCAAAGATGTCCTAAATCGCGTATCCCAGAACAACACCAATACATTATTGGCTCTGGATTTGAAAGGCATGTGTCACAACGTGAGCCTCCAGACAATATTAGAATATCTCGATCAGACCAATTGCGGACACCTAACATATGGCAAAATCCCTTCTTTCCTTTATATTGCACAGCCAGAATAGGAATGGGAGCGCTGCGAAACCCCATCGTTTCTACCATCAACACAAAGATGCTGCCAAGGGGAGCTCTCGTCTCCCACTCATTTCAGTATCGCATGATGAAGCAGCCAGAGAAGCAGAACGCAATTCTAGGTGTGCGTCAGGCTCTGTTCGCGGATGCCATCTCTTTGTGGGCCTCAACAGGCTTTGAAGGAGAAATCCAAGGAGTCCTAGAGCAAGCGATTGATGTAGTACAGAGATGTGCGCGTGCAAGTGGCTTACGGGGCTCCACAGAGAAATCAGAACAAATAGTACTGAAATGCAAACCACGAGACAACCCCCCCCCCCCCTCCCAGAACCACCTCTCATTCGACTCACGCTAGAGGCCGATGAAGTCCCAATCGTACCTCCCATGCGAATATTAGGAGTGCCATCCATCCAACAAGGCGCGGAGGCTGTTCAAGAGTGCTACAAAGCTTAAGCAATACAGTCGCGCAAATTCTGCTTATAGTAAATCCCATCACGACTGTGCACCATGGCATGAAAGATGAGGATATGATCCGCTTAGTTCGAGCCCTTGTAGTAAGCCGGATTCTCTACTTTGCACCATACCTCCGCTCAAACACAGCTCGAGGTATGTTGCGAAAATCATACAAATTAGCTCTAGGCCTACGAAAGCTAACGGCGACGCACAAACGGAAGTCGCTGGGAATGCACAACACAGCCCGAGAGAGCATTGAAGCTTGCCTTACTAGCCGCCTCCACCGGCTAGCCGAAATCACTGCAGGAAGCATGTTCTCTGTAGACTGGGTCATAACGAGGCTATCCAGGATACAACGGGGAATACTGTCGATCACTCACGACGAAGTTTAACCTCCCAACAAGGGCCAAAGTCAGGCCGATCCCACGAAATATATAAGCCTACTACCACGTAGAGAGAAGCTAGGGGCGCAAAAGCAAATTTCATTAAGGAAAAATAGGGAAACTTTCTGAACTTCAAATACAAGACGCGGCGCCCTATGCATCCCGACCTGCAATGGTCGCCTGCATCGTCTACCACACACTGAAAATAGTCTCAGCCACCACCACCACCACCACCACCACCACCACCACCACCATCATCATCATCATCATCATCAATCATCATTATCATCATCATCATCATCATCATCATCATCATCATCATCAGGCTGACTGCACCCGCTGCAGAGCAAAGGCCTCTCCCATGTCTCTCCAATTAACCCTGCCCTTTGCCAGCTGCATCCACCCTTTGCCTGCAAACTTCTTAATCTCATCCGCCCACCTAACCTTCTGCAGGCCCCTGCTACGTTTACTTTCCCTTGGAATTCACAACGTTACCTTTAAGAACAAGCGGTTATCTTGCCTTCGCATCACATGCCCTGTCCGAGCCCATTTTTTCCTCTTGATTTTGACTGAGGTGTCATTAACCCGCATTTGTTCCCTCACCCACTTTGCACGCTTCCGGCCTCATAACTTTACACCTATCATTTTTCTTTCCATATCTCACTGCGTTGTCCTTAACTTAAGCTGAACCGTTTTCGTTAACCTCCACGTTTCTGCTCCGTAGGAGAGCGCCGGTAAGATACAGCTGTTGTACACTTTTCGCTTGAGGGATATTGGTAAACTGCCATCTATGATATGAGAGAACCTGCCATATGCGCTCCACCACATTCTTATCTACCACCATACGAACCTCCAAATTTGTGGAAGCAGAGGCGACGGCGATCGCTCTCTCAGTGACCTCCAGCGGAGCGGAAGACAAAGTCCACGTGATCTCAGATTCCTAAGAGGCACGTCAAATTTATGTAAATAGCTGCATTTCAGTATTGCATAAACACCACATTCCAGAAACTCTACTCATCTGGACACCAGCAGGCCACGGGTCTCTCAGCGGTAAAATGCGCGCGCGCAGAGTAGCTTAAGGTCTCACTAAGCGGGCCGCGGAGTCGGTCTCACAACAGTACAGTGAGGTCCTTACACACCACAAGCTAAATCAGCGAACATCCTCTACCCGATCTCCTCACACACACATGCATAAGAAACTGGCGCGGGAAGAAGCCGTAGCTTGGAAGCAGCTTCAGAAGAGCGCATACCCGCACCTCAGCTTCTAACACGACATAGACCCCACGTTATAGCCAAGCACAATGGCGTATGTTATAAAAGTAATAATTAAAGTTCGCTCGTATTTTCATGTTCCCATTCTCATTTCCCTCTATTATTCGTACATCCACTCCGACATTCAGTATTCCATTTCATCTTGGGGAAGCACACATCATTCGCATTTATCTTCTCTGCAAACTAACCAAAATCAAGCAATTCGCATTATCACATATATTCACTACTCTTTAAAAGCCCTTCATTTGCTCCTATCACACAATATTTTATTTGTGCCCAAAATAATCGACTACAAATTATGTACCCTTATGTACAAGTCTGTTAGAGAGCTACTTCCTTTTTCGCTAACTACCAGTGACCAAAATCCGCGTCACAACGACACACGTTTTGCTAATCACAATAACATCTTACTCCCTAAACCTAACACTAATTATGGAAAACAAACAGTGCGCTTCTCTGCTACTACACTATGGAACTCATTACCAGTTAACATTAAGCAATAACCAAATATCTGTGCCTTTAAATGCGCTCTTCGTTAGTTTTTACAATCCCCCTAATAGTACTTCTTATGGTAAATGGTACTTGTTTTGGCATTCATTCACTAACGCCTATGCCTTCCGCATAGGGATGTCCGACACCCCAACCTGTGACCACTGCGGCCATGAAGAATCAATTGGCCATATATTGTGCTCCTGCCCGCAGTACAGTCCGCAGAAGGCATGCCTTAGCCACGAACTTGACAAACTGGACGACAAACCGCTATTCGAAAAAAAAATTCTACAACATCGAAAGGACCTACCGTCGCAGAAGAAGGCCGTGCAAGCGCTTTTGCGCTTCTTACAATCTACCGGCCTGTGTGAAAGACTTTAACTGGAACGCCTTGTGTGTCTGACATTTTCAGAAGCGCTAAAACACCGAGGACGCAGAGGGAACAGACAGGGACGAGCGCTACTTCCAACTGTTTATTTCGTAAAACCGCAAGTGCTTTAAACAGTTCTCGAGCGCTCGTCCCTGTCTGTTCCCTCTGCGTCCTCGGTGTTTTAGCGCTTCTGAAAATGTCAAATCTGCACCAACTAGCCCGATCCGCTACCCTTCTGGCCTTGTGTGTGTGTGTGTGTCTCCATGTGTGCACGGTACTTTTTTTTCTTTTTTTTGCGTTTTCCTCTCTGTCATCTTTCTAGCCCCTATCCCCCATCACCAGTGTATGGTAGCAAACCGGAGACTCACATGTGGTTAACCTCCCTGCTTTTCCTTTTCATTCTCTCTCTCTCATTCAAATAAGTGTTTGCCTTCTTGTATCGTATTCACTGCTCTTTACTGATGCCAACAACTGTATAAATTTTGCACCTGCTGACTCTATATTTTTTCTTACAATTGTTCTTACAGGATGTCCCGTCCACAGTCTCTAACTTTGGGACATCCTTCTGTATTCCAGTGTTTTACTAATCTTGTACCCTAAACATGCAATAAACGAACCTTGAACCTTTAACATGCCCGCTATGCGGGGAACACCTCATGCTGTATTACATTCTAAGGGCTTTCTAAAGCATGCATGCCGTCCGAAAATTCCCAAAACCACAACCTGAACAGTGGGGGCCGTGCTGTCCAGCTCAAGCCTAGAGGACGAAAGACGTTGGTTCATCAGAAGTAGCAAACAGCTGAAACCGTAGGAACGCAACCACTTTAACGCTGTCGCGTTAAGATCGCAGATACTGGCCAACGCTGTGACCCGCTTTTCGTTATTTCGCTAGCACTGGCCATTGTCCACTACAATAAGTACGGTAGAGGAGCAACAAAAAATATGGGGTACACTTAACTCCGCCCTTAAATGTATAACGCGATAACGTTAGTGTGTCCCGTCAGCGACTCCACTTGATCATGTTAGCATATTGCCCTTTCACATTCTCTACTAATGTTACCAGATCCCATTACACACCAATGTCAAGTGATACAAGCATACAGCCGTTCGTGGACGCTCATCCCTCACCGACATGCACTTCACTACTCGCTTACTCGCTACTCTCTTAATCAGTGCCTCTCTAATCATACACGTGCTCATTAGCATACAGTCGTAAGCTGAGATAATGTGTGATGGACGATGCGACATGCACATAAAAACCTCGCTTTAATCAAGCCGTACGAACGTGCTTCGGCGGCCTGAGGTTAATGAACCTCAGGCCATCCAGGTACGTTGATTAGTTTTATTCTGATTGGACTACACAGCTTATGAAAAACTTGAATGGCGGTCCGGAATTGTGAATCCTCTGTTTCGACAAAATCTCATTTCTGCCAATTGATTCTTCATCTCAGGAAAATGTGTGAACAGACTTAAAACCTGTGTATCACCCACATTTCGTGGCGCGCTCAGCCTTATTTACCGTCTCGTGGTGCGTTGCTCTGCCTTTTTTATATGTCTTTAGTGCCATGTCCTGAAAGCTTGGTAAATAGTTCATTGTAATGGAGCACAATTTCAGTGCAGTAATTGCCTTGTTATAAAACAAAATCCCTGGGAGGCCTGAGTGAAGCGTGTCTGACTCAAAACCCAAGGTTTCAGAGGATATATACCGCACTGATTGATAATAATAATAACAATTGGTTTTTGGGGAAAGGAAATTGCGCATTATCTGTCTCATATATCGTTGGACACCTGAACCACACCGTAAAAGAAGGGATAAAGAAGGGAGTGAAAGAAGAAAGGAAGAAAGAGGTGCCGTAGTGGAGGGCTCCGGGATAATTTCGACCCCCTAGGGATCTTTAATGTGCACTGACATCTCACAGCACACGGGCGCCTTAGCGCTTTGCTTCCATAAAAAAGCAGCCACCGTGGTCGGGTTCGAACCCGGGAACTCCAGATCAGTAGCCGAGCGCCCTAACCATTGAGCCAGCGCGGTAGGTCCACACTGATTGCCCCAATTTTTTTTTCGAGCGCGATCATTTACTTTATATACTAAAATGTTGTAAGGACATGTTAGTCATGTTGCGACTGGGATCACAAGTAATGTAATGTTTTCATCACTTTTCAATTTCGCCGCCACCTGTGACGCCAGAACTTTACGACGAATCAGCAGTTCCATGACTCGACAACAACGCTGGATTCGGATGGTACGACGCCGCCTTTCCCGTTCCATGGGACTCTTTGCGCTGTCGCGTTAAATTGCGGAAAAGCTCATTAACCTGCTGCGTTTTTCCATGAGAGCAGCGGTGACATATGATGCTTAAAGAGTATATAAAACTGAAAAATTGAGCGATCAAGAACAATAACAAATAGGAAAGGGCGCTGTTTTATGCCTAGCCGCTGAAACCTTTTGCATTCGAGTGCTACAATATTCCCGGAAACATCTTGAATTGAGAACCGAAAGACATAACAAAACCTTAAATAAAACGTTGAAGTCTTCCATGCGCAGTGACGCGTTAAAGGAAGGCAATTTGCAAAGTGTAAGACTGTTGGGTTTCAGACTAACACTGAATTTACGCAATTGTTTTTGAAGGTCATCGTTATTTAACTGAGGGAAAACTAGGCTGCAAATAAGAGCTCAGATTCCCCCTCTAAGTTTAAATAAGTTCATGCATATCATAGGCGCCTTTTTGGAAGCCTCTATTAACGTAATTAATAAACGAGTCGTTAAAAATCGTAAAGAAGTCGACGATAAATATGTGTGTCGGAGAAAAGCCATGGGAAAAAACAAACGTTTCCTGAATGTAGACACTATTCAGTCATCTTCCTAGGTATAACAAGGTTCACAGCCATTCATAAGTTTCAGAGGAAAGATACTTCCCAAGGAATCAAAGAGTTTAATTCGTGCCGTTTCAAACGTATGTGCAAATGAGCCAAGTGCGTAAATCCGAGTACGAAAATTGTTTTATGGGCGCAAAGAAGAAGCAAAAATATGCGTTTTCATTCAGTTTTATTCATACAAGCGAACAATTCCTTGGTTAATAGTCAGTGAAACCAAAACATGGTAACAGTTCCACTAACAAATCCCAGACACAAACTCTTGCTTTATCTGATGTTTTAACAATAATAATAATAATATTAATTGGTTTCTGGTGGAATGGAAATGGCGCAGTATCTGTCTCATATATCGTTGGACACCTGAACCGCGCCGTAAGGGAAGGGATAAAGGAGGGAGTGAAAAAAGATAGGAACGAATAGGTCCGTAGTGGAGGGCTCCGGAATAATTTCGACCACCTGGGGATCTTTAACGTGCACTGACATCGCACAGCACACGGGCGCCTTGGCGTTTTTCCTCCATAAAAACGCAGCCGCCGCGGTCGGGTTCGAACCCGGGATGTTTTAACAAAAACCACAAACGCAGGATAAATTGTTTGTTTCGGATTGGAAGAGGCAAACGCATATCGAAATCAGAGGTGCGCAGAAGTTTCCCGTTTCTCGTAAAAGGAATAAATGTCTGAGACGCGTTCAAAACACTACGTTATTCAGAGCTTTGATGTCCTTTTCTGGTGCTGAGAGGAAAACGAGGAACAAAGGCAAAAGTTTGTTCGATATATTTTCCTCCACAAAAAAATGAAATCGGAGAACAACAGGACATGAGGAAGAAAAGCCGGATGACTTAAATACAATGCATTTCTGTGACAAACTACAATTCTAACCGGTCATTCTGAATCCTCAGAGAAAACTCGCACAAAGAAGCGGCAAAAGGTAAGACTATATGCCCCCTTCCATTATTTCCTATTTGGTGTTCAGGAACGCGACAGCTATGGTAGCCGCAAGGCTCCACAGCAATATCATTTCCCATTTGTTCTACTGTTCCATTTGATCCCATCTTTTGTCTGCTGGATTCGCGGCTTTGAAAGAAGATAGCAGGAGAAAGGAATATCATGAAAATTGTAGACATATGTTTTGTCAAACATTGTCACAAAAAAAAGCATAAAACGTAGGATATCTTTTCATCTTTTTTTTTCTCTGCATTCTTTTCATAGATACTGAAACTGGGTCTTTCTTATTCTCTTTGGGCTTTCAGCAAATTCTCGAAAATAGACCTGCATTGACTAAACAAAGAATTAGACTTCCGGGCTTTTGTCTGAATTTCTTTCTTTGTTCGGGCAACATGACATTTCTTTAGCACCTGAGCTTTAATAATAATTGGTTTTTTTGTTGGAAAGGAAATGGCGCAGTATCTGTCTCATATATCGTTGGACACCTGAACCGCGCCGTAAGAGAAGGGATAAGAGGGGGAGTGAAAGAAGAAAGGAAGAAGGAGGTGCCGTAGTGGAGGGCTCCGGAATAATTTCGACCACCTGGGGATCTTTAACGTGCACTGACATCGCACAGCACACGGGCGCCTTAGCGTTTTTCCTCCATAAAAACGCAGCCGCCGCGGTCGGGTTCGAACCCGGGAACTCCGGATCAGTAGTCGAGCGCCCTAACCACTGAGCCACCGCGGCGGGTGGACACCTGAGCTGCAAATGTCATTTTTTCGACAACTGCGGAGGAGCAGATCTAGCCCCGCGAGGCAGCCTGCTATCTCTTGTTGGGGACACGGTTAGGCGAACTTATTTGTTAAGCAAATAGGCAAAGAAGCAAGAAAAATTATTCTTTGTTTATTGTGCGTTCACTTATTCTGCTAGGGCGAGATTTACGCGGCTTCTGAATGACAAATGTTGCGTGATCGGCTCAAGTGTTTAGCTTTTATCACTATAGTGTATTGCTACCGGCCAATTGCGTTGCTGTTTCATATATTATTAGTTTCTGTTTTTTTTTGCTCCTTAAGAAGAAGGGGAATTGAGTTGATTAAAGTTTAACATGTACACACCGACTCTCACCGGCTTCTCTAAGCTACACCAAGTTTTCAAATATTAAATAAGAGAAGTACACGAGTCGAAACAACAAGCTGCGGTGCTTTATTGAAGCAATGATCTTGACGCAGCATTTCTCGCAAATTTTTCGCAGGCTTTTTGCATTTTTCGAGAGCGTGTAATATATTCATTATGCATGTAAGGATGGACACTGAGCACAACAGTGTATATATAAACATGGCAATAGAAGGGTTCAAGAAAATGAAGCAGTTGACATAACAATTATTAGGTGTTAGTTTTCGACTCACTCTAATTATCAATTTTTTTTCTAACATTTTTCCCAGAATTTTTCCTGTGCACAATCATCATTTAGACTGCTAATTTGTCTTCATTATTTCGTAAAGATCTAATAGCTTCTAAAGCCATTCTTGGCTTTGCGAGTCAATGGTGGCCGTGAAACAATCGCGTAAATAAATTTCCAACAAACCAGTTATGTTTATGATAACAAAATTCAGCAAAAGCGCCGTGAAATCGCATATTTATCTCGCAGTATGCACAGATAAGAGGAAGATTTTTCTAATTTCTTTTTAGCGATTGCTTGGTAAACTAAGTCTTTCTGGGAAAAACTTCTACTAATCTAAGAAATGTCACCAGCTTGCGTGCTCAAAAACCCTAAGCTCCTGCCCCTTACAGAAATTTGCAATATAAAATTACGGAGCCTGATTAGACGACGGGCAGTGCTCTTTGGACGAAAAGTTTAAACATTGAACTCCTCGCCCTCTCCCCACAACACCCCTCACCGAAAAACAAAAAACAAAACAAAACAAAAAAGGTTTTGCCCTGAAGGCCGCGAAAGGTCGTTAGAAGCTTGCGGTTTACTGTGATGGCTCAACATTTCTTAAGTTTAGGACATCAACAGTAGGTAGCCTTGGGTCCCGGAAGATGCTGCTTGTTTTCTTAGTTTCATTTAGTTTAATGCTGAAAGCACAACTGGCTACATTTTAAGCAACACGGTCGTAATTTACAGGTTTGAGCGCCTTAACTAGATTTTCTTACCTGGAATTGTGGTTCACGTTTACGCTGCCAACAAATACAATTCAATTGCTCCTGACTAATAGCGCGCAATGATGCAGACACTACCACTGACCTCTACAGTTCATGGACCTCATTCAGTAAGCAAGCCTCCCATAAAATGCTTTTAGGATGGCAGATGCCCTGCCAAAACGACTCACTATTGTGAGCATGCTATAGAGAAGTCACCCTAAAACAACTAACTCTTTCACGCATTGAAAGGCAGGACGATTCACTACCTCTTCAGCTGTCACCCGCCAAAGAGTGCACTGCCTCATTTTGTGAAAAGTGCATATGCTACGTACTTTCTATTCACTTGTACTGTAAACGCACCCACTAAAACGGGACAAGACTTCGCAACTGGAGCAACTGCGGAGCAATTAACTTTCTTGCGTCCGGCAGTGCGCGGATCGAGCGACGCCCGAGAACTCCGTGAAGCAATATAAGGTAGAATAATTTGTAGTTCATTACCCACTTTATAGAGCATGAGATTACCCAAGCAGCATGCTGTGCAGCATACAAACAAAATCAAGGCGAAAATCTTAAAAACGGCAAGGAAAATTAAGTTAATTATTTGCAATTTGCGCCCTCTTGTGCTCATAGCTGTTGTGACTGCCAGTTCACATATTACAATATTCGTTAAGTGCGGAGATTCTATGTACTGTAAAATGTGGCCTGTTGTGGCAGAAGAGCGAAAGTTCGCACCCCCGGAGATGAGCAGCTCTGCCGGCTAGCCGAGTTTGGAAGTGTAACCAAAAGCAATGACGCAAGAATACTCCGACTAATTTAAAATTACACAGTGAAAAAATAACTAAACAAAGGTACGCTCTCATACCACGAGAGACGTTCGGTTCGTTCACGCATATTCATTTACTCGACTGAGCGTGAACAGCTTTTTCATAGAAGAGCTGTTCCCCAGTAAAATGCTACGAAACCGTGTAAAAGGTTGGTGACGCTGGGCCACTGCAATCAACTTGCGCACTCAACCTTGGTCACTGTTCCAAAATGACGGCGGTACAGGAGTGGAAGAAAAGGCGCGGTAATATCTGACCACCAGTCGCTCTCGTTGAAAAGGTAAAGAGAAGATAAGGTGAAAACTAAGCCAAATCAACAAAAAGCCTTCGAGGAAAAGTGCCTTTTATGTTGTCATTTTCCCGAGCGGGCTTCCAGGGTCAAGCTGTACAAGAACAATCATCTGCAAGATCAGCGCGGGGCAGTGATAGTCCCGGCGTCACTACAAGAACACGGTCAAAGTTAATGACCCGTGTAATAGCCGCTATCCCATTTTCCTAGAGGTCTGCGTAATAACGGACGCGGCGCACAGAAGTAATCTTCAATACACGAGCAAAGCAAGAACAAAAGGATACATATTGCAGGCACTCAGGACAAAAGATGCCATAGCTAGGCTTTGCGACATCGCTATCGATCAATAACAGGGTGAAAGAAAGAACCCGCAGTGCCCTAACAGTCTCGGAGCGCCGTTTATCATTTCATCTTGGTTTTTCTAGCGGTTCTCGCCATGAAGCACGGACAGGTCATTATGAGGTTCTTGGACGCACATTGCAACATGAGGCGTCCCCAAAGTCACAGTTTCCATTTTTCTGCACTTCTTCGAGCTCTTCCGAGTTAAAATTGTATTTGCCCTTGCATTCTCGGGCAATTTCTTATGCAATGATGGACGTTGCCACATTCGTTAATGTATATTACAGCATTAAAGGGGCTCTGAAAGGGGCAGTATGAAGTTTCGGTATGCCTATGATGTTAAAGCACGCCACTTCACGAATAATGTCCAGCAAGAATTTTTTAACGCTCTTCGTAAAAGCTGAGTTATCTGTTGTTAAAATTTGAATTTTCGAGTCTTCGAGCACTTCCCTCACCTCTCGTCACTTTGTGCACCCTGCAAGGTCGGCGCTTCCCGCCGGCCCCACCTCCGGCAGCGGAGCATCCTGACCCGCCGGAGCTACGCGGCTTATTGACCGTGGCCTTGGTAGCTGCCTGACGTCTGAAAGAATCTAACCAATAGCCACCTCTCAATTTGTACACGCAGGTGCGAGCGACGGAGGAGTGTGCTAGCATGGTAAAGTCGCTGGGAAGGGTTCGCCAACATTCGCGCGTGATTGTGGGTCCTTGCTTCGTGTAGAAATCTATTATTTCGCTCACGATTTCGTGACAACACAATGCAGTGAGTGAGCGAATTGATGTGGTTTCAGAGCCCATTAAAGAGAGCGGAACGCATGGCCTGTATTAGCAAGTAGACCCAATGCAGAAGGCTAGTAATACAGGCTGGGAGCAAGTTTTTGCGTGGTTGCGTGTCTGGACTTTCTTCCGTGTGTGATGTGTTTAATGAGATTTCTATTTTTATAGAACTAATCGAGAAGGCTTACTTATCATACTCTACATCATACAACAGCTGTATCTTGCTGGTACTCACCTACAGAGCAGAACCGTGGAGGCTAACGAAAAGGGTTGAGCTTAAGTTAGGAACAACACAGCGAGCAATGGAAAGCAAATGTATTGGTGTAACATTAAGAAACTGAAAATGCGCAGATTGGGCGAGGAAACAAACGCGGCTTAATGACATCCTAGTCGAAATCGAGAGGAAGAAATAGGCTTGGGAACAGCATGTAATGCGAAGGCAAGATAACCGCTGCTCCTTAAGGGTAACGTAGTGGATTGCAAGAGAAGGCATGCGTAGAAGGGCGTAGCAGAATGTTAAGACGGCGGAGGAGATGAAGTTTGCTATGATACGGTGGCCGCAGTTGGCAAAAGAAGGGGTTAATTGGAAAGACATGGTAGAGACCTTTGCCCTGCAATGGGCGTAGTTAGGCTGATGATGATGGTGATGGTGGTGGTAAGGACTGCCGCACATGTCGCCGCGGTTGCAACTGAGGAATTGTTCCGCAAGCGGGGAATTTCCGAAGTTGTTCTTTCTCAAATTTCCTCTCGTCATTCTCCAGATAATGTTGATGCCAATTGAAGAACAGTAATAATGTCAATCAGTGTGTGTAATTTGCTCCCAAGAACAGCCTTCGGTATTAGTGCTGAAAAGTAGTTGGTGTCAACTTGACAGAAACGAAAGGCGCAGGAGAAATTCTTACAAAAAAAGAGGGACAAGTGTCAGGAATAATGAAAAAACGATAGATAGGAAAACCTCAGGAGATGATTTCTTTGCGTACTTTGTCGTCACAATCGCTTCATTTTGGTAACTACTCTGATGTCGATGGCGCTGAAAACATCATAGAGGAAAAAACCTAAAGCCGACACCAGTGGCGCCCGCTTACTAAATCGTTAACTGTATGAATATTGGTCGACAGAAATAACAATACCAATTAGAATTAACTCAAGCTTTCCCAAAGTTTCTCGAATACTGTGGAGCGACTAAAATGCGTAACGTCAAGATAGTCATCGCATACCCGATTAGCTCGACGCCTGTTGTAAACAAGCGCAAGGACTTTATGAACACAGCTTGCAGAATTCTATTTGGTGCGCCTATTATGGACGAACCACACTGGTTAGCACAGAGTGCAGGCTTAATTCAAACACTGTAGACTATAAGCTTATGGATACAGATATAAATCTTCGCACAGATTTCAGAGCAAGAAAAAGTTTTAAGATTTTCTAATTACGGGGAATAGTGGTGCTTTCGAGGCACGTGCTCAATAAGCAAATAAGCACAGGAACAAATTTATCAGAAATAATTTCGAGAACGGCCGCAGGAAGGACGTCAGGAAGCAAGAAATAGCGAGTTTCGTTTTCGTTAGCCGTTGGTGATCAGCTCGGCTGTTCAAATGCGAAGAAGGGCCATCGCTTGCTCTTTTTGTAACGTACACCAATAAAAGGTGTCATTTACACCTTAAGTAGCTAATATATAAATTATTAATGGTACTGAGATTTCTCTGCACTTAGTCAACACTTCAAAAGCAGTCGTTGCCAAGAGAAGGCCAGAGCATGCGTAAAACATTCCAGGATTAGCAAACATGAAAGTTTCAAACGGAACCTATAGATCCAAGCTCTATGTCCAGTAGCCGGTATCTTATATCCACTGTGCCGGAGAGAATTTTGATGACATGGCAGGAGCAGGTGAAACTGCGCCCATGAACGGCACTCTTGCAAGATTGAGAGGTACTCACAGAACAGGCATTTACGTCCCCTCTGCTCACATTGCTTCCTGCAAAAAAAAAGAAAGAAAACAGGAATTAGGAATAATTACAATTTTCAAAACAGGTTATTTCTTTGCGTTTGTTGGAGTTGCGATGCTATTCACAACCAGGAATTGTTTCTTGAGACGCCGACGTAACACGGAAACAAAAAAGAAGCGCACCCTGGCGCATTTTTGTCCCTTCCGGCTTGCGCAGTACGCATGTAGGTCTTTTCCTTTTAGGCACTATTAGGATTTCTGTGTTTTGCAGCGCATTCCGTTGCCATTGACGTATAGGGGGCCAGCGTCGCAGCACCATTTCATTTTTTATTGTTTATATTCTTTTCAAGCTCACAGTTGTTAAAATGACAGAGTGCGTGCGAAAAACAACGGCAATGATCACAAAACGGTTGTCCGCGATGAAAACGTTCACAAACGCCCATAGCAGACCTCTGTGAACCATTAAACTGAACGGAGGCAGTGTATTTTTCGTTTTTTCTTTGTTCCTCATTGAATTCTATTAGTGATGGTAATAAACTTTATTTGGCTGCATAATAAGAGCCAGAGAGATCGACGGCTTCTCAAACCGGGGTCAGGTGATCCTCGATTGCTGAGCACTCCCGCTAGACACACCAAGACACAGGGGGTAGCCACAGGGCAATGGGGTGACTGAATGGCGAAGGTACATGGGAAAATTTAATGTTCCAGGTTAGCATAAAGGGAGGGATAGTTAAGACAAGACGGATCTGGACGGGAATTCTAAACAGCAGTAAACTTTTGTAGCGATAGCTACAGTATGCTAGCATTTCGAGCCTTCAGCGCGGCCACCCCGCGGCCTTTGGCGGCGCCGTGGCCACCGTGGCGGCGCCGTGCCTGATCATGTTGTTGGTCATGTGGTGTGGAGCAGCTGCCAGCGGCGCGGAGCGCCGGCGAAACCAAGGGGGGGGGGGGGGGGAGTGGAGAGGGGGGGAGAGATTGAATCACGTCCACGGACGAAGATGACGAAGGAACGCCCAGCGAAATGGAGCGGCGAAAGACTGACTTTGGAATTCAACTGAGCGAGTTCCACTCGGCCAGCTGGAGATATCGCATCACTCCAGGTTTAACCAGAGCTAAACCACAGCCATTTTGTTTGTGCAGCTCTGCTTCTTCAATTCTAGATTTCCTTCTGATATCACAAACAGGCTAGATACATGACGGTTGACAAGGAAATGTTATGAAGCGGCGTTTTATTTTTTACACCTCCTAGCGTCTCCTGTGGAACAATGTACACAAGAGCCGTAAATCACACCATCCTGAAATAAACTACGAAACAAAATTACCGGAGGCGTTAGTACTTTTAATTCACTCGGTAAAGGCAAATTTCTCGTAGGCATATTCGGTTCGCGATTGTGTATATGCGAGTTCAGTCACCCTCCGAACATAAGCCTCTGTACTTGCCTGACGTTTGCCGTTTTTTAAGGCAGATTTGCACTAACGTTATACCTAGCTCTCAGGATTACAATATTTATTTATTTATTTATTTATTTATTTATTTATTTACTTATTTATTTATTTATTTATTCCTCAAATGCCCCTTGGACAGGGGATTTACATGAGGGCTGGGCGACTTCACAGACGATTTCAAGGGTGGGTGGCTTCAAAAAAGAAAATTTCAAAGGCTGTCCTGAAATTTGTCGCACTGGAGTGGCGAACCGCTTCTTCAGGCAGATCATTCCAGTCTTTAGCTGTTTGTGGAAAAAACGAGTGAAGGTGCGATGATGTGCGCACGTGCGGCGGGTAAACAGACTTGGAATGACTGTCCGGGATGAGTGGCGGTGAGCGGGAGATATAACGCTGTTATCAATTGGAAAATGATGGAACTTATGGTAGAGAACGAGCCTGGCTATTTTACGTCGAGTTTTTAGATTGCGAAGATTTGCATTAGATTTTAGAGCTGTGATACTGGTATAGGAAGTATAGTCATTAAAAATAAACCGAGCTGCCCGCTTTTGGATAGATTCAATGGAGTTAGAAAGATTAGTCTGATGAGGGTCCCAAACTGAGCATGCATATTCTAGCTTGGGCCCTATAAGTGTTTTGTAAGCAAGGGTTTTTACGGAAGGGGAGCAGAATTTAAGGTTTCGCCTCGAAAGCCGAGAGTGCGGTTAGCCTCGTTAGATATTTTCGCTATATGAGAGGACCACGAAAGATTCTGTGTTAAAATAAGATCTAGATATTTATAAGATGTTACAGAGATTATTGCCGTGCTACTAAAAAAAATACGTAGGCACTACGTGAGAACGGCGGCTGTGAAAAGTAACTAATGACGTTTTGCTGACGTCTTAGGAAATCAACCAAGTTTTACTCCATTTTTCTACTGTTTATAAGTTGCGTTGAAGAATGAGGGCATCTGCACAATCGTTAATCGGCCGGTATATAACACAATAATCAGCAAACTGACGGGTGTTAGAAGATGAATCGTGAGGAAGGTCATTGATGTAGATTAAGAAGAGCAGTGGGCCGAGAACGGAACCCTGGGGCACACCAGAAATCACAGGAGACAGCGGAGAGGAATGGTTATTTGCGAAAACGAACTGATGACGGCCGATTAACAAATTACGTCGCCAGTTTTATACCAGGGTATGAAGATTTAGGCGTCAAAGCTTCAAGAAAAATCGATTATGGGGAACATTGTCAAAAGCTTTCTCGAAGTCTGAAAACAGTGAATCTACAGGTATGTTGAAGTCTAGGTGGGAGCTGTTGTCATTGATGAATAATGCAGATTGTGTATCGCAAGATAAATTCTTAAGGAATCCATGCTGACTGAAATGAAAAGTTGGTACAAATAAAAAAATTCATTATTTGGCAAAAATGATATGCTCCATCAGCTTAGAACAAACGCTAGTAATAGAAATCGGCCGGTAGTCAAGACATGATGAGGATGATCCTTTTTTAGGAACTGGAATGACCTTACCTGTTTTCCAATCCAGCGGCACCACTCTAGACGAAAGAGACTGTTGAAAAATGTACCACAGGATGACAGTGGTAATTCCTTTGGTGTTTTTGAGTACTTTGGCGTTGATGTCATCAACTACAGCAGACGAGGTTAGCTTCAGTGATTCGATTAATTTGCAAATGCCGTGAGGTTCAAAAGTGATATCTGGTACGCCAGGATGTTGAAGGTTAGGAAAACAAGAAAGATTGCCTTCGGGTTCTTTGGTGAAAACTGAACAAAAAGCAGAGTTTAGGGTGGTTTCAACTTCAGTATCAGGAATAGGAAGGTCGTTTTGGTCTAGTAATCTTATGGGTTTCTTCTTGTATGGGTTTATAACCTTCCAAAATTGGCGGGGGTTAGTACGCAGCATATCAGGAAGTGAGGTAGAAAAGAAAGTTCGCTTAGTTTTTGCAGCTAGAGACTGGAACATTTTATCAGCGCTGCGGTACTTTTTCCATGCGCGTAAAGTGTTACTTTCTTTGGCGATGCGAAAGAGTTGTTTTTTTTTATTGTTAAGGCGCTTTAACGTGTTAATGAACCAGGGGGAAGACGGCCTTTTGGTTACGGTAATTGTGGGAATATGGGCTTTGATTAATTCCTGCATTTTTGATTTAAAAACTAGCCAGTTATGTTCAACTGAACTACATGATAACGTATCTAGAAAAGAGAAACTAATCTGAGTTAACTTTTCATTGAAAGCGATGTAATCACCTCTGTCGTAGAGGGTTATTTTCTTCTTCACCTTTTTTGGGTACGCCATACGAGATTGATAAGTAGCACGAATTATGGCATGATCGCTGAGCTCGGGCAAAACAGTTAGCGCAAAAAGGTTATCAGGATGTGTGGTGAACAAAAGATCGAGCAGACTGGAAGACTGATTATTATGCCTTGTTGGGGTGGAGATAAGATGTGAAACGAATTAACGTAAGGCACGTGTTAAGAAATTCACTTTCGGTGTTGTTTTCCGACATTGTTCGTGCTATGTCCGACCACGTTATTGCTGGAAAGTTGAAATCACCGATCAAAAGAATTGGTGTGCTGGGAAAGAGATGTGCCAGAGTGCAAAGTGCGTCGTGGAAAAATGCGACAAAGTTTGGATCGGCGTCTGGGGGTCGGTAACATGCTCCTAGTATTAAAGGTTGGTGAAAAAGTTTTGTGCAAACGAACAGTATTGCCAACGGAGAGGAGATATCAATTTTAAAGCAGTGTAGACTACGGTTAGTTGCTTTTAACACAGCTCCTCCACGCCTCTCATCGCGATCGCAGCGGAAGATAACAAAGTTAGGTAAAGCAATCTGAAGTTCAGGATTGGCGATGGCAGAATTTAACCAGGTTTCAGTTATAATGACAACGTTGCTGTCTGTAGTGGCAACAAGGTTAGCAACTGAGTCAAGCTTTGGCAGAATGCTTCAAATGTTAGTATATAAAACGGAAAAAGGACGTTTTGGTGGTTGCTCTTCAGACCTAACTATGAGCTATGCAGGGCGTTCAACAACTTTCTCTGTAGAGGCATCATAAACATAGGTAGTGTGTTCCATGGTCAACCCGTCGTCATGGTCAACCCGTCTATATTTACCTTTGGATTTCGCAAATTCAACAAGCTTTTTGCGGGCAAGCCGAGTGTTCGGTTAATAGTCCGATGACACACTGAAATTGGTGTCTTTCAGTTTACCCGCGTTTGCCAGAATACGCTCTTTAACTTTGAAGTGTGCGAATTAAAATATTATTGGTCTCGTCTTATTGACGGCGAAAGAGCCAATCCTGTGTGCACGTTCAATGTAGACAGTGTGTAAATTGGTGTCAAGCTTTGTTTTGCAGAATTAAATCACCAAACCCTCGGCTTCATTCCAAGTTTCTTCTTGGCTCTCTGATATGCCATAGAAGAGAAGATTTGACCAACGGGCCCTATCCTCGAACGCCTCCATTTTTGACGACAGGTGGAAAAGTTTGTCTGCATTTTCTTGAGCGACAGATTCTACGTCATCTAACTTTTCTTTCAGTGCGGAAACAGAGGAACAATCTCATTCAATTTTTAGAAGCCGTTTCCAAATTTCTTTGAATTCCTTGTCATTTTGCGATAATTTTGCGTGCATTGCTTTCACTTCATTGAGTAATGATAGCTGCCCTGATTTTAATTCTTCAAGTGCAGACAGTATGTCACCAGTAGTTTCAGTGGAACGAAGATTAGGGCCTGGGTTTAATTCGACATCGCCCGACAAAATTAACAAAGATAGACAACTTCGGCACAGCCATACGTAATGGATAAGCAACAGCGTGGGCTCGGCAACGCTAAGAGCGCCCGGTAGCGCGTACGGGGAGCATATTACGCATGTAGGCGACCGCCAGAAATCTAGACCTAAACTGGTGGGACAATTATAGACGACACCTCGCTTCTCGCCTCTCCACACAGCTCTCATTACATCGTAAAGACATAATATGGACCTCTGCTGTGGTCTTACAGAATGGCGAGCAATGCTCGCTCTTTAAATTTTTGAAATATTTTGTTGTAGGTCTGCGCTACTTATAAAGTTATTATTTACAGAGCTGAGAATGAGCTACTATACAAAAATGTAATGATGTGATTGTTCCTAATTTCCTATGTAGGCGTCAGCGCATTAAATTTATGAGCGCTAAAGCATTAACAGTTACTTGACGTCCATGTCGTGCACTAACACCACATTTGAATTTTTAATTTCAAGGGTGCTCCTATGTGTCATGGTAGAAAATTCTGCCATAGTTTCAAAAACCTTTAAAATGAAATAAATTTAAACTCATTGAAAACAAGGTTCTTCACTTTCTTTTGCAGCCAATAAGTCCGCTGTTTCTTACACTCACCAGCTCAGTGTTTCGTTAAGCTATACGCTCCGAGACGGAAGTTATGCTCACTGCCGATTTCTGTATTGTAAACAATTAGCCTTGTTCATTTGATCGAAGTGTATACCTTTCGCTTCGGCAACAACGTTTAGATGCGCGTCAATTTTAGAATAAGTATTACTATAGCTACGCACTGACATTTTTTTTCAGTTAATTTTATGCCACTCTTTAACTTCGAGCACATTTTCATCCAATGCTCGCTGGTTACGTATGGACTGTAGTGTCTTAATACCACTGCTTCTTATCCTGGCTAGGAAGCTTCAACCGATTAATTTTGTGTAGTGCTGTGCAATGTGCTTCTTGAAATTGGTCTCTGTAGACACCACATAACTTCGTTTATTACTGCGCCTGTGAGATGCCTCCGTGTGATATGCGCCACGCACAATTCTGGACGCTGCTGATGTAGCCTCTTCAAGCACCAAATTTCGTGTAAATGCCGGAATAAATTACGCGCAGACATCAACTCATGATTACTGGATTGTCTAGTACGTGCTAAATTGATAGCAATATAGTTGTCATGTCGAAACCCCTCCGATGTGCGCAACGAAATTTGCTGCCTATCGAGTGAGTTCGCGTTGCCATGTCACTTCATCACAGGTGGCGACTTGGCCACCGGACTGCGCTGCGTTTTGCCGCCATGCCAGGTGGCAATTAAAATATTTAGTGAAGTAGAGAGGTCACGTGACCTTGTGACGTCATTACAACCTGCCCACTAGGTTGTAGGCAACATAGCTTCTCGACGGCGACCTAGATAAAGAATCGAAATGAAAAATCAGAAAAATCGTGATATACAGAAAGGCGTCACCATCACGGCGTAGTGAAGACCTCCAACTGCAGCTTGCATTCCATGCAACGCAGATGATGGACAAAAAATTGCAAAGAGACTGACGGAATCACACACAGAAGATGCAGCAGATGCTGCGAGAAATGTGAAGCTTAATGCCATCGTTTTCTACTCTTAAGATAACTTTAGAGTGTATACAGCACTCCGATTTTAACGTCACCAAGAAGGTAAAAGGGAGGTCCCATGTTTAGGCACTGTTCTGAAAATCGAGTTAAAATAGTGCTCAAACTAGTATTCGCAGACCTGAGTTGTAGCGGTAATAAAATATTTGTTCTGGGAAGACGATTCTTTTTCCAACCCGTGCCGAGATATCTGCGCAACCCGGAGGCTTAGCGATTCCTGTTCCCTTCGTCATTATCGAAAACTATAGCAGTACATTTCCGTGGCAAAGATCACAAGAAAACAAGAAAATCCCAGGACAACCACAACTGAATCAAATAAAATTGAGTAAAAATTATTCTGGGCATGGTGCAGTAAAATCAGGGACTGCGCTACTTTGCTGCTGATGTCGAAAACGGGTCACTATAAAAATGCAGTGTGTATCAAGTTTAAAATGAGGACAGGCCAACGGGACATTTCAATAAACCTTGCTCTAATAGCGGGGATGAGCCACCCACTATGCGAAAACGCCGAAGAGTTCTCGGGCATGCCGCATTCCTCAAGCATTTCCGCTAATACGCGTGCCATGCATTCCCATATTGTACATCTTGCGATCTAAATCTCGCTCGGGTGCACATTACATTCCTCAAATACATCGTGCTTTTATCCACTGTGTGTAGCTTTTTTTTGACAACGCTTCCAAAATGTCACATATTTCTCGCGTTGTGCTTCATAATGCTTTTTAAGGCTTAACTTTCCAAAGCGTCTCGGGCTACGAGGGACACCGTAGTGGAGGGCTGCGGATACTTTCTACCACCCGGGGTTCTTTAACGTGCACAGTACACAGGCCGGTAGCATTCAGCCTCCGTCGAAATGTGACCGCCACGGCCGGAATTGAACCCGCGTTTTTCGGCTATATCGTTCAGGTTGTTTCACATTTATTAAATTCAGGTATGTGCCGCTGCCTGTACAATATGGAACTGCGCACGAAGTTGCTCTATCTTTGTTATGCGCCGGACGAGAGAAACGCGCCTACTCCGCTAAAGTGATCAGGAAATCGAAATGTAATAGAATTGGATGGTGTTTAACAACTGGTACAGTGTCAGCATGGGTTTCAATCGAATGTACTCGTGATAACTTTAGCAATAACCAAAGCGGCTTCTTGGAATTCTGTGCATTTTACCTAACTACGAGATATAGCTCTAGCATACTAAGAAGCTGTGTTTTGTTCGGTGTATGCGGCAAGCGATTCTGAATAAAATGGATACAGCAAATAGCGCGAAGCGTCGAGCAAAGCCGCCCTGAAAACGTCTGCAGGAACTTAAAGTTACCTGCTGGCTTGTCAGTATAAAGAGCACTCGTCGCCGGGCTGTCATGGCTTCAACTGCAGTCTTCGCGTTCTCAGACAAATAAAGCTGCTTCAACACTATCCTTTGTTTACCCTCACTCAATTCACGAAGCAAACAATATTAATCACGCCCAATTGCGGGACTGCATTTCCATTTTCGTCTCCTGTAGGCTTAGCAAACATCTGGCGTGGAGAGCCTTCGATGTAAAGCTTCAATGAAATCCGGGCAGACATTGTTTTCGACGACGACGAAAATAGGGCTGCTGCAGCTTTCACCGAAGTAATAGCTTACGTGTGGTTTGTTGTGTTCGCAGCCACAACGGATTTAGGGCAGTTTCACGTGAATTGATTGCTTCAGGAAAACGTGTTTCCAACTTTTCAGAGGCAAGGAAAGCAAACAGGTGCAGCCGGAATAGAGATGCTCTTCGATTTGTTGTAAACATTTACGAGGTCGGCGTCGTTAACCGAACGGAGGTACGTCGGTTTAATAGGGCAAAAGGTTGCCTAACAGAAATTCGTGCTTGAACAAGCATTACAGATGTTACTCTTTTATTTCCGTGCGCTACTTCATGCTAAACAGTATTATGTTGGTCATGGCTTCACATTTGTAGAACTGTAAAATCTCTTCAACATGACTGATAACTTCTGTTGTGAAGCACACATAACTCTTTCGACCTTCCCTCGAAGAGCGTGTTTCAGTAGTACATTTTTTTCTTTACAAAGTGACATCGATCGTCTGTTTCGATCCTATGGCATGTAAGAAAAACGAGAGGAAATTAGAGCTTATTTTTCAACCTAAAGGTGTTTCGCTACACTAGGGAGAGGGCGAATTTTCGTTACATAATTAGAAACAGGCGTAGTTATGGAAAGTTGAAACGTAGCTGTAACAAGCACTGTTCAAACTAAAACGTGTGTATGGTAAACTATCATCAGAAGCAAGACCATCCAAAGCACAACTTCAGTTCAGCGCCACTTGTTACGAATATTGAATTATTGTTCGACTGCATTTATTTCATTTCCCATCGCGGACGTGAACATACCTTCTTGCCTTGCTCAAGCTGAGTAATAAAGGAAATGAACGTGCTTCACATCAATGAGTCCTGCAAAAAAAAAAAAACTTGTTTAAATTCTTGCCTAGTTGCTTTCACGTAAGACCAGCCTAAACTTCGGAGTGTTGTTATCGACGTCGCGCGCGGAATTCAAACCCCAACTCGCTGAGCACTATATCCAAGGCAGAGGGGATACGTGCGCCTTGAGAAATGCGTCAAGCCCATTTATCAGGATGTCCCGACGTCCGAATATGCTTGGGCTGAGTTGGAGTTCAGTGGTCAGGCGTGCCAACACTACGCGCTGAGCGACAAAAAAAAAGAAGAGAAAAGAAAGCGACTAAGCATGGCCACGCAAAAACACGTTCGTGTGGTTCGCGCAAGAGCAGCAGCACCGTATGTGCCGTACGAGCGAGGGCCATTTTTCATAAAGGAGAAAAACTGTTACGGCCGGGCGGCGGTGGGATTGGAATCTGGAAAGTCAGCGCGCGCAGGACTGCGTACGAATGAAATTGAAAAGCTTAAACAAAAAAAGACTATGCAGTGTGCGTGCGTGCTCACGTCGAGAAGGTTCCGTACAGGAATCCCGGACTTCCGCTGGGCGCTAACGCACCTTTTTATTTCCTTTTCTTTCGCGCCCTCATTCGTCGGCGTCAACATGCGACCAGCAAAACTCATTCGGACAAGAGGAGAACCGTGGCTGCTCTCCGGCTGCGAAACAAATGAACTCAGGCTGCGCACAATTTTTCAACTCAATCTCGGCGCGCGCCACTCGACAGGCGTGCACAGGCACCGAATAAGAGCAGAGTGGCTACGCGAAGGGGCTGAAAGGGGGAAGGGCTGCCTGCAAAGGGACGAAAGGGTTGGCAGAGGGCATCGCGCCATCTGTTTGACACAGCGGAAAAAACGGGAGAAACACAGATTTTTCCGGAGCCGCCAGCATAAGAAGACCGAGAGGGGAGAAGCCAGAGTTGGACAGTTCACTTATTCGCGCCATGAGCCACGCGTGTGTCGCGTGCGCGTCACTCTCGGCACAGCACAGCAGCGAAAACAACGACTGAAGCATTTGTCAGCCTTCGCTGACGGCACGTGGAGCCAGCGAATGCTTCTGGACTGAACTTTAGTGCGGTGATTTTTTTCTTTCGTGTCTTCTTTGTTACCTGCATGACGAGCAAAAAAAATTGAATGTGTTTTACTCACAGAGGACCGAGTTGGGTAAAGTGTGGGACTTGTATATATTGGCCGCCTCTGTTTAAAAGTGCACTTTGCAGTTTTCATATTGATCGCTTTTGTCGCAAAAAAACGGCTTTCGTGCGCTCTCGTAAGGACCTGCGACAGAGGAAAAACCACGACGGTCATGCTCACTCACTGGAGAGTCTTTTCTAAGATCCCGGAAACGAACATATTCGTTAGAGTGATCCATGGGCGGGGCTAACCACAGAAACAAGCGTTCGCTTCCGCAAAATCGGCGAGTAACGAAACCTTTGAAATACAGCGCGTATCAGTTGTAACACTGAAACCTCTGAGTTCCAAACCTTCTAAGGCTCAATATTTTTCGTCATTTTTTTTTTCATCGAACACGCGAGGACAGTCTTATCAAGCACCATATCATATGTTGATGTGCTTTATTTGAACAATGACTAATTTCGTGTTGCTTTGTGTTTCATATAGGATCGTTATGACTACTAAGCATAAGGCACGAATAGAGTATGGAAGGCACGCTGTCCTACTCACTGTATTACTTCTGTTCCGGAATAATTCATCAACAGCGAGCGTAAGGCTTTCTGAAATTGGACACAAAAGCATGCCTAATGGCGCATTGCTGCTATCAGTAAGCTTGAAATTCATCTAACACACTCTATTTTATATATTACTACTGAAAACCTACGTATGACTTTTTTCATTATTGCTATGGATGCCAATGAAGTGTTTCGATTTGCTTGTGTTGAAACTCCCCCGCTTATCTTGTCAGTGGGCTTACGATACGTATTCCTTTTTTCTTCGCTTAACGTAATGCTGTCTGCGTGTCTCCACTTCAAAATTCTCAAGAAAAGGAAGAAATCCCAGCGCAGAGAAAGAGCACGATGAACGAAATCTTCCTGAAGCGAACGTGAAAGCGTTTCGCTCAAGTAAAGTGTTCTTCTAAAGCCCCGGGTCAAAATATGCAAATGCAAGTGAAGCATTCAGATTTTATGAAGGAAGGTCAGATAGAAGCGAAGCCAAGTGTTCATCTCTGAAAGTAGAAATTCCACATATTGAAAAATGCAAGCGTAGGCAGGAAACTCTCAACATTTTTCACGTATGATAGGAGGAATTCGCTTTTGTAATGTTCTATATTGTAAAATGCTGTAAGCTGAAAAGCGTTTGAGTGATGTCCATGAAGATGTTTACGAGGCCGCGAGCATCCGAACTCCTCCAGTATTCGGGTTGAAATTTTGTAGTAGCAGCAGCTGCGCAGTAAAGCTAAGTTTTGTGTGCCTAAATAGTATTGGTGTGCATTTCGTGTTTCAAATATACGAATCGAATATGCGGTTCAAATATAGTTTGTAATTCTCTTCAAGCGAACTGTATTTTTGACGGCAGTGCTGGCGAATATGTGATACGCTGAACATCAGTGCCAGGTGTTATCTGCTATGATGCCAAACTAGCTCATCATCATCATCATCATCATCATCATCATCATCATCAGCATCATCATCATCATCATCATCATCATCATCATCAACAACAACAACAACGACAGCATGAGCACACCCACTGCAGGGCAAAGGCCGCTCCCATGTCTCTCCAATTAACCCTGTTCTTTGTCAGCTGTACCCACCCTATGCGCGCTAACTTCTTAATCTCATCCGCCCCCTGACCTTCTGCCGCCCCCTGCTATGCTTGCCTTCTCTTGGAATCCACTCCGTTACCGTTAAGGACTCGCGGTTATCTTCCCTTCTCATCACGTGCCCTGCCCAAGCCCATTTCTTCTTCTTGATTTCGGCTAGGATGTCTTTAACCCGCGTTTGTTCCCTACCCCGGTCTGCACTCTTCCGGTCTCTTGACGTTTCACCTATCATTTTTCTTTACATGGCTCGCTGCGTACAACAGCTGTATCTTACCGGTACTCACCTACGAGGCAGAAAGGTGGAGGCTAACGGAAAGGGCTCAGCCCAAGTTAAGGACCAACTAGTTCACCAACACGCCACCAGTCGTTGTGGCGTGTACACTCCTCTTGTCCATTGTCTTTTGTGACTGTTTTTTTTCTTCAAGTTACTATGAACCAACTGGCCCGCATTTCAACCCTTCTAGCTCACTCAGGTGATAATCTAGGACTTCTCATCGAGAGAGTCGAAAGGCATCAGGAAACATTTATTGGTTTTGGGTGCATTATTCTTTATGTGATCTGCATTTGAATATCCTTACATCCTTTGTCGTTCACCTCTTTATCCTCTGATCATCGTTACCCTAGTGCAAGGTAACCAACAGGGCATGCTATTCCTTCCTCTCTTCTTTCTCACTATCTCTTTCTCTGTCTGTCTCTCTGTCCCTGGAAAAGTTGGTGCAGAGGCTTGTCGAATTCGGTATAGCAGCACGTGCGGTTACGAAATCTAAAATCTTACTGAAGACAAAGCTCCCGTAAGAGTCGCGGTATACGGCTTTCACTACTACCACACTAAGACTTAGAGCAGCGCGTCTAACTGATTTGTTGGCGCTTCTCGCGAGAACTAATTGTACGCTCTTCAGAAAATTTTCTTCCAAATATAGAAATCAAGCGCGGACTTTTGCGTTGAGCATCTATCACGAATTCTTTACTCACAACTTCTGATGGCGTTTTCATGCACTGGCTGTTCAAGTCTGTGCTCCAGACTGTGGTATTTTAAGATCTTTTGACAAACATACATTAAAGGAGAAAGTTGTTTTTGCAGGATCTGGACAACAATGGGCTGTCACCAGCAAAACAAGAAACTATGGAACTCAAGCACTACACTTTGTTCTACCAAACATTTCAAACAAACCTAGCATACGCAACACGAATATACACACTTTACGCCTAAATGGATCGAAATGTTTTTGTAGAGGAAAATAAATGGAAGCCCAACTCTACAAACCTTCCTTCTCGTTACTGCAAAATGAAAGAATACTTTTGTCTCATTTCGTTACAATTTCTGCAACGCGCACTTTGATTTTATATCTCACCTCGTGTTCGTGCTTAGCAGTCCCGTACGTGGTTGTGTGCTGCATCCATGTCTATGTGTGGGGCCTCAGACATTCTCAAGTTGCTGCTTTTCATCAAAGGTTCTTTCTTTGTATCGGAATGTGAATAAAGATTTATGCTCTATAGCACAGTCTCCCACACTTTGCCACAGGAGCTACGAAGTTCGCATCGGCACTGTTGCTCAACGCACCATTTACGGAAGCTTTACTATTTTTATTTCATTTTTAGTACATACTGGAGCACCTACAAGGGCTATCGCAGGAGTGGACATATACATTATAAAACTACAGACATGGTAGCAAAAAATTTAAACATCAAAGTTGAATACTTAGGGAAAATAGCACGAACTTGGAGCATGGGTAAAGTAAATAAAGAGATTACAAATCAGTTATGGCCTGTATAAATTTATCTATAGGGAGGGAACGCACCGGTCTGGGCAATATATTCCGGTGTTCGATGGTGCGCGGAAAGAAACTGCATTTAAACACATTAGTGCGAGCAAAGTAAGGAGAAAAATTAAGATAATAACTTCTGGTCGACGATGGTATGGCACTCGTGATGTACCTGTCACTTGAGAGTCGATAGTGCGAGTTATCGACACAGTGCTGAAACTTTAACGATTCTATTTGCCGGCGAGTAGCAAGGGTAGTGATTTTTAATGATTTCAGGGTAGAAGAGGGTGAAAAAATCACTACGAAATTTGTTACCTATGAAGCGAACTGATTTTCTTTGTATGGCCTCAATTTTCTTAATTTCTGTTACCATATAAGTATTCCATTCGAGTCAAGCATAGTCGAGAATTGGACGTATTAGGGATTAAACATTAGTAACCTGGTTTTTTCGGAGCCCGAGCTAATGATCGTCTAAGATACCCTTATTTTTTGGGGGTTCTATTACTGATGAAGTCAATATGTTTGGACCATGATAAGTTGAAAGTAAAAATAATTCCTAGATACTTGTATTCGGGCACCCTTTGAAGGGGTATATTATGAAAATAGTAATCAAAAACCGTCGAAAAGGAACTAGTGATGAATGTCATGACAACAGTGACAACTTTCACACCACTTATGGAAGCTAGAATATGATTCATTAATGCGAGAATGATCATCTGAATAGTGAATGATGTTATATAAAACGCAGTCATCATCGTACATGCGAATGTTCGAGGTGATGTTACAAGGGAGGCCATTAATATATAACAGGCACAGTAAATGTCCTAAGACAGAGCCTTGTGGCACACCAGATGTTACGGGGGCGACTAAAGACTGGGCTGAACTGCAGTTAACAAACTGCAAGCTCTCAGAGAAGAAATTTGTGATCCAGGTCACGAAGGTTGAATTCTTCAATATAAGATTTACTTTGAACATTAGCTTAGAATGAATAACAGTGTAAAATGCTTTTGGAAAATCAATGAAAAGGGCGTAAATTTTACAACCACAGTCCAGATTATGAGCAATGTCATGCATGAATTCTGTTAATTGGGTAGATGTGCTAAAACCTCGCCTGAAGCCATGCTAAACTATAAATAAAATGTCATTCGATTCAATAAATTGTACGATGTGTGTATGGATGATATGCTCAAGTATTTTACAAAATGGCGACGTAAGCGAGATAGGCCTGTAGTTTTCAAGATGTTGATTATTGCCTGACTTAAATAACGGCAGAATTTTTGCCAAAATCCAGGACTTAGGGACACTACCAGAACTAAGAGATATAATAAAAAGAACATGTAGATAACGAGATGTTCATAATGAGTATCTAACGAGGAATGCATTGGGGATTCCACTAGGCCCGCTTGATTTATTCACATATAAATTCATGGTATTAATCAGAACACCCTCCAGGAAAACTGTTACATCATCAATTGAAGATGATTCGGCATAGAGGAATGATGGAGTGACTAAATTGTCAAGTTCGAAAGACAGACTGAAAGAATGAGTTAAAGGCGTCTGAAAGGTCTTGGGATTCTCAATTAATTGATTGTTAACGATAAATGAATTCGATAGAGTATCCTTAGGAAGGGTCATAGACCGAAATTTTTTGGGGTTGCTGATCAGTAAATTTTGCAATTGAACACGAAAATAAAAATTTTAGCAGAATTTGTCAGAACACGGAGCTCTTCTTTCGCTTTGTTAAACTGGGCGATGCTTTCAGGTTTAGAACATGATCTCAATGACCTTAACCTTTTTATCTGACGTGACAGATGCAAAATATCCCGGCTAATCCAGGGAGCGTTTAAGTTTTTATTTTTAGTTTAACAGAGACAAAACGGTTAATGCAGGTTTTAACAGTACTCTTAAAAAAAGCAACTAAAGTGTCAACGCCACTTGTTTTACTAAGCACTGAAAATTCATCGAAACGATCAGCAAGACCGTTAGTGATCGAAACATGATCGGCACCATTGAAATCTGGAAAGGACGTGAAGGCATATCGCCAGTTATGAATGGGAAAATTAATCGAAACTAGGACTGCTTTATGATCCGAGATACCGTCTAATATTTCACATTTGCATTTGTAACCTTTCGCTGCGAGATTGGAACATGGGAAAACTAGGTCTAGCTATGCGTCATTTCGAGTTGCACCATGGACAATTTGTGAAAGACCAAAGGTTGTAGAAATATTCAAAAGTTCAGTACAAATAGAATTGTCTTTACCAGTAGCACCTAGGGATGGCCAATGAATGCCAGGGGCATTAAAAACGCCCATACACACGAAGCTGGATGCAGCAAAATTATTTTCAAACATGAACTGATACCGATTAAGCAAGTTGTCGATATGAGAGGAAGGTCGGCGATAGAAGCTACAGATAACGATGGAGCACTTTGGGAAAATTATTCTGCACCAAACAGATTCCGTATCCGAGGGACTAGGCAAAAGACTAACCTTAAGGTCTGATCGGACAAGCAGAGCAACGCCCCCTCCTCTTCCCGCTTGCCTATCTGCACGAAATGCAGTATGGGGAACTTGCGCTGAAGTCTGCGGTGCCGATTCCAGCGCCATAACACACTGCATAGCGAGAAGAGCAGGCAGTTTTGGGTAGTATACTCTTAGTACTTTTCCGCGCCACCTTCAGGCGCTTATTGGCGTGAACCTCTGCGCTCTGTGGAAGGCACACGTGCCGTGCGTCAGTTACCTGGGCTACGCCGAGAGAAGCTAGGCAATGAATGCTGTCATCGAAACGTGGGTATCTAACCGCGCAGAATGTGTTCTCGCGTTGGCAGCGGCCCACGCGGCTGACAAAAGCAGTTTTTAGTCACCGAATGGAACATTTGCAGCGCCTCCTTGGGAGCGCAGGTTCCTCATAACCAGACGGAGTGAATTCACAGTCGTAGACTCCATCATGCAGCCCAGTTTTAGTCGTGCCAACAATAAGAGGTGAATAGACAGAAGTGAACGAGAGTAGACTTACAGATTTATTGATGACGCTTACTACATTATTCTTCTATAGGGTCAGGCTTTGCACGGAGTTACAAGCAAGTCATTCAGAAGGCATAGCGGGCGGAAAAGACTGCGATGAAGTTGACGGACCAGCTTTTGGCGAGGCCGATGGCGACACGTCTTGTACACAAGGATTATCCGGATTATTTGGGGTACCAGAAAGCCTAACCAAGGAATTTGAAGCGTGATCCCAATCGTACCAAACGTTATCAATAAACAACGTTCTCCAATAACCATATGTTAACTACAATGCGAGGACTTTAATAACGTGCAGCGGCGGGGAAAATCTCGAATTGGTCAAATTTCCTTTTCCCAGTCCCAGTCCTGATGACTCTAGCCAAGCCGCAATGTGTCTTCACCAAACCCTCTTAGCCTCTACCACTTCCTCTTTCAGAAATCAAAGAATAAGGTCCCGCCTTCTAGCGCTGCTGCTGGTGGTGGTGGTTGACTAGTCTTACAGTGGTCTGTCGGCAGTTGCTCCGCCTGAGTCGCCGATTTACATGATTACGTCTCTACCACTGTTCTATGGAGTTACTTTCCAGAAATCTAGTCCTGCGGTTCTTTCTGCTAAGGGCGGCTTGGTTCCGGGTAAGAAACTATTCTCAATGGCACATGGAAGCAACGCAGGAAAGGACATTACGTCGACACTGGGCATGTGAGTCACCATTTTGAACACCAATTTAAAATTTAGGACAGCATGGCCAAATTGAATAAATGTCACAGCGAGTTGCTAGAGAAACCGTGACAAGTGGTTTTAGGAGTCTCCATGATGTCACTGCTATCAGCCTCTCTATCAAAGAGCCCACAATAGCGCTGCTAATAAGAATGTTTCGCAGCAAAAGCTATCATTTGTGGAGCAGGATACAGGGGCGGCGAGCTATGGTGCTCGGCTGGCTATCAAACATCCAGTGCAAGCAGAGTGCGTGAATGCAGGCAGAGGCAGGCAGTAAGCTAGATTTCGCTTACCATATGACAGACAATGGCCGCTATGATAAACCGAACTTTGCATTACATGTAAAACTGTAATATTCTGGGCTTCGCTTTAAGCAGGCCGATGTAAGCACACTCTCCCACCCAACGAGCTCATGTGGTATTGGACAAAGCCGAATTTCAAGGGCCAGCAGCAAAATGTTGGGGCTTTCGCGCTGATTCCCGCGACCAAAGCGCAGCCCAGCTGGCATTCGTCGTCGTTATTCACGTCGTGGGACTGCCTAGGTGCTTCATATACCCCTGTAGACGGTTGCTGCTACTGTAGTTGCCGTGTTTTCAAGCATTAAAAAACGTTTCTACATATTTGTGAACACCAATAGTTAGCAGTACCGTCACCTCGCCCCAGAAAAATGCACTGAAGTGCCTCTTTTCGCGCATCTCTGCTGCTGAGCTGCTCACCGGTTTAGTCAGAAAAAGATGGGCTTTCAGATCGAGGGATTATGCCCTTTTCCTTCTCCGGTTTTCTTGTTCTGGAGTCACTCTTCCTCACCTTCCTCGCGCTTACTTTTTTTGCCCCACCGAGAACACAAATCACGCCCGGCAGCGCAGAGGCGCAGCCTGATGAATTTGCCCCAGGGCACGCATTGACGCACGCCGCTAAGACTCGACGCAGCTTTCGACGGCGCACCGACTTTTTTCCCGACTCTTGGCAAAAGTGGTTCGGCGCGTGCGCTGGCTGGTGCGCGAAAAGACGGATTACGGCGTACTGGGGAGCTGACGGGGCTTCGCCGACTTCGAGGCTAAAAACACTTCGCTCGCTACGCAAGCCGTGGGATCCCGAGGGTCCGTCTAGGCGCCTCGTCCAAAGAGAACAGAGTGCGGGCCCGGCGGCGTTCTCTTCGCGTTGCATTAAGGAACAGTCAGCGCACGGACGCGTGGTGCAAACTGCTGTTGGAGGTACTTGTGCGGGGCCGGATTTTGAAATGGGAACATTAGCGCCTTCTTGAGAATAGTTTCCTTCATCCATGTTATGAACGCGTGGCTGGTATTATTTCCTACGTTTACCTCCAGGGCTGCTTCATTTCACCCTTTTCTCCTTATCCGCACATTCTCAATTTCTTTATGAACTACCTAAAACTTGAGCCTGGGGAATGTTGAATATGTAATGGCGCAAGCTATTTCACAAACAACGAGGCGTTTTCAAAACCGTCAAAAATTTGGCGCTGTGTGAACTTAAGGCTTTTTCGGCACTAACCGATACCGCCTCCGCCTGATTTTTAGGGCTCTTGGCGGTTCACCTTCATGTATCACGGCGCATCTGTATTGAAATAATCAGGTTGGTAAGAGATTCAGTGAGAAAGGAATTAAATAATGATGGTATATTTACCTAACATGCCTACCCCGCACCAGCAAAAGCGTGCATGCGCAGCCTTGAAAGAAGCTGTTCTCATAATCCTGCGTCAAAACTTTGCTCTTTATTGGCATTTTGCACTGTTCTACTTGACTGAAAAATTTGAAGAGAGCAGTGCAGCTACCATTGTGGAAGCCGCGACATATTAAAGTGAGAAAACGCACGTCACAGCAGTCAGCGCGAAAAGAATGTCCGCCACCGTGGAACTCGGCGGCTGGGAGTGCGCCTGTTTTGGTATCTATGCTTTATTACCGGCACGTAATGTGCTGGCCAATAAGCAATCCTCCCCTCTTCCCCGCAGTCTATATAAGCTGCACTTGTGCTCAATTTTAATTCCAGCCGGACAAGCCGGTTTCGCTAAATGCACCCCTCTCCCATTGCCCTTTCTTAATCTTTCCCATTCGCTAGTCATTCTGCCTAATCTGCACGCACCATGAGAGGGAAGCACCAACACTTTTCGACGACTACCACATTTTTGTTGCGGTCGCTGTTGTTGGGTTCTGATGGAGTAGGACATACCCGCTACCATTGGAAATCAGCGAACAAATTTTCAGCCTCGTTTTCTACAAAAGATGCTGAATCATAAATAAGTGATCGCCAGCTACGCCACCAGCTCGAGCTATGACGTAAGCCACTGGTCCCCGTATGTCGCTCCACAGCGCGGACAGGAAAGTAACAGAGGCGTTCAGATGGCTTGTTTTTCAAGGAGGGCGATGTGGATGACACTGAAATTTAGTGGGCGGTGCTGTGGAAACGGCCACTGCAGTACCTTGGCTTGTCGTGCCTTCACATTCGCCTTGTTTGCAGCGTCCCACTTAGTGAGCGGCGCCTTGCGGCAACCATAGGTCCTCTCGTGCGTATGCAAGGTTGTCGAGAATACATGACCCGAAAGGGCTGTGCCTTCTCCAACACTAGTTTTTGTCTCTTCCCTTCGAAACAAACACTCGCCTTTGTCAAATTCCTGCGTTCCAAAGTTCCAGCAGTGAAAGCGGTAAGCTGTTTCGCCACCACCCATCTCATGTAGCAGTGCAGTTCACGAAGCAGAACAATGACAACTAATGATTTCAACCCCGTTGTCTCTAAGGATTCGCGCTTCGTAACGCCTTTGATGCAGGTTTGCAGGAAGACAGTGTCGCACGAAAAGGAAGAGAGAAGTTATTGCATCTCTTCTGTGCTGATAAATCCAAGTGCTGATAAAGAGGTGGGTTTTCAGCAGCATTAGCACTCTATTGGCCGCACAGTCCTGGATAGCAGCATTTTCCCCAAGACCGGTTAGACTGGCAATGAGGCCCTACAGTAGCTGATAATATTACTCCACCACCGCACAAGGAGCAAACAGTTCTTGAAAATGCTTGATAAGGCAGTCTAAAAATTTCTGTACTTGGAATTTTGTATAGTAGCGCCGAAGTGGTTGGTCGTATTTTTTTTTTCATCTGTGTAGCGCAACTTCTTACCGATACCGCTAGACTCCGCAAATTGAAAAGAATAATGAAGCGTTCTTTTTTTTTAATTTGTAGCAGAACGTGCAACTCAATTTTCGCAGAAAAAAGCAGGTTCCTTTTGGCCTAAATGGTTTCAAACTTTTCTTTCTGCGGAAGCTGTAGAGACTCGGTGGCTAGCTATCTCTGTCCAGTGTGGTTTTGCCCCTTTTGGAGACCCCGCCGCAGCCTTCGCTACAAAGTAGGATGTTCCTGACCAGACACGAATATATTCGGTGGCAATATTTTTTTCTCCATGCAGTGAAAGTTACAGGGGGTGGAGAGTGTAACTGTGTCACTCCGCCAACAGTTCGGCCGCAGGACGACCTTTTAGCACGTTGCTCGTTGCGGAGTTGCTTCGCTCTCTCGATGGTGTACATGGCGCCATCTACGGAAGCTACGTGCAACCGGACGTAGGCAAAAAAATTGTTGCGATTAAAAAAGTTTTGCATTCATTGTGCAACTTGAAAACATGCAGTTATGTTAGAAACATTGCTTAAAGTAACAAGTGTTACCATCATTATCTTTTAAGAGCACACTCAGCTGCAACCGAGGGCTTTATTCTGCAGCGTAGAACGAAATAGCGTGCTTCGGCTCTCTAGTTTTGTCGAGATTATTAAGAAAGCTTGTCATAGAGTATAGTTCGCGCTTACATTTTTATTGGCGTGCTCCGGCAATTTCATCCGCTGAAGGTAAGGAGTCTGTCAGCATTGATTTCCTCGTGCTTCTCTGCATTCATTTCCTTGCATATAATGTGTGCAATATTTGCGAGCGAATAGCTGCTAAAGAAATAAAAAAACACATGAATGCGTAAAAAACTCCTATTTAGCAAAGTATATTTTTCTAATGTGAAGACTGCAACCTCATTTCACAGATTTCAGCATCGTCGCTAGTTGTCAAATAGTAAATTGTAGCCCTCTATGCTTTATGCTCTCTTTCCGTCACTATTCTATTTCAAGAGCGGTCACCTACGTACAATGACCCCAGCAAGAATTTAATTGACGAGCTTTCTTTAAATTTCGGTGACGCCGTTCGGAACGCCTGCTGTTGACGTCACTTCAGTTGATAACTGAATAACGATAAAGTTTTGGCAGTGAACGAGTAGACACGCAGAGCCCTGAGTTCCGAAGATGACAATTCTTTCGAAGCTATGTAGGAAAATAGGCATAGTTTTACGTAAAAATTGGAAGATGTCAGTGAGACAAGGGCTTCTGTGCGTCCCATTGAAACACAGTGATTTTTGAGCGTTAATGTTTGGCACGAGCTACACGTTCAAGCCGGAGAAAGACTCAATCTGTCGCTCTATTTTCGCTGCCTGCTTTCGTCGACGGGAGTAATACCCTACCGGGCACTATAATCGCAAGCCAATCGGAGAGGTTCTGGGAACTCCACAGATTGGGGATTAAGAGCTCGCGGGGCACACTGCCCGGTCTAATCCTGACAGAGGCAAGAATCCCCACGATCTTGCTGGTGCTGACAGAGCTGACAAGCCTAGTATTAACAGCCCGAGCTATGAATCATTTTGTCTGGCAATAAGCCGACGTCCAAACGCGATTTCCCTGGAGTACACGCGGAGGAAAAGAAGTGCACAAAACATCTAGAACTCTTCATGTAATATTTATTTCGGCGAAGCGTTTCGCAAGCCTCTTTGTTTGGCGCTCACTGCGGACAGAGATCACAGAGCACGTCTACAGCACATCAAGAAAACTACAAACGTTTGCTCTTTATTAGTTGGTGCCAAGGATGTAAGCGCATTTAACTTTTCTTTTAATAGAGAAGGATATTAGCGGACTACCAGCGAAGCGGAACCTAAAGATTTGCCTTTTTCTCTTGGTAATGGAGATCGAGTTATTCGAGAAACCAATAAGATAATTAAAAAGCCGCCATATAAGTTGCCATGGCAAAGTAGCAGTTAAAACGCTTTCCCACATCTCGCCTCATAAATGCACCCAGCCATGTGTACTACTTGTAGTCATGCATCCCACATCGACCACTTGACAAGAGCTGATATTGTGCCATGTTCTCGATATATGCTCTGCATGCGGGAAAACCATACACAAGAAGGCGGAGGAGAGCAGGTTAAAAAGGTATGGGCCGCGAAAATCAGCAACTTGAACTACTGACCGTCAAGGTAAAGAACAGTTAGAATGGTACATGAAGAGTAATGCACACAAGCGTTCAAGCTGAAGGACAGGACAAAGTAGAAAACGAAGCGTCGACGAGGAAACACAGCAGCCGTCACCTCAGAGCCGCCATGCCTCAAGTCGCGACCGAACCCGGAAGCGGACGTACCCGCAGCGTGGCGGTAGTAGTAAGAGTCTGGAGCCAGAATGCAAAGAGTCAAAGCAGTGTGGAAGCGAGGGCCAGAGGCAATGCCTTAGAGCACGTGCCTACGCCTTCGCTGAAAATTTAAAACGCCCCGGGCTGGAAGTCGGGCTGACGGGGGAACAGAGACAGAGTTTGAGAAAAGAGGAAGTCATGAAAATGGAGCAGCCAGGAATACGCGGCTCTTCTTAGCATATGTCCCTGTCTGAACGGAGTGAAAGTAAAACAACCAGACTGAGATAAAACGAAGCGAAGCACCAAGGCTGAGTTCTTCCGTCTTCCACGCTTCCCGCCCGAGGGCCGTACTACGAGAACACGAATCCCACTGTCCGGGAGCGCTGTCTCCTTTGTAGGTTTTCTTGTTTCCCTTCCTGTTCTCGTCGCTTGGGTGTCTTTTCCAATTACTCCGTGAGCAGGGATCCGATTGAAGGACGCTGACGTGTCAGGTGACCGACGAAGGGTCTTAAGCGTTTGGTTCCGCTCTGCCTTCTTTACCGCTTCCCGTTTCCTTGAGCTTCCTGTGCTTCCTTTTAAAGTTTTTCTGTTCACAGCAGAGGAGTTGCGTTTCCTGCAGGCTTGGACTGATGCGATAATATCCTCTTCCTGCGAACTGATTACTTGGCAGATATTTAAGTTGACACGTCCTCAGCAAGCGAACTTTAGTTCCTGCCGCTAAAAAAAAAATCACGTATTTTCAAAACCTCTGCCATTCTGGGTTGTAGTTTACGCTTCAGCCATTGTCATTCGCTATTTAAAACAACTGTAATCGGACTTACGCTTTTCTTTCCTAGTGTGCGCTCGGAAGTGCGAAATATAGGTGCTTAAAGGATAATTTCTCATTTTCAGTTGCTACTTCTTGTGTTATTGTGTTTCTTCTTTTTTTTCTATCGCCGTCCTTTACTCCATATAGTCGCTTGCGCGAGTGTATTTTTTTTGTTTTCATTCTTGCCTGGTGCCCATTCTTTCATTTCTCTTAGTGTACAAATGCTAAGCTATCCGTTTCCTTTTCTTACTTTGCCTCGTACATGACTAGCGAAAGCACACAAAGTATCGTTTTTCATTTAACTGAAATGCTTCCTACAAACACGCTCACCTGCTCGGTGGTTTAGAGGCCACTGTATGTAAATATTAAAATAAAGAAAATAAAACTCTTACCACACCATTTATTCCGGTCGCCACCAGTAACTCAAGTGGTGAATGCAGCCTTAGTGCGCATAAATATAATTCTCAGATTCGTAGCTCAGAAGATTTCGAGCAGACAGCATGAAGACCTTTACCGGAAGCATACTCTCTTCAGTTAGTATGCAAGTACACGAGCATCAGTCAGCCCTGATAAGACAGCTGGAGGCGATGTCACAGTAAGCTCCACGCTAGCCACAGCATATCTCGATTTTTTTTACTCCTATACTTGAAACGTTAAAACATGAACATGAAGGCCAATATCGCAACCAGATGACTGCAGAGGCAGATGGCAAGTAACATCGGGTACCAAGCGTAAAAAAATGGCCGTCAGAAGCGTGTCAAGATAGCTTTCAGGAGATAGCTAGTAAAAAAAAAAGTAGCCGCCGCTGGCACACCATTGTTACCGGAAGCCAACAAATCGTTTGTCCGTTATCCTTCACAATATTCTTGTCGCTTTCAATCCTCGTTTTAGCTCGCCCCGCGAAAAAATAAGTTCACGGGATACACGTGCCATCCCGCTTGCCCCAGGGCGCTCTGTCGCCTCTGCACCAGAGCTAAGATGACAGGCTGCCAACAGCATCATCGTTTGCGCGTCGTGCTTGTTTAGCCCCGGAGATGTATTCCCTAGGGGCTAAGTGGATGGAGTTCGACCGTCCTCTGAAGAAGATGGCTTTTTTTTGCTCTCCGGGTGACATCCGCTTTGCTCCGTATGCTGCCAAGGGGACATATTTCAGTTTCCGGCACCTCCGTGAAACGTTGAAATCAAATTACGTTCTGTCGTAAACAGCTGCATTCACAGCTTCACTTCACCGGTGCTTTTGAGGAAGGAAACTGTGAAAAAAAATCGAAGGTGGCCGCTACGCCTCGAGGTACCAAGAGCTATTAATGTGCGCACACTGACGCCGTACAAAGGAAATGCCAGTGATTATTTTTGCTCCTCTCGCAGCAACGTAACTAAACTTGAATTCTGCGCATGACTTTTCTGAACAATAACGGCTCGTGCTCAGACTGACCAACAGTTTTAGTGCTAAAGCTACATTGGCCATGAACTCGCAGTTTCGCCGTGCTCGCATTCCCACCGTGCTCGCACCGCACCACGTCACCAACCACGTGACTGGTCACGTGACCAACCTCCTGACGAACCACGTGACAACAACTAGCCAGACAACCAGACTAACCTGGACTTGCAATCAAGATTAACTAAGGCTAATCAAGCTATTCTACGTATATGCTACGTATATGCGTTTGCTACGTGCTTTCGCTACGTATATCCTGGCATAGCCCAGCTAAGCCACTGTTCGTTGTATAAGATTGGAGCTTTCACATTTTCGAGCTTGTATTTGGAAAGCAGTCCAACACTGGTAGACATACTACCAAGCTAGAAGGTCATAATAATACGTGTTCAACCTCGTGCGCGACAGAGGGGTTCGATTCTCAATCCGACCTGCACCACGGTATCACAGATGACGTATTCATGAGAATGGTCACTCATTCACTTGCATGAGTCCTCTTACGCAGCAGGGACTTGATTCTCACATTGATCGCATCAACACGTATTGTACAAACTGAAACCATTCTGAACATCCGCGATACTGGTTGTAAACTGAAGTCTTGGAAATTGGCTAATTTTAAAGAAACCTTCCCAACACATTCACTGGTTTGTTTTGAGAGACCGTGGCACCGTCGCACACCATTCTAGAGACGTGGACCGGTGGCAGTTGCCAATGGCGGTCCGTTTTTGAGGAAGCACTGGTACGAAAGTCTATTCCCCTAACGGAGAGCGATGCCATGACGGGGAGACAAAGATTATGACAAGGACGGGTAAGCTGCATACGCTGGGAACGTGTGAAGCCACTGCGCTGTACTTTTATGATCACAAGGGTTCGACCACTGGCACCAGAAAAACAGAGGTAAATGACATTCACATAGCAAAATGCAGTCAAGGCAATCTATGGCTCCACAAAGGACACACCATGATAATATCCGAGGTATTCGATTGAGCGTCGCTGGTGAACAGTACAGTCCATATGCAGCAAGCTTCACCACTTCCATAAAGCATAAACCTATATTCACCATTTAAATTTATGATAAGGCTTCATCTAACTCCTTGTTATGAGCCGAACCTCGTCTCACGTTATAAATCAAGGCTTTGTAATTAAGTCAGCGAGAACTCGACCTGACGATGGTGCCTGTGCTTCAATTAATAATATGAGCTTAGCGTCACTTCGCAGTTTGAGATTATTCTAAACAATTTTAGATCCCCAGGTTGTCACAAAACTCTAAACTATAAATATATATAATACCTTCCTGCAACCGAAGTTGTGTGTACTGCTACTTCCTGCCGACTGACTTAGAGGATATTTCTGTAATAAGCACTTTCAAAGTCCTTACTTCTGAGTTCCCGCGAGCGTGGCAATGCATTAATCTCTAGCCTCGTTTAAGTCAAATTTCTCCTTTCTTTCGTCTTGATATGCAGTTGTATCGAAGAAATATCGAAGAAGATTCAATACTTTCAATATAAATGCTCCATCCGATACTTTAATTTCCGAGCAAACATTCTTGCATGCCCTAAGGCAAGAAGAAACTGAACAACAGCGCGCGTTGCCAGGAACCCGTTTGCGAAACATTTGGAACTTTATCTTGCATTTTCGAGAAATTTGACAGTTATTGCACTCGGCTTCAAAGACGGGCATCTCCGAATAGGCTTTAGTCGGGAGATTTTTTTAGCATTCTGTGCGCGTCGGTTCAAAGTTTCCAATGCAGCGCGAAAATTCGTGGCGTTCGCTAGGCTGGGTGAGCGCGCTAGCAAAGTAGAATTCCATTCGAGTGCATTACAAACATGACTTCTCTGTCGAGACGGGCATACATGAATTCTATTACCCTTCTGGAGCTGCATTCCTTCCTTAAGCTGTGCCTCTATGTCTGCGTTCCGAAAATTCCGACACGCGAATCGAGTGCAAGCAATACAAAGTTAGTCTATGGAGACGCATCTCTGCATCGACTTTCTCTTTCGCTGGTTGTTGTTCGGCGTCGCATAGTTATTTGGCAACTCTTCAGTGTAGCGCCAGCCAATTCCGGTAGTAATATTTTTTTATGGTTCCCCCTATGGACGTCTTTTTCTGTGCAATAAAATACCCAGCCTCCGCGTTTCATGTGTTCAACACAATAAAAATGAAAATTGAAAAGCAATTGTACGTATTGCGAGTTTCGCTAAATAAAGCACAAGTTTACTTTCCCCGATACAAAATAAAAGAAAAACGAAAAGTACTTCAAATAGTGCTCGAACCGCGAGGTGTACTCTTAGCTTGTTTGCTTGTTTTCCAACCTAGCAGTCTGGACAGAGACGAAAGAATCACCTTTCATTGTAATTACTTTAACAAAAAAATTTGATTCAGCTCAGATGCTAGATCTGTTAGGCGTTCTATGTATGCCCTAAGTATGCGATATTGCATTTATGAAACATTATCACCATCAGGACAAGAAAATGGTTAAATTATTTACACTATTTCGAGGGTACAGTTTGCAGAGACTCCAGAAATCGAAAGTGCTTGTACTTTATAGATGCAGTTCAGTGGCGAAGTAAGTCTTCACACCTCAACATTTGTGAGTGTTTAGAGCTCATCGTGATTTCATTAAATTTGGTACGTTAAGTATTACCTCACGTTGCGCACTTGTACATTCTATGTTATGAAATAGTAGTTATAAACACGTAACTACGATTTCAAAGCGGTTTCGATTAACATCAAAAGCCTCAACTCAAAGCTTCAAAGCTTTCAAACTGTAAAATTCAGGACATAAATCAGCCAAGAACATCCTGACAAAATTGTAGACCGAGAATGGTAATTACAAGGATTTTATTGAGATTTTTGCGTTCTTCACTGAGCAGTTTTTAAGATGAGACACTCTACTATTAAAAATCACCGTTTTCGTTGTAAATGTCAGACCACCACGCGCCTTATTTTTTTCACTGTGCAACTAAAGAAAGCAAGCATTTTAGATTTTCAAGAAAAATAACGCCTGTTTTGCTCAATTAGTGCCTTGTCTCCTAACTCCGCTCTTGTCTCCAGAGCCCAGCGGGCCTTCTTTTCAGAGAAGGCCCGCTGCTTCTCTAGTCGAGAGCAGCTATGTCGTCAGAAGGGGAAATATAGGAGATTGTAGAAAGAACTGTCTACAAGATAGAAATCTTGAAATATGTTTTCGCTTTCGCAGCTTTCAAATAGTCAGGCTTGCGCAGAATAGTGTGCTTTCTCTTTACAAAATAACACTTTCTCCCTGTTTGAAATTCGCTGCTTTAAGGTTTTTTGTCCGATGCGTACGTTCTGCGTTGTGACACCAGCGCGTTTGCAATTCTTCAAGAAAGACAACATCGTCGCAAATTTTTCTGTCCATCCGCAAATTTCACTGGTTTGTTGCACACACTGACATCAGCTACAATCTCTTTTGTGAACGGCGGCTTCAAGCACGGCATCACGTGACCAAAAGAAAAAAACAAATGGAGTTGATGATACTGCTTTCGGTTCTTAACGCCGAAGATCCTCTTTCATTTCAACGTACTTAACTCTAACTCCTAAGCAACGCCGGAGAAGGAACACAGATGGAGCACTGCGCTTACTTCTGGCTTCCTTGTGTGATCTTCATAACTGGGCGAGTTGCTGTATATTAAATCAGAGAACGAGTCTGTTTCCTCTCGTAGAAAATGAGAGCGAGTGTTGCCTCGGCGTCCTGTTTTGGTGGTGTAAAAGTTATTCTGCCTAATCATTGTTTCGCCACGAAAACATGTGCTACGGATGAAACACCGCTTGTCTTTCTGCAATTCTTCATTTCCTTTTGCATATAACGAAACTATTGGGCAGTTAAAAGTTAATAGTAAATTCAAGGATTTAACAAGTCCGCAGATTTTCAAATGAAGCAAATATTTTAGTACTTCTGTTCTGCACAGAGCCGTAATTCTGACCGCACTCCAACTCGCAACTTTATTCACGGCATGCATTAAGATTCTCCCGCTCAAAGGACAGAACTGAACTTTAATAATGCCAGAACGTATCAGCCCGCAAAGAGCACGGAAAAAAAAACAGGTGCCGTTCGCTCAAAAAACACCGCCAGGATCACTTTGCCCCAGTTTTCAAGGGTTAAGTGAATCTGGAGAGCGCACCAGTTCCTCATTAAAGACGTCGTTTCCACTCGCCAAAGAAAACACATTACCCTTTATAATGTACTCTGTTGCATGTTTAGTTTCCACTTATTTGCCAAGCGCACAGTGCAGAACACTTCTTGTTGCGTGTCCCAGTTTTATATCTTCTCTCAGGACTGTTGAAGCGGAGTAGCCTAGCCTCAGAGGCGCTAAATAATCACCTGCGCTGAAAAAGACAGCGTGCTTTTAGCCGTTCAGTCCTCGTTCCGATACACCAAACTGACTTTCTTATATTAACGCAAATGGGTTATGCATACGCCCTGCCTGAAAGTGTTTGTCTCTATAAGGAGCGCTTTGAGACTGACAAAGTCCATCACTCAGCTTTCGCCGCACAGCAGTTAAGCTTAGGCGGAAGTAACATCTGCTTTCTGCGAAGCTCGGACGCAGCTTTGCAGGTTCCAACAAAATTTGCTAACCGTTCAGGTGTATGTAACGTCCACATTCTTAAAGGGGAAGAAATTGCATTTTTCGTCAAGCTATGGAGCGGGCAATCAGGGTCAGCAGAAAAGGCGAACTTTGTTAAAGAACAATCGGGCAATGTGGTGCTCGGCGTGATGAAGGCAAAGAGCGCCAGAGGCTATAAAGGTATTCCTCTTCTTTTCAAGGTAAGCCTCGCGGCCGCGAACAGTCATGCTGTTGCTTGACCGTACGCAGTAGCACAAGTCAAATGTTGCTCCATTACGGCCCTCTATTGAAAGTACCACAAATTAACATTACTACTCGTATGACTACGTGCGGGCATTGGCATCCTTGCAACACTTGACGTAATAGCATTTTTCTCCTTAGGTAAACAGAAGCGCAACATATCGCGGCAGAAGTGGTGCTCTGGTAGTCACGACAGAGACAAAGCAGTTATTCACTGCTCATTGATTTTGAGAGTCTTAATGGGTGGAGTTCCTAGTCAAGGACTCTTCCAGAAGCTTGCGCCCCTTCTACCAGCGAAAGGTGATCTGCAGGTTTCAAGCTGGACAGCGCTGCCTGCCCACCGCTCTGCCCTGGAATTGTGTACGACAGAGACTGCTGGTTTGTGTTGGCATCACCATGCGGTGTGATAGAGCCTCTAAGCACCATGGGCATGAGGGCCTACTTTATTTATGATAAATAAGCATCGATATGCGTTTGTTTGGAGCTGTCTCCTGTTGAAAGACTGCTTTTTGACTATTTAGTTGTGGAGTGAGGGATAGATCCTCATCGGTTCTCTAAAGGGGTCCAGTATATCGTCGTACATCCGAATAACTAGCTCAAGTGCCAGCGCATCAACCGTTACTCGGTAAGTTTGTCCTCGAGCAATGGCAACCGCTGCGTGGTTCCCTGCCAGGCCAGCGTGTCCCGGTGCCCGCAAGACGGAATGTTTTCTTTATTTTGAGCTGCCTTGGCTTAAAATGGAGAGAGTTTTCTTGCCCATTCTGCCTTTCAGGAAGCTGCTACTCGCTGTCTGCGGGTTTGAGATAATTTACGGAGGATCCTCCTCTTGTGTTACCTTCGGCTACTCCGAGAGCAATTGCAGTCTCCTCTCATTCACTAAATGTATATTCCCTTAATATGACGCTGGCTAGCTTGTTGAAAGCGTAGTCGATTGACGCTGCCGCATTCTTTTTTTGCCAGTGATGTGCTTTTCGACCGCCTCAGCCGTTGCTTCCCTCTTCTCTCGGTACAGTTATGGGTGCATGTGCTTAGGGATCGGTAGGACTGTGTAGGTCGATCTCATGTCGTCTGGTGCATGCTCCGTCTCTTGGAGCTTGTTGTGGCTGTCGGCATAGTCTGGTCGTCTGAGAAAGTCTTTGCCCGTGGTCGTATGTGGAGGTCGTTTTTTATGACTAATGAAAAGTGCTTCCTGATGCTGTAATTATGTGTCGGAGACCACGAGGTCCATTAATTTACGAGTAGACATTCTCAGACGCAGACCTAGCGCCGTCGTAGATGCCTTCTGCAGCATAGCCTCTGCTCCCTCGACTTCTTGTGATGTAAGCATTTGGTAGTGTAGGCAGTACGTGGCTCTACTGACTTCTAGAGCTCTTATAAGCCCGACCATCTCCTCTTTCTTGAAGCTTAGTCTTCTGTTGGCTACTGGGGTGATCATCCGAGTCACTTGGGGTGTAAGAACGAAAGAGGAGTGGTTCCACTCTGTGTTTAGATTGTAGCCACGTGCCCAGGATCCTTAGTAATGCTACTTCAGGAATCACTTGTCCGACAAGGTGAATGTTGAGTCCGAGGTTCGCCTTGTCGTGTCTTCGCGAGTGGATGCGTAGCACATTGGACTTCTCTGGAGAGCTGGAAAGACTAAGTTCTCTGGCGCACTGTCTAATGCAGGTCATGACTCCTTGGAGTTGGTTCGCTTTTCCCCCAAGGGATTCCTCGTTGGATCACACCGTGATACCGCCGCGTACTTGGCATGGCTGATGCCTTCGATGTGATCAATTTGTTCTGGGAGCCCTGATAACTCTATGTTGAAAAGGAGAAGGCAGATCACTGAGCATGGCGGGGTGCCTTATTGGACATTGCTCGCTTTTCCGTCCGACAAATACTGACTTAGTATGTATCCTCGTAATCATAACTCATTCGTTTGCAGAAAAGACAAAACTTGCACAGGTGATGAGACGCGTCACTCTGTGCTTGGTGTATATAAAAAAATAGAGCTCGCTCTGTACCCGACAAGCGAAAGAGATAGAAGGAGGGAAAGGAAATAAAGAGGGCAGTTTACGTGCGAACCGCGAGGTTTCGTACAGCGAATCTTTCCGCGGATGATCATCACAAAGGTGGGCGCTTTTAATGAAGCCTGAATGGACAGCGTTTACAGCGAACTTTTCCTGTCGCCACCAGACGTAATAATTTCTCTTCTTTCATTTAATGCTGTTCTCTTTAACGCTTACCTTTTCTCTGAAAGCTAGAGTACATTTTACCTAAAAAGTATCGCTCACGTTGATTCCGACAATACGTTATCCGATCAACTCCTATCTTCTCATTAGAAGATGCTTAACTCTTGGAGAAAAGCACACTTGAGACGTAGAATTGTGTGATCGCTAAGCTACGGTAGTCGTCGTACAAAGCTGTGCATCTTAACTTAACAAACTCTTCGGTCACATAATTGTCAGTAGAGCAAGCTACGAGTGAATAAATACAAACAAGACTGGATTCAAGCTCCGAAGGCCCACACCACACGTTCGCTTACCGCTGCACGTCCGCTTTTACGGCGTCAACCTGACGTCCGTAATGTCCCTCCGAACGACTAATTTGGGACCCCAGGTGCTCTGAGGGGTCCGAACCGACCGGTCCCACCGGGCTGCCCCAAAGGCTTCTTTGCTCCGCCAGCAGGAGGAGTGCGCGCAGTGCCGAGCGAACTGCGTGAAGCGCGTAGCCCCCCTTACCAGGCGTGCCCCGCAGCCACGTGACCAGCGCTGCTGTAAAGCCCAGCCGCCGCCGCGGCGTCGTTCGATACGGCGCGGATCGTTAAAATGGCATTAATTTCCTATTAGGAGATGCGTGGGCGACGCACGCGAAAACGCTTCGCCCGATGCTTCTATGCGGACGCCGTCCCTGATGGCTTCGGAGCGGCATCGGAGAGGCCCGGCGTAACCGTTCCTCGATATAGCCTCCAAACCCCTCTCCCCACAGTCCTTATACGAACACACACATATCTGATGCCGCACGCGCACTGGTAGCCGCGCAGGCTCGTTTACGGAGCACGTGAAGAGGAAAAAAGGAAGCTTACGTGTATTCTTGCCTTGCGCGGTTCGCCAGACGCTCCCAATTTTTCCCGGCTTTTTTGCGTAAACGTGACACACTCAGGAACGTGGAGCACGTTGTACGCTTTCGCAGTGAAAGCCTCGCGTCCACCATAATCGCTGATCATCTGCTTCCGATTCTCTCCTAATAATCCTCGCGGGAGTTTTCCGTCTCGTACTCCGTGTTCCTTGTATGTTATGGTTCCCTTGGCTGGGTAGGTAGCGAGTGCTGTCCCGGATCCGCCCAGTGTGGGACCGCCACTTGCATTCGTGATTGTTCTGTAGGCCCTCACTGTATTACAGCACATCTACGCTACGCTGAATTGTGAGGAACTCCTACACACTTCGTTACTGCGAATTACTGTTACTAGTATGCCCTTTTAGGGCTGCTCTTCTGTTTATACCGCACGATATGGGGCTAGTCTTTTAGTGTCAGTTGCCACGTTGCGTTGAGTGCGTAAGATTTGTATGAGGGTGAATCGCAACGTAAAACAGAAGAGTAAAAGCACACTTTGCTACTTTCACATTGTCAGCTGCTCAATCTTACAGACACTATCAGCCAAATATTGGCTGCAATCATTGAGGCCGATTCGCTGCTGAAGGCCCTGGCAAGCAACGTTACCTAACACACTTTGTTTCTTCTAACGTGCCTGCGTGCTACCTGTTTAATGACCTAAATGGCGCGCCCACTTTTACATATGAATATAGGGCATTATCGTTGCGCGAATCATTTGCGTTTTCTTCTTGTCCTGTTTCATGCAGTCATCTCTTCTGTTGCATTAGGTTGGGAAGGCCAAGAAAAAGACCCACACCATAACTGTTTTGCAAACGCTTCTCAGCTGATAACTCTTTTCTGTGCAAATAAAAAAAGACAGTCTCTAAAAATACCTTTTACATTTCCTAAAAAAAAGGTATCAACAGGCTTTGCCATATTACCAGCATGTCGCCTGCTATTGAGAGATGAAAAAGTAAATTTCACATACGATCGACGCGATTCATACGACCGACTATGCGTCAGTATAAGTGTTTCCCCCGTGACGTTGGCGCGTCGCGTGATCCAGTCCATCAATCACAGTGTGTCATGCAGTAGCCCATCGCCACTCTCCCCAAACATTGACTCTAACGACCGCGATTTCCCACTCGTCACTCGCCGCATCCCACCAACTCACCTTACTTCCCCTTTCTCCTGCCTTCTCCCCCTCCCCTCATCTTCCTTTTCCTATCACTCTCGCCAGACATTTCCGTCTTTCGGCTCTGGCTTTTCTCCTCCGAGGCTTTACACGCCGCCACCAACGCCGGATTCTCTTTGGGCTAACGAGGTTCTAACGCTAACGCATTAGCATTCAAAATCGAGAAGACAACGCTTTTCACCTCCGTGCGTACAGCCTGCTTGAGTTTTGTTCTTTTGCTGATTAGCTTTGGGGTCTCACATCCATGTTTCTGTTCCCCAACGTGGTGCTCCCCTTCGTCTTGCACGGGCTAACGTTCGGCTTTTCTTTCCGTCACTTTACACACATCTTCCTGCATGACGTCTAAGTATGATCGGGGTAAGGCGTTATTATTTATTTATTTATTTATTTATTTATTTATTTATTTATTTATTTATTTATTTATTTATTACACACTGTTGCACTCACTAAGAGGCCGTAAATGAATCGGTTTCACACAAAAAAATTAGCAGTGGCTTGGATGAGCTATGCCAGGATATACGTAGGAAGAGCTGCAGTTTCCCCTTGGTCTAATCGCGTGGTCAGTAATACGAGGAGCCTTTCAATCCTCCCGTTCAGTTGTTGTTAATGATAATATTGTTGCCATTGCTTCATCTTGATTTTCTTGCGAAGGAACCATGCGGGCTGCTATGTGCCGCTTGTTACACTCCACCTCTTGGCGTCTCCGCTTGGCAAGACGTTCTCTTTGCTGAGGCCTCTCCGCCGCTCGTTTAGCCTTCTGCTGTACATTCTTTCTCTGCAGAGCGGCCAAGTTCCAGACGACGACTTCTGGGTCCGAAGAATTGGTCTTCTCCTGACGACACCGCCACATAGCGGCGGCTGGAGTCTCCTTTTCGTCAGCCATACGAAGCGATTGTGACACCGAGTCGTATCACCTCAGCTTTTATAGACACAGCCGCACATACGCAGTTTATCCACATGACCCCACACGCGGCATCGGCGGCGGCCGAGCTCTGACGTCATGCGTCGCGCACCTGCTGCCAGTCTCCAGTTGCCGCGCATGCGCATTCACGCACGGCGCCCGCGGGCGTAGTCGGGCTGGCGCGGCTCCTCGCGCGGCGGCGGACTCTGACGTCATGCGCCGCGAACTTGCTGCTCCTCTCTGGTTCTGCACATGCGCACTATTGGCCTCCCAGGCTCAGGGCAAAATGCTCGACTGGGTAGCGTAGTGTAGCTCTCGCTACAAAATTGAAACAGGAGAGAAACAGCACGGTTATTCGCGCATAGTTAGGTTCTCGTCAATAATTTTCGTCAATATTTGTATATTGTCAAGAGCGAAAAAAATGTTTCAAAAGATGTCTGGTTTACAATTTCAGAAGGCAACAAATCCCACTCTCAGATTACATGCGGGAAAAAAGATTTCAATGTAGCACCACGGGTTCTGTATTCGTTTAGATGTTTTGTATGTTTCGTTCTTGCGACGCGAGTTTTCGTCTCAAGCAAGTATCTAGTATTAAACTTACCCGGATTTTCATGAAACCTCGCTTTTCCTTCACTGCCAAATCTTGCTTTTTAATTCACTTTCATAAAGCAATCTTTAAAAGCGTTCATTTTTTTTATAATCTATACATTCTCTCTTTTCCTGCCAGCAGTATAGTTCCTCGGGGAAAAATAGTTTCTTTTTTTTGTCCTTTCAGTTAGGTTCGAGTCACGTTGCATTTAAAACACATCTTCAGGGCTTGGCTATAAGCTCCAGGATACTTTTTAAGCTCCCCTGTCTAGCGCCCGCCTCACTGCTTATTTTAAAGTCGATATGCTAGCAGCCATGGTACGCCACTTATACTCCTTATATTAGGCGCCAACACGCTCATCTTGCTCTGTTCTTGCATTACCCTCGACCCACAAGTCAGGTTTATTACAGCTGCCATGGTCTGCCTAGTTTTCCTGGCACGTGTCCGGGACGCTCCTTCATCGCATTATTTACGGTTCGCCGACTCGCCTGCAGAATAAACTGCGAAAGACGTTACCAGTCCTTCAATCGACGTTCGATCTTTTCTTTTTTGTTGATGCTTCGATGCGGAAACTGCATGGCTCTATGTATCAGACTAATATTTGTATGCAGCACGCGGCGGAAGTAGTTTGCCTCACATTCCATGTTTTCCTTTCAAAAAAATGCCGCCACCGTTTGGAAGACGTTGAAGTAACGAGCGTTGGCTGTTTGGTTTACTAGATGAAGAGAGCGAAGAAGAACGCACCGCTCGTCTCGAGAAACGGTATGTAATACCCTTTGAAACGGAGTGGATTGCCACCATGCTCGGCTACGCGTGCACGCAGTTCTCATTGTCATCATTGTCAAATCATCATTGTCAAATCTAGTTCACACATAGCGCAGGTCAGTTTCACTGCTCAAATCGATCGACTTCGATACGCTGGTTTTCATGGTGCCCTTCTTCAGGTTGCTGTTTAGTCTCAGCTGAAGACCTTATGCCCCAGCTCGTAGGCTTCTATAGTCTATCAGCAAGGGCGGCGGAACTTCGATATCTTGGCTTAAGTTCACAAGGTCTCTCATGCACTGAAGATGATAGCAAATAAATTCGGTGTTGTTCATATTTAGCACACCCTGCAACGTGTGCTGTTTGTGTCTGTTAAGGAGTAAATATAAAAAATTTAATGTTAGCTGTGACACCAACCACAAAAACAAATATGTTCCTTGCAGAACGGCCGTGGTTCACCAAATTTCGCTCGGCTGCGGAAAAGCTTGTTGGGGCAGGCGAGACTTTAAATTAATAGGCGTTTACAGGAGCATGTGCGGTCTTTGGACTCATTTTGTCGAAACATTTGCCACAATATTACCAATATTGCGACAGCTACTGCACACCAATTTTAACTCAAAGATAACTGGCTATACGGGCACGTGAAATTCTTGAGCACTTTCTGTTAATCGAATACCATTCGGAAAGGTAGGAAGTTTTCGTACGAAGTCAATTTTATGTTGAGCCTCAAGTTCGATGCCATTTCCGGGAGATGTTCATGTGAATTTGCTAAAAATGGGAGGTTAGACTACTTAGGGCTAAAATAATTCCCCTCATATATTACTACCGATTATGATGATGGCAATGATGATGCCGATGCATACACATGACGCAGTCCAGAAGTCCGGCTTCGTGCACAAACTTGATGTCTCTGTTCCGGTTGCTATGGCAAGAAATGTCATACTGAACATAAAGCGGGAGTATACGTTCCAGGAGATTACGTAGGAACACAGAGCACCTTTTACACTATGAACTTCGTTAAAAATGCGAATTACACGACATTTTAAGGGACAAAGTACACCTGTGCAAATGCTGCATACGGTTGATGGTGATGGTCGAGGGGGTGACAGCCACCTCTTCTGCGGCATGGATCGTGGCTTAAGTTTATTTAAAAAATTAACCCGCTATCCATTAACCGCTATGTACTGTTACAAACCAAAGCCAGATACATTGCTCACATGCTGTCCATTGCTTTTCTTCTTTTTAAGGCGTGGACGCTATTTTTTTTTCATGTGTAGTGGTGATCCTTTCTGGAGACGGGATTGAAAGGACACGTTTGACATCATAGCTTGTCTGGTTGGAGCAGTACGCGGTTTTGAAACTGTAAACGGAACCTTTCCCAGGGTTTCAAATGTACTAGAGGCAGGAAAAGTTTAAGGGACCCAGGATTACGGGAAAAAAATTATTTCCCTGCAGTCAGGTAGTAATCCAGTGGCCTGAAACGACTCGACTTACGAAGGGACATGTTGAATCGAACAGCGCTAGCAGCATGTTCAGCATGTTGTATCAACAGGCCCCAATCGTCGGTATGAAGAAACGTATATTTTATATGGGCAGGTAAATCTACAGCACGACTACGTCGCGATAGTACGCTTGAATTGTTTTTGGTTTTCTCAGAATATGCTTGCAACTAAACTTTGCATGTAACAGTACACCTTACGAAGATTAAAAGTAATTTTTGAAAAGCATTCTAATATGTTGTAAGTTGTAAATTTCTGACGCGAAGATTTGCAATTAGAACTAGTTTTCAAGCCTTCCTATAGTCTTCACCCTGGTGTACACTTTTTAATGCTATCACAGTGTCTATGTTCCCAGTAATGCTGCAAAGCAGTTTTCTTTTAATTTCCAAAAGACCACCCTGAAGCTTTCATTAGAGAGTTCCTGGCGTTAAGCTCCGCCAAAACAAAGCATAATACTTGTGGCAGCCTAGAGACTGTTTAACAGCCTCATCCCAATGGGGAAACCATTGGCTAAGTTCCCGGATTCGGTGTGCAACGTGAGATGCAGTGACCCCCCGCTCGCCATTAACGAGACTTACGTAGGCGCCCAAACACGTTAGACCCTGGAGGGGGTTCTTGATGGGCACTGCAGGCCTCGTTAGTCTAAGTGGTTTCAGATCAATCGGGCGCCTGGGTGACTCTCACGAGGAGTACTGGAGTCATTCTGAGGGAACAAAAAATCTGCACTGCCTCAGCCAGGTCACCTCAAAATAGCCACTACGACAGCCAGTGAGGTGCCTGTTACCAAACGTTTAAGATCTTTAAGATGATTTTCTTTTCCTCACAAGAGGGGCCTAAGAACCATAAAGGGACTATTAAAAGCTCGTTTGAATGCTGGTAAAACAAAAGAAAGGAAATGTAGCGAGATGTCCACTTTCTCTAGGTTCCACTAATGCAGTTAGCGTTTTGAAGCTAACCTGGAACGAACTGAGCCAAAACTCTGTCTTCTCCTAGCTTTCTCTTTTTTTAATACGTGTACATGGCGGGCAGTCTTGTGTGAATGGTTATCGAATGTGACATTAAGCTAGCGGTCGGGGGTTCTACACTCGACCGCAGCGGTCGCAATTTAAGGGAAGCGAATGCAACAATAGTGCCTAATGACGATTGCATTGTACCTGTTGAAAATGTCGCAGTGGAAATAATTGAGGATTCTTGCATTTCAAGACATCCCTTACGCTTTCAACAGGACACAACAATTCATTTCTTTATAGTAAGGGTCTGAGAGACGACAGCACGTGTGTGGTTTTACTTTAGTGCTACTTTTCCTTCGCCCTGTTCAGATGGCGCGAAAGTTCCAGGCAACAAAAGATCAGAACCTATGGGTACTGGGATCTCACAAACTAAGTTGCAATCCTTTATTGAAAATTAAGAAATGTTCAGCAAAGGCAAAGCGACTTAACCATCGCCTAAAAATTCCTATGCTCAAAAAATTTACACTAATTATGAAACTCCTGATAATTTTCTCCTTTCTCTGAACTTAGAAGGTACTGCTACCAGTCTATTTTTTAACTGAGTGTTTCTTAATCAAAAGAGAGAAACAAATAGTGTTATAGGTAGTAATATTAGGGAACACTTACCGACATCACTGCAGCTTGGCTTATGAAGGAAACGTAACAAATGCAGAGTGATTTTACAATTTCACGGTGTTATCATATATGCCTGATGCTTTTTAGTGTTTCTTTTAATACATCAGAAATCGTTATCACTTACAGCACGACAATCTTTCTCATTTAAAACGGCCATCAAATGGGGATACAAAACTAAATATAATTAAATTCCATATAATAAATGCGCAGCTCATAACAAATCCAAAGCTTTCAGAAGCAAGAACATTACCGGCAATACGAAGTTTCATAGGTGATCAACCACGCACTTTTGATACCTACCAGTAAGAGTCATTTTGCAAGGAAACTACTTCATGCATGTTATCTGCCAGTGTCTGTGAAAAATAGTCATGGTTTTCACTCTACAAAATACGATACCGGCCGGTTTGTGGAGGTATATTCAATAGGCACATTTTGCCATAAGCTAAAAATAAATTGGAAATAAAACAAAAAGCACAGGTGGCATCGAACAGCGGCAGCTCGGCTAATCATGACGCGAAACGATGTGACGCAATTTTCACATAACGAATTTAATTCCTCTGGCCCGTAAAATTGGTATGTTCCTACATTATCGAGTTCAGCTGTTTAAAAAAAATAAAGAGAGAAGGAGCGTCAGGTGCCTGAAAAGTGCGGAATATGGTTACGAGAAGCGCAACTAGTCGACCGCAAGACCGGAACAAAAGGCCGCAAATTTTTGTTACAGTCCGCGGGAAAAAGAATGGCAGTATCGATTTTTTCTGTCATGTGGAAACCTCTTTTCTCGTCTGCTCGTTTGTTCTTATCATTGTTCTACTGGGAACAGGCTTATGCATGTCTCGACGCAAACATTTATATCGCATCGATTATATGCAAAACAACGAGGCATGTCGTGCACATAGGAACACTATCTTCGCCTCAACGTGTCTCAAGAGCTCATTGCATAATTATCTCTTTTTTTTTATATTGTTCACTGCGTATTCTAAAGAGACCAAGAAAATGAGCTAATGAAGAAATGAGTGGTCTAAGCATGCATGCTGATTGTCATCAGATGCTATTTTTCACTGGGACGTCAATAGCGCATTCATTTTGCTCTCTCGCGGTGAAGTTGTAGCAATAAAGAAAATTTTCAAACTTCCCAGATTTTAGATTTTCGGTGAAGATACAGACGCCACAGTGGGGTAAAAACCCTCTACATGAGCAAAGCTGAAGCACAAAACTTCGTTTAAAGGCCCACAAAAAAGGAAATACAAATCCCAGTCATATTGAAAGACTCGTGCCTCAAGATTGTAAGTGTGTCCTTTTTACCGCGAAAAGGGTTTGATTAGCCAGAAAAATACGTTTAAAAAAAGACTAGCGGTGTTATTTGATAATATCAGTGTCTTCGCCTGCTCAGGTGACTTCTTTGCAGTGAACGGTTACCTCGTTGGTTTACAAGTACAACACTATTTCGACAGGAAGTACCGACGAAATAGGAGAGCAGCGCGAAAGTTAGTCCCACGCAGCTTAGTCGACAAGCGTGCAGAAGTCGCGCGCAGCAACTTCGGAGCCAGGCACAAGCTCTGAGAGTAGGTCGCGCTATTTAAAGGAACACTGAATACAACTCTATCCAGTAACTGCTCTCATTAAACATAAATAACATAGCTCTTTCTGCTTACGTTGACGTTTGCCTGGCAGGAAAACAAACGCGTTTATTTCCTACAAAAAGAGACTTAAATATGTTCCCTCTAGTAGGTTGAACCTCGCGACGTCGTTACCGAATAAAACGGTTGCCCCCATATTGAAGTGGTTGGCGGAGTTGCGTAGCCTCCGTGATCCGCGTTGAAAAAAATTGGGGTGGCGATGCAGGCGTCTTACTTGCCAACGGCTGGATTCGAAAGCATGTGTTTTTCGTTTTTTGTTCTTTTCAGTGATAGTGGCCTCTTTTTATTAAAACGCAGTGCTCTATTCAAAAAGGTCAAATTCTGCATGTCCTCAGTGTTGAGCCAGCCTTTGACGGGGTGAGTGACACAGTGGGCCTCATGGCTAACAGTAGAGCAGCGCCACCTATTGGCAAATACTGTATAGTAAACAAGAGCTTGTGTGATCTACGGAAAACTATTGTTTTCTTTCGTATTTACTGATTAGCAGATAGATATCCTGTTTTATCCAATTTGCACGACAGAGGACGCTGTAAAGATAATGTAGGACAGGTACCTTGCGCGCATATGATATGCGACGGAAACCAGAAGCTTTTGTTTGCGATACTGTGGGTAGCACTCATGAAAGCTAACTTAACAGTCTAGTGTCACTTTAGATATAGATTCGTGCTGTTCTGCTTCTAGAGGAACATTTCAAACATAGGTACGTTTAATAAAACTGGTTTCAATTGCAAATTAATGACGTGTTCTGTAATGTCCATGGTGGAAAGTCAGTTTTCTCTAACGAAAGATAGATTCTAGCAAAGGAGAGTCTAAGCTGCAAGCACGTGTAAAGGAAGCACCCCAGCCCGTTCTTTCTTGACTAATTTCTACCAACTCCTTTATCAGCCTCTTTTCACCGTTAGTGTAGCAAAAATATTTGACGTAAAAACAAACACATTGAATATAGGGCCCTGAACACGCTCCAGAACAAACATTTTCGAAGCATAATGTTCGTAATTAGGCAGAGTAGCTATCACCTGGAAAAGGCACAAAAATGTATAGATGGTCACCTATTCTCTGCAGACAGAAATAAGCTATTGCCTCAACAGCACATCAAACTGTGATGAACGACTGTGGACGTTAATGTCTCAGCAATCATAGCACTTCGCGCATCCCGCGAATAAACTCTTTATCATATAGAAAAAAGTTGTACTAAAAGTACAAGAAATGTACCGCAAACAGAAAGGCAAAAAATGAAGCAAGTGTAAAGGAAAACAAAAATTCAGAGCGCCAGCGGCGTGCTCCTGAAACGCACTGCCTTGGCTTTGCATATTTATGCGCGCGCGTGTGCTAATGGCGAGGCCACATTTCATCGGCAGCCTTTAGCGTCGCAAGCTGCGGTGTCGATCAGTGCGGCTGCCTCGCAGGCGGGCCTGGCGGCGACAGCTTCCGGTGCCGATGGCGATACAAAATACGGGGCCCCTGGCTACACAATAACAAAGCCCACAGGAAATTAAAAGACACAAATGAGACAGGCGAGGCAGAAGCTGTGCGCCACAGGCCACACATTGTTCGTCGCGCGGTCGGCGCTTGATCTACAGGTGTCGCTGTTATGGGAAGGGAAACGAGCGGCCAAGCGGGTGGTCGATGTTTGCCGCGGGCTCCTGCGAGCCGCAGATTGTCCGGCATTTGCACTTAAGTGCAAAAAAGCACCGCGAGAATGCGTTGGTTCAACGGGCTCTGTCTATCAGAAAGCGTCATTGTCATTATTTTGAAAACTGCGGTTAGTATATATGTGATATTTGAATGAACGCTGGAACTGCGGCAAAAAAAGAAACATACTAAATGGGAAACGGTGTATGTTCAGGTACATGTTTCTGTCCACATCTGAATTTATGTATGCGTATGTTAGATTTTTAGCTCACAAGTCTTAAAACAATACTTTACATGTTAACGGTTAAGATTAGCAATACTTTTGTCATCAGGGCGCCCACAGTCCTCTTTCAAAAATGCCAGTAACGTTCACTCTTATTGGCGATTTTATTCAAGAAGGCGTGTTATAACCCGTTCCGGCTCCTCTTCTTTTCGTTTTTTTTTCGCATAGACGAGAATCAGGAATCAATTACCCTATACTCCTTTTAGCGAAAATACAAGATTTTCGTAGCTCATCACTATGTAAGATCAAAAGACGTAACTGTTTACACTACCCCCTTTTCATTTTTTTACAGGCGAACATGGTAAGCCAAGAGCGCACACGAGATAAAAGGCTTTCTTGCATTTCAAGTCTTTCTCCCATTCTATTTGTTTGATACTTTTCTTCCATAAATCATAATGTGCCTAACATCAACAGTGGCTTCTCCGTAATCTCTCTGGTCTCTTTAATGGAACCAAAATATAAGCTCCAGTAGTCATTAATACTTCCCCAATTCTCTACTCTGGTGAACTAAACGGAATGTGGGGAGTGGGCGCAGTCAACGGGCAGGCGTCACTACTATATTTGTACCCACACTGCTCATCCCAATACAACTGTTGGTTATGAAAAATTATTGGGATTGTTCGAAAATTATTTGCTAAAGTTGTTACGTTTAGATTGTAGCGTTATACATCTAGGAGAGATATATGACCTATGAGGAACACTGTATTTGAGGGCTCCGGAATAGTTTGTACTACCTTGGGTTCTTTAACTGACGCTGATATCGCTCAGCGTACGGACGCCCCATGCGCTTCGCCTTCATCGAAACGCGCCCGTCGTGGTCGAGATTGAACATGACTACGCCTGCTCAGTAGCCAAGTGGCCTCACCGCTTAACCACCATGAAGGGTTGTTGCACAACTGACTGAAATCGTTTTCTAATAAACACCCTTTATGTGCTTTTCGCTTGAAACATCAGTGCTGGAATGGGGCCCCGTCGTTGCCACAGGGACCCAGGCTGATGCTGATTTGTCACCGCCCCGTGCCATTGCATGCGGGTTTCTCTGGCCCTCTGCAAAAAATTGCGCGAGAACAAAGGCGGAGCTATCTTGGGTTATTTGAAGAAACCAGTCGTACGCTTACTTGTGCGTAGCTCCGAACATTCTTTGTACTTCCAGGCAATGCGAGCAGCGGTGACCGAGCTTCGACAGCGATGACACATACCTTCGGAAGGGTCATCTAGGAAAAACTTGTGCCGTAAGGTTATATTGTTCTGATGCGTACTTGTTTTGATGCTAGACTCGTCAAGCCCCTCGAAAGATCCTCCGGCGAAGGTGGAATATAACGCGCCTGTCTCTCAGACGTTTCCTCTCGTTAAGCGCGGAGGTGCTGAAGAGCCTTCCAGGGTCGCTTCGTTGCGGTTTCTTAGGTGAGGGTATCAGCGTGGGGTCGCGCATACCCCACTGACGGGGAATGTGCGTTCGGTGTGTTTGCAATATTGCATGGTGTTGGTGGTGCCTCTCTGTGGGGCCACTTCATTGTCCTCTATCCCTGAGTGTGCAGGCACCTAGGAAGTCATCGCAATGATGTGCAGCTTGAGCTTTGATCCTTGAAATGTGCCAACTGCAACGGCCGCGTAGACAGGCTACGACTGACTCATCTGCTCGTCTCATATGCGCCAGACAAGTAAATGATGACGGGGACTTGGTGGCTGGAATTCCTGACGAGTAGAAGTCTGTAATGCCCACACTGACCATTTTATAAAGGACAGCTCCACTTTTTGCAGCTTTTACAAATACAATAACAGCTGCAGTACAACGAATGCACATCTGCGAAGGCACATCTCACGAGGACAGCGCAGGAGGCATAAAAACAGACGGCATCTGAGCAGCGCTCGTAATCTTCATCGAATCAGTGTAAAATTGCGGGGTCACTACAGCGCTGCTTTTACTGGCATACGAGCCATTACGTGTGCAGATAAATGCGCCGGAAGCTTATCGTTCACGTCTGAGCAACCACCCACCTACAACGTGCGGGCTGTTTCTACGGTCCTCTTACCGTTAAACGCAGCCCAGAAGCCCTGCACGTCGCCATAACGAGCAGACATATCGCACAGACAACAAATCGGCAGAACAGCCAACGCGAGCCCATCAGGCCGTCGTCCTGATCTCAAACACCGTTCCGGAGGCAATGGTCTTAAAACCACAACGGTCGCAGAGGAGTACCTGCGTGATAAAGAAACAGTCTAAGCCTTGGCTCCATTTGCAGTACCCCTCGATGCCTGCCCCGAGTTTCTCTTGAAGGGAATCACTGTCTCGGAAGCACGTTGCCGGGCAAAAAGAGATGAGGGCAGACATAGAAAATGATAAGAGGTGGTAAGACTGCGGGAAACAAAGCGCGAAGAAAGCGGCCTCCATGTCGGAGCGCTCAAAGTGGCCCTGACAGCATGGTCCCGGAGGGGAGTTTGGAAGTGGACGCTGCTCGAAGTGGGTCGCACGGTCTGTCTGACAGCACTGAATCGCATTATCCTCTGCAGGCAGAAAAAGATCAGAGAAGGCCATTTCGATTTCGCCAATGGTAATTCTTCGTTTATTTCTTTACGCGCTTTCATTGAGTCCGTATTGGATGAAATCCGTTTATGTTCCTTTTTTTTTTTATTTCGACAGTGTCGATGGTTCAGATCGCCACTCAAATTACACGAGCTACGAGTGCCCTCTTCGAGGTTCTTGCATAGCGTACTTCGGATTCTCGCACTTAATGGTGACAGAAAAGAAGAACTCTAGCGTAGTTACCTACATACCCTCAGCAGGAGTGCAGTTTTCTCGTTCAGCTTATTAGCTGTAAACTTTGACGCATATATAGTCGAAGCCCGAGAGACTTTCTTATCCTGCTGAAAGCTGTTCCTCGTGCAATTAGCTTGTCAAGACGGCAAAAAGAAAACTTCTACGAACATTCGTTGTCCCATCTGTCATGATTAGGGAAACTCTATTAGTCGGACACAAAGGAAAGTTTTCTATCCCTTCAGCCTGTGTAGTGAAGGTAGCGGAGGCAGGAAATCTTTTTGAAAGGAACCCATTTAAATTCATGTCGCCTGAGTTGCCACATCTTTTCCCGTTCCGTCTGTCGGCAGCGGTATCGGTGACACGGAAAGGCGGCGGGACCGTGGCAGCGCTACACTTTTAAAATTTAACATTGTTTCCCATGAAGAAATACAACGTTTTACACGATACCACATCACTTAAATTAATACCAAAAAGTGCAATGCCACTTGCAAAGTTAACAGTTGTATTTAAGGTTGGTTTATGTACGTGATTTAACTTCCCAAAGCGACTTAGGCTATGAGAGACGCCGTAGTGAAGGGTTCCGGAAATTTCGACCACCTGGGGTTCTTTAACGCGCACTAAAATCGCTCTAGAATTTTGCCTTCATCGAAATTCGAACGCCGTGGATGGGATCCAACCCGCTTCTTTCGGGTTAGCAGCCGAGCGCCATAACCACTGAGCCACCGCGGTGGCAGATGTATTTTTAAATTTGTTTTAATTTATTCTTATTCGATATCACCTTGCTTTTACCAGCGAGTTTCGTGGAAATTTCCTTTGCTTCATTTGTGGGCGTTAAAATCGCGTCAGAAACATGATCACCTCTCAAGCTGCTACAGCTTCACGGAGCTAAGCTAGTTTTTTTTCACAACGCCCTCATTCACGCATAGCAATGGTGTGTGTTTTTATTTTAGTGCTCGTATTTAGCGCTATCAAGAGTACTGGGGCATTAATGCGTGTAGAAAATCATATCGCAATACTTCCTCAAGTGTGCCGCATTTTTTTTTTAGAAGGCTGGCGTCGAATTTTAGTTATCATACTGGCGTGCGTTTTAACTAAGATTGTCAAAAATAAAAAGAAAAACTTTTTCAAAACAAAGAGCGCTTTTTTGTCTTCATAGCATTGCCAGCGGTATAGTGCATCAGGATACAGCAAAGACGTGCTAACTAGTAGGCTGGTTAACTAATGTTGAAAAGTTAACTTCGGAAGTGTTTCTGTTGTCAGGCTCTTTTTTTATTTAGAGTTTGCAATATCCATATCAGTTTCGAAACTGGCATTCTCGTCGCCGTTGCACTGCAAGCAGTTTTGGAGTCCTACTAGGCCGGAACTGAAACAGCAAGGCGAAAATGAGCACTAGCCGCGTCTACGAGCGTGGTACACACTGAAGCGCTGGTCATGTGTTTTCTGACCGCTCGCCGCTCCCAGTCGGACTCTGCGAAAGGAGCCCGTGACGCGCGCACCGCTGTATGACGCACGCTTTTAAAAGCGGCTAGCGCTCTTTCTGACGGCACTATTTTGCATTTGCCCCCTAATTTGCTTGTGCTGCAGCGGCGAGGACAGCAGCATTGTCGAATTTCGAATAACTATCACTTCTAGTGGGCTACAAGCGTTGCAAAAAGATAGGAGCCTAGCATAAATACTAAAAGTTAACAATTAGGTATTAGCTAGCCAGCCTGCTAGCTAGCCCGTCTTAAGTCTATTGTGATGCACTGCACCGCTGGCAATGCTCTTCCGAAAACAGCGCGCTTCTAACTCTAAAGTCCTATTTTTGAAATTTTCTGACAGTATTAGTCTATACTTTTTTCTTTAGACAGGGATCTGCTGAACTAAACGTTCTGCATCGCCCCTTCATTAAATGCCGTAGAAAAGACAATTGAATAGGTTTTCCTTCTATTCTTTGTCGGAAATCCTCATTGCGCACAGACGTACGTCAGCAGCCGCTTAGCGCCGTCAACGTAACGAAGTTTCATATGCCAGCAAATCTTGCCATTCTACGAAGGTCTCTAATATTCCGTGTCAAGTGATGCATGAGAACTTACGATCGACAATAAGGTTAAAAAGATTAGGTGGTAAATAAACTAGTCTGAGCTACATTTTTTCCGAGCGCTGTTGGAAAGAGAAAACAACTGCAGATGAAGCCATTCTGTGAAAGTTATAAAGACGGTCCCATTTACCTCTTTTCCCCTATATTCGCAATAAACTTTCCAACAAACATTTTGTAAAGTTCTGAGTTTTATAGGGTGTTTGGCTATGTACTTGTAGCTTATCGTTCCACATGTTTTGTTGTCAGCGGTCCTTAACATTCTCACCGGTGGCGCGTTGCGAAGAAAAAAGGAAAGGATTGCGGCGTGTTATTCGTACAATATTTCTGGGTACTGTCAGCGGAGATTTCAGCAGCGGCCGCTGCACATGCCATCGACGATGTCACTAGCTCATTACTAACTTCCAGGATTAATTACTGATCGGTGGCGGCAAAATTCTCAAGCACACTGATTTTATGAAAAACTGAGTTTAGGTGATATTTCAAATGTGTGCGCTAATATTATATTCAGAATTCATTAAACTCATTATTTCACTGCAAATAAAATGAATTTACTTTATTTTTTCAGACTAAGGCAAGTTCCACAACTTGCCTTAAAGTTATCTCGGAATGCGTGGCACTGTTCTTTTTTTAATTTGTTTTCCTTTCTTTGTGATGCGAAGCATTCAGAATTTATTTCCTGACCAGCATATCATAACTCCACCGCCAAAAAGTGAAAAACTCGATCTACAGAAAAGTTCTCAGGAGATATCACTGCGTAAAAAAATAGTGAACCTTGCCTTTAGAAAAAAAGAGTACACAAATCTTTATCACATTATCAGGTTCTTCTATTCGTTCCAGCGAATCAAAGAGAAGCCTACGTAGTTTTTTTCCTTCGGGCAATTTTTTCGATACCTAGATAGTTCATCGCAGTGTGCTCATTTATTTATTTATTTATTTATTTATTTATTTATTTATTTATTTATTTATTTATTTATTTATTTATTTATTTATTTATTTTCTTACTTATTCATTTATTTATTTATTTATATTCCCTAAGGTCCCGAAGTCATGACAAAGGAGAGTGAGAGAACATACATTTTATAATATACGGTGCTGCAAGAGCAGCAATAACTGGTCTAAGGCGGCAAAAAAAGGAGCGAAAAATAAAAAAAAACAGTAACAATTAACAAGGAAAAAATACAATTTAGGCGTCAAAAATTGACAGCGAGAAGAAATGCAAAGTTATTTGACAGAATTTATCAAGAGAGAATACATACGGTAGTCTTAAATTATTAACGTCAGTAAAGGCGGCTATAGAACACGATTTGTGGTACCAACTCTCGAAAGTGCTGGGGTCAAATGAATAAAAACAGTGTTTAGTATGGCATGGGAGAACACCTTCTTTATGGCGAACACCTTCGGCTTTTTACAAGGAACGGCAGCTAGAGGTTCCTTGACATAAGTCTAACGCTGGGGCCGATAAGAAATATACCATTACTATTGGTCTTTCCAAATTCCTGTGCAGACAACGTGCCCTATTCACCACCGTTTTAACTACGGTACTGCTGCCGACTCGCATTTTTCTAGTTCTTTCATTGGTGAGCCTTGGCCTGAAAATCGTAATTTTTTTCTATGAAACCGTAATACACTTTTTTTTGCTCTGAAGTCCACCCGATTGCTCGCGACCCGACGGTCGATACCAAATTTAACGACAGTTTCATTCCTCCGATGCGTTCAGCGAAACACTTTTTGGGACGTTAGCATTGCATTCTATGTAACCTGTGTGAGCACGGCGTTCATTCGTAAACCCCGCCTTTCGCTTCAATTTCTCTTCCTCGAAGAACGCTACAGGCTCTTTTCGCAAAGCGCTCATCATTCATGAAATACTAAGACTCCTATTGTTCTTTCTCGGTCGGCATTTGTACATCGTCACGAAGATTTGCATCTGGCATACAAGGTGCACAATCGCTGCCTGTCTGTGCCTGGAGGCCAGTTCAAAACTTTCTTCTTTATTCTTCCTTTTCTGCTTGTGCAGTGCATTTTTTGTGTGTGCGTAAAAGTTTTCATTTGTGCACATCTCTGCATACTATACCTCGATGTGTATGTTGCATTTTTATCTTTCACCCACTCCTGCCATCAACCACACTGCAATGCACTAATAATAAACAAGTAAAATAATTAATATTTCCTACTGCTGTCCTGAAGAAGAATGAATCAGAAAAAAGTGAAAAAAAATTTTTCCCTACACGCTGTAGTTTAACACGGGCGTGCTGAATTTCTATTTAGTCACCGGTTTAAAGCGCTAACGGGGTATACTCTATATGTTGTATTACCACCTATGCGAAAAGTTACCACCCAACAGATTTGCTTCCCAATCTTACAGCGGCACCTTTACGCCACCCGTAAACTCAATAAGATCTCGAAAGGTGCGGACTGGCGGTTTTCTCACCTTGGCATGATTTAGAGCTCGGGGGATTTGATAAGTGCTCCGCTGCACCGCTAAGCTTGATTAGTTTTGGTAAAAACTGTATACATTTGTTTCGCAATACTTTTTAGGTTTTTTGAGCATGCCGCGATGTTTATATGCTTTTTTTCA